>NC_092503.1:112567866-112882289 GCF_047511675.1 Marmota flaviventris
GCGCACTTCCCCCCTGAGCTTTCCGCCCAGGCGGTCCAGTAACAGTGCCCCATCTAAGACCCGACCGTGCCCTTGGCCCCACCCTCCTCCCGCAGCTTCCCAAACACGTTTCCTCTTCTTTTTTGGTCCCCAATTTAAATGGTCCTTATCTGAGCGCCCTTTGTGTGAACAGTGAAGCTCCTGCACCCAGCCTTCCCGGGAACGTGTAAGTGCCCACGCGCAGACGCCACAAGCACACGTAACTGCACATGTTATACGCGGGCACACACTGGGGCTAGCGGCGTTGGGGGGGCGCCCTGCAGGGATAGCAGTGCCGGCGAATCCGACGCTGGCACGTCCTTTTCCTAAGCAACCCGCCTTCCCAGTCTCCCTAACACCAGCTATGGTGGTTCCCGGGGTCTCTCGGGGCCTCTCCAGCTCTTCGCTTTCCGCGGGCCACCGGGGAAACGCGGTGCTCCGCACTAGTCCCTACCTGCGCGCTGTCCTGAGACTCCATCAGGGATCTCTAGACTCTCAGGCAGCCCTAGGGAGGAAACAGAGGCACAAATCCAGGACCACCCAGCTCCCTGGGGAAGAGGTACCAGAATGAGTCAGCCCCAGAGTGGGGGAGGGAGAGGGATCTCATCCCCCACGCTCCTGCATCTTGGACACACCAGGCCCAGAAAGGAAAAAGGAGCGGAACAAAGGGGCGGTAACCCTTTCTGGGGGGAAATCCCCGTGGCACTTTGACGTGCTCTTCTCCCAGCTGGCGTGGGGTACCTGCTGTTCCAAGAATGGGAAAGAGAGTTGTGAAGAGAGCCCCGCCTAGGGTTTGTGCCTAGGCCTGGATCAGATTCATTCTCACCTTATTCTCCGTATGACAATGCATAACATGATGCCTAAAACCTGTATAGTAGACACAAAATAGGCACCCGAGAGCACATACTGAGTTAAATTTACAGGGAGCTGTCATCACCAGGATCCTTCAGGAGTCTCCACATTTTGTAAAAGAATTCATTAAGTCATACTTTCATTCAGCAAGCAGTAAATTCCTACCAAGTGTCAGAGCAACAGGAAGATAAAATCCTGGCCCTCAGAGCACTTCCATTCTCCTGAGACAGAAAGATCATAAATAGATAAACACAGAAACATAGAATATGGTGACAAGGAGGGCAGTGGAAGAAAGCAAACGCCAGATCAGGGAGAGCCTGAGGGGAGGAGGCAGAGACCAGAATGAAGTGAGGAGCATGAACTTCTGGAGGGACAGGGTCCCAGGCAGAGGAGGCTGCAAACTGCAAATACAGTGGCAGATGTAGAAAGAGCCTGACATTGATCTTTGACCCTAAGGAGAGAGAATGGAGGTGAAAGGGAGGTCAGTGGAGATTCAGGGGGATCAGATTATGTGAGGTTTTGTAGGCTATGTTGGGAGACCTTCAATTACATAGTAGGGATGTTGGGAAGCCGTTGGAGTATTTTAAAAAGGGAATGAGGCAATCTGATTTATGTTTGTAAAAATGAAAAACAGGGCTGGAGATGTAGCTCAGTGGTAGAGCCTTTGTTTAACATGCACACCGCCCTGGGTTGGATATCGAGTACTACAAAGTGAGTGAGTGAATGAATGAATAAAATTTTGAAAGACAGGGGAGTTAACTGGTTCATGTTTTGCAGGTTCTTGGGTTTCTTAATTCAGATCTCAATCCAGTCCAATGTATTGAACACGAATGCTTAGGCCAGGAGATGTCTTGAATAATACTCTACCTCTCTTGCACCCATACTTTTGGGGAAGGTATCGTGGATGGGGCAGTTGGTATGGTCTCCATAGCGGCCAGCTTTGGAATGCGGGCTGTGGGAAGGCATTCTGGGAGCCCCAGCGTGAGGATCTCTGGTTTTTCCACTCCTTGATTTGACTCCCTCCCACCTGTTGTCTTTGCTTGGCTTACCCTGGCCCGGTTCCTGGCTGTACAATAAGAGTGGGCTATGCTGGCATAAGAACGCAAGACTCAGTCTCTCTCCGACGCATCAATTCAGCAGCTCACTAGGCTCAGAATGCTGGTTTTCCCCAGAGAGAATCTGATTGTGCGCAAAGCCAGCACCGTGGTCCCATACCGTCTCCTAGTGGCCATGAGGGATACTGCAGCCGGAGTCCGTACCAGATGCAGAACTGAGCCGGGGACAGCAGGGGGCGCAGGAACATGCTTATTGATTACTCACCAGGTGCCAGGTGTTGGGCAAGGTGCTTCACTCACTTTATTTAACCATCACAGTAACCCTAGGATATTCAGACTTCCGGAGCAGCCTGATCCCCGACAGTGAAAAGCAAGGGGCTTTGAGTGGGGGAGCTTTTGTAATCTCAGATCTCAGGAAAGGAAGGAAGGGAGGTAGGCAGGGAGGGAGGGACCACCCTGAGCTCACCACCCTGCTCATTCCCCACCTTTAATCTCAACGTCTGGAGACCTTAAGATTGGCACTGGGACTCCCTCTTTATGAGGCGCTGGGGACGCGCAAGTTGGTTTTGCACCTGCAGCAGCCCATCTGAGCCCTTCCCTTTGCTTGGCGGAAATGCTGTCAGCGCCAGAGAATAGGGAACCATTCTTCGTCCTCTGCTTCCCCCTAGTGGGTCAGGTTAGCACGGCAGCCGCCCGTCTCCTTCCAAGCCGGCTGCAGTCACTTCCAGTCTTGTCACCTTTACCCCTGAAGGCAGGCTCCTCCCCAGGGGCAATACGGGTGTTCTGGAAGAGAGATGTGAAAGTTTTGGAAAATCTGGCTGTAGAAAATCTCAGAGCTTGGTTCAGGATCAGTCCTCCAGCAAGAATTTAATAAGAACCTATCAAGCTGTCCTCCCTGAGAGGAGTCAGGAGACACCCCCATCCCCAAATCGTCCACTCCCGCTATCAGAGCAATGGACTTCTAAAATTTAATTAAATTATTTATTTGGGGCTCGATTTATTTATTTATTGGGATTAGGATTGAACCCAGGGGAGCTTTACCACTGAGCTACATCTCTAGCACTTGTGATGCTCCTGAGTTGCTGAACTCATATTTTAATAGCAGAGGTGACACCCACAAAATGACTGCTCCTGATTGTTCACATTCATGTCAGAAATAAAAACTTATGTCCACTGTTAGAGTCTGTAAACAAGTCAAAAATAACACCTGGCATTTTGCCAGGGGAATGTTAGAGTTCGTAAACAAGTCTGGATGGTGCCTGGCAAAATGCCAGAGGGAGTGGTTTGAGAAGTAACAAAAACAAGCCATTGAGTGTGGAGATTCCTTATTGGTTGACTGATGTATCTAGTTTATGCTAATTAGATAAGCTGTGTGGAATGTATAAATACTGCTCCTGTCCTGCAATAAACGGCTCCTACTCCTGCTGTATCAACGTACACAAGTTGTTCGTCACCCCCCGGTTATTTTGCAGCCAGCCGGACTGCGGCAGTCCACAAAAAAAACTGTGAATCAGTGCTCAGAACAACTTTATTTGTAAAAGCCAAACCCAAACCCAAACCAAAATAAAACTGGAAACACTCCAGATATCCCCGTTTTGTTCTTTTAACCTTTAAATAATTATAGATTCATAGGAAGTTCAAAGATAGTGCATGGAGGTCCCTGGTCCATGAATGAGTTCTTAAAAAAGAAAACTTTTGGTACTGGGGATTGAACCCAGAGGTGCTTAAACACTGAGTCACATCCAGCCCTATTTTTTTTTTTTTTTGTTTTTTTTGTATTTTATTTAGAAACAATGTCTTCCTGAGTTGGTTAGGGTTTTACTAAATTGCTGAGGCTGGCTTTGAACTCAAGATCCTCCTGCCTCAGCCTCCTGAGCTGCTGGGATTACAGGCGTGCGCCACTGTAATCAAGGTACTTGACTACTTCATCACCACAAAGATCTCCCTCCTGCTGCCCCTTTGTAGCCACACCCTTCCTCCCTCTCCCAGCCGTCTTAGCCCATGCCAACCACCAATGTGCTTCCCTTCTGTAAGTTTGCCAGTATAAGGATGTTATATAATGGAATGGTCTAGTATGTGATCTTCTCGTAATGTCTTTTTCATGCAGCATGGATTCCTTAAGATCCATCCAGGTTACTGCATGCATCAACCGTTCACTCCCTTCCATCACTGAGAGGTAGTCTATGGCTTCTTTAGCCTGTCATTTGTTGAGGAACTTCTGGGCTGTTTCTGTTTTGTGGCATGGTAGGCATCTGTGTGTGGGCTTTCGTGTGAACATGAGCATGATCAGATGTCGATAAAGCAAGTGAAAAGTTAAGGGTGGGATCCAACAGGGCTTCAGTGAGGCCTGTTGAACTTGGGGGGCAAATGAGAGGTAGGAAGAAGTGTGTAATTGAATGTCCATGAACCCGTGAGGACACAGCTCACAGAAGATTAAAGCCCCAGGGAAGACAGTGAAGTGAGGCTGTCTGGAGCCTTGGCCAGGACAACACACACACACACACACACACACACACACACACACACACTTTTCTGTTGCTTTGTGGGGCAAGTCTGCTGCGACCATTGACGTCTGCATTTCCTATTTGCTGCAGCAGTCATTAAAAAGCATTTGTTTTTGAGCCAGGCACAATGGCACACGCCTGTAATCCCAGTGACCTGGGAGGCTGAGGCAGGAGGATTAAAAATTTGAGGCCAACCTTGGCAATTTAGTAAGACCTTGTCTCAAAAAATAAAAACAACTGGGGATGTAGCTTAGTGGTAGAGTGTTCCTGGGTTCAATCCTCCATTGAACCCAGGGGTGCTTTACCACTGAGCTGCACCCCCAGCCCTTTTTATTTTTTTATTCTCCTTAGGTTCTCCCTAAGTTGCTGAGGCTGGCCTTGAACTTGTGATCCTCCTCCCTCAGCCTCCTGAGTTACAGATGTGCACAGGGCTTGGTTCTTTATCACTTTTTTTTTTTTTTAAACTGGTATTAGTCAGCTACTGTGATAAAATACCTGAGTAATTGACTTGAAAGAAGTAAGGTTTATTTTGGCTCTTGGTTTCAGAAGTTTCAATCTATGGTCCCTTGGCTCTATTGCTTTGGGCCTGTGACGGCATAGTAACTATGGAGGAAGCATATGGCTGGGAGGCCTCATAGCGGGGAAGGAAGGAAAGGGGTCCAGAGTCCCAGTGTCTCCTTCAAGCGTTCGCCCCAGCTGACCTAACTTCCTTCAATAGGCCCTGTCTCCTAAGGGATCCACCACCTCACACAGCACCACAAGCCAAACCTTCAACACATAAACCTTTGGGGTATATTTTAAACTCAAACTAGCATAACCTAAAGGCATTTTATTGGAAAAAATACTCAAACAATGTAGCAGAATACAGGAAGAAATAGGAAAGATACTCTTCCCACCTCCTGTCTCACCCCAGCCACACACCCTTCCAGATCTTACCTCTGGTACTAGATGTTACCTCTGGTAGCATCTAGTTTTTAATTTTGGGGGCTCTTTTCATTTTATTACATGAGGGAGTTACACTAGTACAAGTTAAAATAGGACCTCAAATGGTTACTTCACATAAGCTGTGAGGTTTTTGAACTCGTGGCAAGAGACAGAGGGAAATTCTACTCATTGCAAAGTTCAGTTGCAGTGAGCCACTGCACTGAACACCCATGAGGCCAGGCATGGTGGTGCACCCCTGTAATCCTAGAAGCTCAGGAGGCCGAGGCAGGAGGATTTAAAGTTCAAAGACAGCCTCATCAATATAGCAGGCCCTAAGTAACTCAGTGAGACCCTGTCTCTAAATAAAATACAAAAAAGGGCTGGAGGTGTGGCTGAGTGGTTGGGTCCCTAAATTCCTGGATTCACTCCCCAGTACAAAAAAACAACAACAGCAACAACAACAACAAACCCACCCCCCCCAAAACCCACAATCCTTCCCCTGCTGGCCTTTAGCCAGTCCAGTCTCTAGCAGGAACTGGCCTGTGTTCTTGGGCTGGTCATCCTCCAGCTGAATTACTTCTCCATACTTTGGAAGTTCGATTATGGTACACTTGCAGGCATATTTCTTCTTTTCCTTACTAAAAAAAATTTTAATTGTAGATGGACACAATTCCTTTATTTGCTTATTTATTTTTATGCAGTTCTGAGGATAGGACCCAGTGCCTCACGTGTGCTAGGCAAGTGCTCCACTCCTGAGCTACAGCCCCAGCCCAGCAAATTCCTTCTTAAACACCTTCCCCAGCTTCAGCGATCCCTTGGACAGTAGTAAAGGTCTCTCTGCCATTTCTCTGTTGAATTATTATGTGAATATAGTCCTCACAGCCAGGAGGAAGCAGGTCATCACCCTTGCTTGCATCAGCAAAGGAGTTGAAAGAGCGGAGGTTCTGGATAGCCGGGATAGGGACATACTATACAATCCTTTTTCCTCCGCTTACTGAAGGTCATGGCATTGGGGGTGGGGGTGGGGGTGGGGGGACAGAGCTTTGTGGAGCCAGAGGGTTAAAGCGAAAGGCTCCAGAGCTCAGTGAGTTGGCCTCTGGCAGCATCTTGAGATGATTCTTGCACGTATTCTTCCCTGTTTACACACACACACAACACACACCCCCCCACACACACAGTGTGTCTATATAGTCTGATACAATTGAGGTGTTACAATATGTGTCATGTAGCAGCTTGATTTTTTTTTTTTTTTTGGTACCAGGGATTTCTGAACCCAGGCCCAGGGGCACTTAACCAACCACTGAGCCACATCCTCAGCCATTTTTTGTATTTTATTTAGAGACAGGGTCTTGCTGAGTTGCTTAGGGCCTCACTAAGTTGCTGAGGCTGGCTTTGAACTCATGATCCTCCTGCCTCAGCCTCCCAATTGGTGGGATTACAGGCATGCACCACTGTGCCTGGCTGCAGCTTGATTTTTTGGACTAAATAGGCTTTGGTGGTCTGGTAAGTGCAGGCAGGTCTGTGTCCTTCTTCTCCAGCCCTGCCCTAGAGAGGGGGCATCATTTATTTAGTTCCTCTCCTATTCATGGCTATTTGATTTGTTTCTAAGGTTCACTATGATATAAAATGTTGCAACAAATAACCTTTTAAATATGCTTCTTTGTGGGCACATGATTTATTCTCTCACATAGGCCCTGGAAATGGAATTGTCGGCAGGAAGTGGATATGCATCTAATATTTTGAGAAATCTTGACAAATTGATTCCTTAAAGGACGCACTAACTTATATTGCTACCAATCGCTTTTGAGACTGCCAATATTCTCATAACCTCATCACCACTGGGAATCACCAACCTTTTAACTTTTTATTAATTTAATGGGTGCAAAATGACCCTCTTATGGTTGGTTTTAATTTGCATTTTCCCATTTACTAATGCAATTGATCTTGTCTTCTCTGTATTAATTTTCCGTGGGTGTTTCTCTGGATGGCAGTGTCTGCCTTTTCTGTTTCCTCTACTGAGCTATTCCCTTTTACTTATTGATTTCACAAATTCTTCTTACATTCTGAATAGTAATCTCTGTATGACTCAGATATTGTTTTTTTCTGACCTGTCACATTTTTCAAAATATTGTCTATAGTGTGTTTTATCATTCACATATAATTTAAAAAAAATTTTAGTTGTTGTTAGACCTTTATTTTATTTATTTATTTATATGCTGTGCTGAGAATTGAACCTAGTGCCTCACACATGCCAGGCAAGTGTGCTACCTCTGAGCCACAACCCCAGCCCCCAGATGGATCATTTTATAAGCATTCAATACTAGTTCTCATAGCAATTCTTAAACTTGTAAGAATTACCTTTTTTTTACCGCTAAGCCCCAGCCCCAGCCCCATATAAATTATCTTTTAGGTAGAAAAATCTATTGTTCTTTCTGGGCTCCCTATGGGGAAGCTGCTTGTATAGAGGGGTCAGTCCTTCCCTGGGATCAGCAAGTGACATTTCTCTCAGGTGCATGTGGAGGCCCATTTCCTCAGGGAGGGAGCTCATCTGGGGACACCTGGGAAGGATTCTGAAAATACCAAGCTGCATGGATACTGTTTTCCACTTCTTGAGGCCCAGCTAGGGAGGAGAAATGGAGCGAGGCCCAGGGATCCAGTCCTCAGTCACATATCGGTAGACCTATCAGGCCCTGTGCTGGGTCTGGTGACTGGCAGGTCACAGTGATTTGCTGATATCTGCTCTTGCCAGCTCCTGGGTGTGCATAGGCCTGCTCACAGAGACCTTTCCCTCCATTCCCCGGGACCCAGGCTCAGGTTCTTTTCCTAGGGACATGGCATTCAAGGACTCAGATCCGCGGGCTCTGCAGGGCTGTGGCAGAGGGGAAGCAGCCCCTTTGTACCCACAGCCAGAATCCCAGAATCTGCGTCCTGCTGGCCCTCAGGCAGCTGAACCCTCTCCCCACCTCTGCTTCTCTCTCTTGCCTTCTGTATGGTCCTGTCCAGCGCTTCATCTGGAGTCAAGGACACACGCCGGCCAGGTGGAGGGGGAGGAAGGGCTCCCCCCAACCAGTCTACCCCTTCCTGAGACCTTGGGTTAAGGTCAAGGTTGCTGAGGAGATTTGTGGTCCCTACTCATCAGGTCTCTCCCAGCACCTCCGAGAAGGGAGAATTGAGAAGGATGAAGGCATTTGAGAAAGTGGAGGCCTGGAAAGATGGTCTCTCTGGAGATAGGTCTGGGGGAGGCTGGAGCCGGGAGACCTCCTCCCGGCAGGTGCAGGGAACATCTCTGGGCCCCAAGAAGCCTCAGAGCTGCCTGTCCTTGACAGCTGCAGGGAACTCTGAGGTCCCTTGTCACACCCTAGTCCAGCCTCCTAGAAGGGAAGGAAACTGTGGTCAATATAAATGAGGCTCCACACTTTCTTTTTTCTCCCGTATCCATTTCCTGAGCCCTGGTTTTATCCATCTTCTCTAGAAGGAAGGCCTGAAGACAACTGACCTTGACCACGGTCCTAAATACCAGTGGACTCCACAGGCCTCATGCTCAGACATAGCATGGGTTGGGAGTGTGTCTCCATCCTGTGAAGTTTTGTGAGTTCAAGTTGGGAGAAGAGGAAGGGGAGAGGAGAGGGGAGGGGAAGGGAGAGAGGAGACCAAGGTTGGCTTCCACGAGGTGGTTCAGGGGCAGCACTGGACATCATCCTATAACTGTGGGAACACCCTGGGCATGTTGGGCATGCAGCTCAGGGCCAGAGGGTGGGGTGGGAACTGCAGTCCTACTGGGTGCTGGCTGGGAAGTGGTGTGTTTTTATAGTCAGCCAGCAGGCTCAGAAGGGTGTCTATTTGTCATTTCTGCACAGGGTCAGGTCATTGGTCTCATTTCCAAGAGGAGCAGGAGGTGCCTGCAGCAGCCTCGTGTCACCTGAGCTCAGGGTCCGGGTGCTTCTGTATTTTTTAAAATATATTTTTAGATGTTGACAGACCTTTATTTTATTCATTTTTTTAATATGTGGTGCTGAGAATCGAACCCAGTGCCTCACACACGCCAGGCAAGTGCGCTACCGCTGAGCCCCAACCCCAGCCCTGCTTCTGTATTTTTAACTCACTGTATTTGTTTTTTTCAAAGCCATAGACAGAGGTTTATTTAGGCAAGTAGATATTCAAGGGAGCATGGGTGGGAGGGATGCCTTTGGGGTGAAGCAGGGGGTACATATTTGAGGGCAAATGTGAGCCATCTCCAGAGGAGAGACTGCCTAGCTCACTGTATTTTTTACGTAGAAGTATTTTAAAATAAATTACAGATGTCCTGACATTTCGCCCTTAAATAATTCATCATGCATCTCTCTAAAAAAAGCATCTCTCTACATAGCAAATTAATATCACAGCCAATGCAATTAAAAATGATTTCTTAATAGCCTTACCACCCGCTGCCTACTCCCTCTTCCCCAAGACGTTCAGCTCTTGAGCCATGGACAGAAACTCTGGTCTGCCTGAGGCCCCAGCTGACCCAGACTTCCTTGCCCTGGACGTGGAGTGGAGCCTGGTCCCCAGAGGAACCCAGGAAGAAAGTGAGAACTGGAGGAGGAGGGGAGGACACCGCGGTTTCTGAGGGAAAGGCCCAGGTAACCATCCCTGGATGCCCAGAGGCTACCTGAACCTCAAGGATGAGTGGCAAGAGGATGGGGGACTGTGTACCCTTCCTGGGACTGTGTGCCCTCTCTGTTGAACTCACGTGAGGCCATGGCATCCTGACTTAAAGTGACCCGTCCTTGCTGGGCTCCTTCCTCTGCTGTCTGGTGCCTCCTCCGGTCCCACCTCTTTTCTAACTTTGTTCTCCTCTCATTGTCCCCTTCCATCAGTTGGTGCTGGAACCTTCCACAGAGGCCCCTCCACCTGCTGACTCGCTGCCACGGGCTGGCTCCGTGGGTTTCTCTGGGTCCGTGGTATATGCTGTCCCTGGTGCTGGAGTCTGGATGTGATTTGTCCTCCACGGTTCACGTGTTGGAAACTTGGTCCTCAGTGTGGTGTTGGGGGGTAGAACCTTGAAGAGGTGGGCCAGTTTGGAAGGTGGTGAGGTCATTAGGAGAGCCGCTCCTTGGAAGGAGTTCATGCAGGTCTTGTGGAGTCAGTTCTTGTGAAAATGAGTTATTATAAAAAGGGTTGAGACTGGCCTCTTCCTGGTCTCTCTGGCTTCCTGTCTCACCATGTGATCTCTCTCTCTCACACGTGCCATCCACCATATTGTTATGCAGTCAAGGGGGCCCTTTCCAGAGGATGAGATAACGGAGTTGCACCATCTTGGAATTATCGCCTCCCAAACTCTTTTCTTCATAAGTACCCAGCTTCACGTAGTTTGTTATGGCAACAGAAAATGAACTAATATACCTGGTAACTCCAAGGAGGGCACAGGAAAGCATTCATTTCGGGCTCATTGACAGCTTCATAGGAAGGGGCTTCAGAATCATCTCCATCCCCTTCATTTTCTGAGGAAAAATAATGGAGGTTCAGAGAGGGACAGTGACCTGCCCAAGTTCACACAGGGCTGAGTTGAGGAAACAAATCCAGGTCTAGGTTTCACACAGCACTCCAGACAAAGGCCCTTTGATTAGCTCGAGGGCGTGTGCTTCACAAATTTTTACTTCAAACACTAGGGCATCTAGGAAGTTTAAAGGCACTGATTACCCGTTAGTGTCTCAGCAGAAGCCCAAGGTACAGAAGGGAGTTTATCTTGAAGAGATTTGTGTGGCTTCATCTAAGGATGGAATCACAAGGAGATTCACAGGAGACCCACACAGAGGAGGTGGAGATTCCATTCTAGGAAGGAAGTGTAGGGAGGGTCCTTGGCAAACATGGGGGAGCTGGGAGACAGTGCTGAGCAGGGATTCTCGGAGGGACCAGCACTCTGAGAATTTCTCTTGACTAGATGTTGACAGGCTTTCTTTTGCAAAGGGCCAGAGAGGAAATATTTTCAGTTTTGGGGGCTTCATGCCTCTGCTATTGTTTTGGGCAAAGAGCTACAAGCTACTGAGCATGAGCCTGGCTGTGTCCCAGTAAGACTTTCCTTGTAGGCACTGAAATGGGAATTTCTTACAATTTTCATGTCATAAAATATTGTTTTCATTTTATTTTATTTTTTTCCAACATAAAAACCATTCTTAGTTTCAGAGCCATAGTTTGCTGGTTGCTGATGTGGACCCCGAGGGATGGGCAGACCCCTCCCAGATACCAACAGGCTCCCACGGGCCACTGGTCCTCACTGTGGGGTGCTTTGCTGTCATTAGCCTCCCGTCTCCTGAGCATCCATCATGTGCTGAAGGTGCCCAGGAGCCTCGGGCTTCCCTGATTGGTCAGCCTGCTCAACTGATCTGCTCAACCATCTCTGAGAAAGTCACGGGCTGTAGGCTGTAGATCACGAAGACAGACCAGTGAGGTGGCTGTGTGCAAGTCCCCAGGGGCCTGTTCCCACCAGCCTTCCCAGGAGACTGGGGCAGGGCCGAGGCTGGCCTCTGTGACCTGGAGTGAAGAGCATTCCTGGAGCCCGCAGAATGGGGTCCCAGATCAGGGCACATGCAGAACTTGCCCCACACTGGACCTCTGGCCAGGGCAGAGGTGATGAGAGTCGGGTCTGATTCTGTGTGCTTCTTTTAGCAGCTCTGATATAGAACAGAGAAGTGACAAGACCCGGGGTAGGGAAGAGGGACAGTGTGGAGGGCGGATTCTCTGGGCTGAGGGAAGTGGAGGCCTCCAGCTGTGAGCGTCAACCTGGGTCTAGAGGACTCAGCCCCGCCCAGCACAGCCCCCAGGCCTCTGGAGGACGCCCGCTCTCCCCTAGGCCCAGCTGCCCTTTCCGTGTCCCCCCCTGGTGGGGAGCCGAGAAGGTCAAGAGGAAGCTGTGGTCAGCCATAGCCTCTGCCTTTGCCTCTCTGCACCACCTCGCGCAGGGCCTGGCTTTGCTTCTCCAGGGAAGGTCAGACTGAGGCTGGTGGCAAGCACAGGGACACTTGGGGGTGGTCAGAGTCTTCATGCCCAGGCTCCTGGTGGGTCTGTGCTGTGCTTCCCCCTGGGAGGTTTGGCGGGTGCTGGGGGTGTGGGGGGGAGGGGGGAGGAGGTGGAGATTCCACTCTAGGAAGGAAGTGTAGGGAGGGTCCCTGGCAACATGGGGGAGCTGGGAGACAGTGCTGAGCAGGGCTCCTCAGAGGGACCAACAGGAGGGGACACATCACTAAGGTGGGGACTAAGGAGCCCAGGAACATCCATCAGGCCTCCTCTCTGAATCCCACCCCCATCCCCCATGGGCACTGGAGTCATAAACTAAACAGAGACTCCAGCTTCTCTTTCATTAAAGAATGAAGCATCATTAAGATTTAATTTTTTTAAAAAAAGATGCGATTTATAAAGAGAGAGGTGTGTTTCTGGCCCCTGGAGAGGCCGTGTGGAATTCCAGGGGAAGCCTTTGGGAGCGCTGTCAATCAAGCCAGCTGTGTACTAAGGGAGCCCCCCCGCTGGGATTCACTGTCTATTCTTTGCACCCCAGGACTCCTGCTCCCCACTGGGCCTCAGTGCAGGGCCCTCTTCCTTACTACAGGGGTGACAGAGGCTTCGGAGAAGAAAGGGAAAGAAGACGAACTGAGGAACACAGCAGGGATATCAGACTCAGAGGGGAGGCACCCCCAGCCCCCCACCGAGGGGAAGCAGCATGGGGCTTTAGAGCTGGAAGACAGTTCAGGGGACCAGCCCAGCAGGCACCACAGTGCAGTCTACAAAGCAGGGTCAGGTCGCTCTCTCAGGTGCCTGGCAGAAGGTTCAATCCTACTATGGGGGATTTGAACCAGGGGTGCTCAATACTGAGCAACATCTCCAACATCTCCAACATCTCCACTTTTTATTTTAATTTTAAAGACAGGGTCTTATTCAGTTGCTGAAGGTCTAGCGATGTTGCCCAGGCTAGTTTATGATCCTCCTGCCTCCTGGTAATCCCGAGTGGCTGGGATTACCAGTGGGCATCCCTTCGCCCAGCCATTTTTCTCCTCCTCCTCCTCCTCCTCCTCCTTCTCCTCCTTCTATATTATATGCATTTTAAAAATTTTTATTTTATTTATTTTTATATGGTGCTGAGGATGGAACCCAGTGCCTCACACGTGCTGGCCAAGCGCTCTACCACTGAGCCCCAGCACCAGCCCTACTTTGCTTCTTAATAGAAGGGGAGCTGAGGCCCAGATAGGGTCAGTGACCTGCTCTAAGCGACCCGGTGAGTTGGCAGTGTCAGCAGAACAGGAATCTCTGGGTCATCGTCTGGCTGCAGTCTGATCCACAGACAGGACAGGAAACCAGGCTTGAGGCAGGGCATGAGGGGTGGGGTTTCCTCACCCCGAGCTGAGCTCAACTTCCCCCTCCCTGAACCTCCTAAATCACCAAATCAGGGTGGGGTGCCCTCTTGATGGGGAGGGAGGCTGCCAGCCCTGGATGGCCAAGAGGCCTGTCACTCAGTGCAGGGGCCTCAGCAATAATGGGGTAACTTTTGGGGAAAGGACTTTGATTAGTGTTGGGGAAGGAATGGCGAAGAGACTTTTTATCTAAACTTGGACTTTTTATCTGAATACAACTGCAATGTTTGCCTATTTTTCCAGCTTTATTAAAGTTTAATGGAGAATAAAATATATATAATAAAAATTGTATATATTTAGGGTTCACAAGATGATATTTTGATTAAATGTGAAATGATTAAATGAAGCTAATTAATCTATCCATCACTCATACACTCATCATTTTTTGCGGTGAGAGCATTTAAGATCTGCTCTCTTCCTAATATGTAAGTCTATAATTCATTATTATTAACTACGTTGCCATGCTGTGCCCTAGATCCCCAGAACTTATTCATCCTAACTGAAATTTTGCCCTCTTGAACCAATGTTTGCAATGTTTGCTTTTAATAAAAGGTCTTTATGTACATATAATCATAAATTGCTTGTGTAATGAATATGATTTTAAGATACTATATTAAAAAGTATTTTGAGCCAGACACGGTGGCGCATGCCTGTAATCCCAGTGGTTCTGGAGGCTAAGGCAGGAGGATGGCTAGTTCAAAGCCAGCCTCAGGAACTTAGTGAGGCCCTAAGCAACGTAGTGAGACCCTGTTTCTAAATTGAAGAAGAAGGAGAAGAAGGAGAAGGAGAAGGAGAAGGAGAAGGGGAAGGGGAAGGGCTGGGGATGTGGCTCAGCAGTTAAGCACCCCTCTGTTCAATCCCTGGAGTTAGAAAAAAAAAAACAGTCTATAAATGAATGGCAAAGGGAGTGGGATGGGAAAATCAGCAAAGCAGGGGACAGTGGACCCCGCAGGTTTGAGGCCAGTGCTCAAGGGTGTGTGGGCAGCAACCCCAGGACATGCAGTGGGGCCTCCTGTGCCTGGGGTGGGTGAGGGGCTTCTCTGAAACCTGGTAAGGATGGTCCACGGGGTCCCACACGTGGTGCAGGGGAGAAGCCTGAAGAGAGAGGATTTAATCAAAGTTGTCCAGGCGCTTGGTCAGGACAGGACTGTGTGTGCCTGCAGGGAGCTGCTAAGGAGCAGTCTCGGGTCTGCTGGCTGCTGACATGGCCAGCTCATTGGGGCCGCAGACAGGTCTGCGGAAAGAGTCCCCACGGTGGAACAGGGGCATCGCTGGCTCTGCCCAGTCCCTGGGGAAATCTCCCCAAGCCTCTGACCTGAGCCTGGGCTTATCCAGCTGCCTTCAGACACACTGGTGCTTTCCAGTTACCCTGAGGGGAGGAGGGGCACACTGTCATTGCCGTTTCTGGGATCCAAGGAGGGGGCTGCCTCCAGGCACTTACTGGGGGCTCCAGGTTAGGCTATGCCAGCAGGGCCAGAGTCAAGTCATCTCAAGCCAATTTGTCCAGGCCAATATGTCCAGAGCCATTAGGAGCACAGCCGTGCACCAGGTCACTGGAGTCTCACTTTCTCTCCGTCACCTGCACAATTGCAAGGAGAGACAGCATCTGCCTCATGAAGTTGTGGGGGTTGTCTGAGATATCATATGTGAAAACTTGGTGCATGTGCATGTTAAAAAAACTTTAAAAAAAGCATAAATATTAAAAGTCAAAGAATTCTAATTTTTTTTCCTGCACTGTATAGATCTATTAAAGGATTTCCCCCCCCTGCAGTATTGGGGATAGAACCCTGACCCTTGAGTATGCTATACAAGCACTGTCCCATTGAGCTACAGCCCCAGCCTTAAAGGACTTCTCATTGTCCACCTCATAAGGGGCTGGAGACCACAAGGGGGACAGGACAGTGATCGTGGGAGGAAGGGACTACTCCTGTGCCCTGGCTCACTGGTTCCTGCTGCCGTGATGGGGACCCTTCTCCCATTGACTTATCTACCTCCCCTTCTCCCGGTCCTCTCTGTGATTTTTTTTGGGGGTGTGTGTGTGTGTGTGTGAACTATGCAATTGTCATTTCGTTCCTTCCCCCCGCCTTTTTCATAGAGAAACAAACGTCTGAAAATAAACAACAACAATAATAAAATCATCTTTAGTGTTTTTTTTTTGTCCCAACATTTAAAAAAACAAAAGATAGCAAGGAGGTAGCTCACGTTTCCTTGGTCCTGTTGCATAGTGGAACAGGAGGGGCCATCTCGAGTGGCATATCAGACTCACATACACATCCTAGTTTTGTTTTACTTCTGTGGTGTTTGGGATTAAGCCCAAGGCCTCATGCACACTAAGCACATGCTCTACCACTGAGCTACATTCCCCAGCCACACCCTGAGTTTTGGACTCCGAGGCACCTAAGTCATAAACTTGGACTGAGAAGACCTTGGACTCTGAGATACACACCTTGTTTCAGGTTCCCACTTTGCTTCTTTGGGGCTCTGATTTTTTTTTTTAATTACCTACTTCTAAAAGCTCCAGTTTTCTATTTTCTTAAATGGATCTTAATGGATCCCTAACAAGAATGAGTAAATCTTTCAGAACATTTGTAGAATTACTTCTGACATAGTAACTGTCATTATTAATAATCAGTTTTCAATATATCATGCTTTCATAACTTTTAATTTTACTTTATTTATTGTGTTAGCTTACTGTTACTGTGACAAAATAACTGGGAAAAACAAATTTAAGGAGACAAGATATAGACCCTGAGGATACACCCCCAAAGTAGGTCCCACCTCCTACAGTTTCCATCACCTCCCAATAGTCTGTTCAGCTATGGTGAGGTCAGAGCTCTCATGATCCAATCCCTTTCTCAAAGCCCCACTTCTGAACAATGTTGAACTGGGGATCAAGGCCTTCAACACATGAGCCTTTGGTGACACTCCAGATCCAAACTATAACATGTATGTAGACATAAAATATTAATACAGAAAGTTCTAAGAGAAAATAAATCTAAAATTTATGTATGTATTTATTTTGCAAAACAGAACATTCTTTGTTTTTTGGTGCTGGGGATTGAATCTAGGACTTCCAGCATGCTAAACCTGTGCTCTGCCATGAGCTACACCCCAGATCTGGAACTTGGTGTTGATCATGATCTTAATGCCAGGCACTTTTTAGAGAAGAATAGTAGGTCAACTATATACAAGTTAACAATTGGATATGTGAAATTTAAAAGCAAATCACAACTGTGTCTAAATGTTTCCTTTCTTTTTGATAGATTAAGGGTTATTAGACTTCATGTATAAACAATTCCTTTTTTGTTTTTGGTACTAGGGATTGAACTCAGGGGCACTCAACCACTGAGCCACATCCCCAGCCCTCTTTGTATTTTATTTAGAGACAGGGTCTCACTGAGTTGCTTAGGGGCTCATTAGGTTGCTGAGGCTGGTTTTGAACTCGATTCTCCAGAGCTGCTGGGATTATAGGCGTGTGCCACTGTGCCCAGCAAAACAAGTATTTCCAATAATAAAATAAAGTAAATATTTTAATAGAGAAGGGTTTAAAGCCAGAGTAGGCAATTTTCCTTTGAAAAAATATAAGTGAAACGTGTTAATAAAATATATTCAAAATACATATTATTTAAAATAAATGCAAGCTGGGTGCGGTGGCGCACACCTGTAATCTGAACGGCTTGGGAGGCTGAGGCAGGAGGATCACGAGTTCAAAGCCAGCCTCAGCAAAAGTGAGGTGCTAAGCAACTCAGTGAGACCCTGTCTCTAAATAAAATGCAAAATAGGGCTGGGGATGTACGGGAAGCCATCTGTGAATTATGAGGGTCTTCTCCCGGTATGGTAGCCAGGGAGATTAAGGTTTGGCATTGTGAACTATCCGTGGCAATAGATTGCCCAGCGCATGTGACCTTTCTCTCCGTTGTGCTAAGAAGATCCCTCCTAGTAGCTCTGGAGATGGACATAACCCATTGGGAACTGGACAGCCCAGCTTTAGCCTTTTTTGGAGAAGAACATTCTATAGAAGGCCTTTGATGTTTCCCAATATAAATAAAGCAGGCACAGACTCCCTTTTGCCAGAGTCGAGAAGTTCCATCCATTTGATCAGCTTGCCCGTCCTGCCCCTGCTTTTGAAATTACTTTCTGTGGTTTTCTCATAGTTCTATTTTTCTTAGTTTTACTTCTCAGCCAGCCCATGTCACCAAGGGAAACCCCATTTCCGCTGCCCACGCTGGACATGGGCGAGAGTGATGTGGCTCAGTGGTGGAATATCCCTGAGTTCAATAGCCAGGACCCCTCCCAAATACATAAATAAAGAAATAAATACATAAATAAATGCAAAACTACTCTTCTCATCAAACTGACAAGAGTCAATATAAATGATGACAACCAAGGTACTGTGAGTTTTTGGGAAGAGGCAATCGCACATACTGCTGGATAAAAATAATTGGTAACACCTTTCAGAAAATGGGAGATGAATCAAAATCTGTTTTAAAAAGCCCTCCGTGGGTTGGCTCAGCATTTGCCCAGTGCCTTGATTTTATGGACCTGCATCTGGCACCTGCTTCTCTGGTTGTCATGGGAAGGGTAGAAAGTGCTGGAAAGTGGAGCGATGGTCCTTAACTGGTTCCCCTGGAAGTGAGACCTGTCACAGCTCCTGTCTCACAGGTCACATGGATCATCAAGGGGCTGCAAAGTACCATCCTTAGATTTTCCAGAGCTAAATACTGGCCAGCCCAGGGATGCTTACCGTGTTTCTCTAGGAAAAAATCCTACAAGCTCAGGACTGGAAAGAAGAGGTCATTTACAAAGGAGTAACAAATCTCATCAGCTTCAGAGCTTTCTGCTAATCACCAAATGTCAGAAGATGACACATTGATTTTTATAGACAGCCAGGGAAGCATTGCCATTTAGTTTATATCTTAGCCATCTTGACCGTGTGAGAATAACCAGAGGGCGTCACACATGTTAGGAACTAACCTAATCATTCTGTCCTAGTGTGAATGGACTGATGGGGTGGTCACTGAGCACAGAGGTGGTGTGGCTGGAGGAAGTGGGTCTTTTGGGTGTGCCCTGGGAGGGCTGTTCCCGAGAGCCCTTACCTGGCACCCCTCCCTCTGCTGCCTGACCCCTGCCATGAGCTGAGCAGCTTCCTCCACTGGGCTCTTCCCCGCAATGCACTGCTCACCTTGGGTTCAAAGGAATGGAGTCAGCCATCTATGGGCTGAGACCTCTGAAACCTTGAGCCCCAAATAGACTTCCTCCTCTAAGTTGTTCTTGTCTGGTGTTTTGGTCACAGCAATGAAAAAACTAACAAAAACAATCTTGAAAATATTTGATGGGATTTACCAGTGAAGCCATCGAGGTCTCTAGTGTCAAGACAAATATGGTCTTTAGCAAGACAAAAATGCCATAAATATTTAAGAAAGAACTAATACCAAACTTAAATTCTTTAAGGAAATAGCAAACAATCCTAACTCATTTTATGAGATCAGAATTCCCTGACACAAAACACAAAGAAAGGAATTAGAAGACAGGAAAATGACAGACCAACGTACCTCATGAACACAATGTCCTGAACAATATATCAGCATACTGAATTCAATGGTATATAAAAAGATAATACACCACAACCAGATGGGATCTATCCCCAGAATCCAGTTTGGGTTAACATTTGAAAATCAATCAATGAAAGTTTCTCTATTAAAAAGGAAGAAAATCCATATGATTGTCTTGAAAGATATATAAAAATCATGTGAAAAATGAGCACTTATTGTGCTAGGCATGGTGGTGCACACCTGTAATCCCAGTGGCTCAGAAGGATGAGGCAGGAGGATCGAGAGTTCAAAGCCAGCGTCAGCAACTTAGCAGGGTCCTAAGCAACTCAGTGAGACCCTGTTTCTAAATAAAATACAATGCAAATGCTGTGTAAACCATTGTTATATTGTATTGCTTAGAAAATAATGACAAGGAAGAAAAACTATGCATTTTCAGTAGGTGCAATTTTTTTTGCATAATTTTGACCCCAGGTTTGTTGAATTCATAGATGCAGAACCTGCATATATGGAGGGCCAACTGTATAAACTCAGTGCAATCACAGACATAATCACAGTAGGCATTTCTGTTGAAACTGACAATAGGATTCTAAACGTGTGAAAGGCAGGGGGCAGAGTAGCCAAAACAATTTTTGGGAAAAATACTACAAAATTGGATGGCCCATGCCAACTGATTTCAAGACTTATCATAGTCTAAAGAAATCAAGACTGTGTGATTTTGGAGTGGGGATAGATAATTAACTCAATGGAATGTTGCAGGGGACAGACGAGGCAGGGTATCGAAGATAGCAGGAAACAGTTTTATTTGGCTGCAGCCAAGTTCAGAGGGTACAGCTTTTGCTGTAATCAATCCATTCCCTGAACTCTGAGTTCAGGCAGTTTCAGAACTTTATACCCAGTGTGTAAGGGAAGGGGCCCAGGAGTTCACAGTCTGCAGACATTCACACATAAACAGTTTCACTGTTCTGGGCAAGTTAACCCTGCAAGGACAGAGCCTGAGAAGGGGAGAGCTTCTCCCCATTCTCCTGCCCTCCCCCCCACCAGCTGTTACCATGGAGCCCAATTAGTAACCTCTTCTCTTATCCTTGAAATGTAAACATCTCTCTGAAGCTCAGCCCAAGGCCAGAGGCCTGGTTAAAAGAATCTGGTTTTCGTATCACACTCTGCATTTGCAAACACACTTCTACAAACTATTATATATGTTGTTATTTATATTAAATAGTCCATAAATGTTTGTGAGAAACTAGTAAAGGAGCATTCAGCACCTGGAGTGCTGATCTCTTCTAGGCCGGTGGCCAAGCAAGACAGAGCAACAGGAAATAGAAGGTTTAACAACATTGAATTCTTTTGTAGAGATTTTTTTTTTTTTGTTGTTGCTAATAGTCCTAAGATAAATGGTGGTGAAGATTTCTGGAGAAGCTTCATTAAGATTTTCTGTGGAGGAGGGAATAGATTAGTCCAGAAATAGACCCACACCTGAAGGGGCAAGTGATATCCAACAAAACCACCAAAGCAATTCCACGGGCAAAAGGAAAATCTCTTCAATGGTGCTAGAACTGGGTGATTCTTACCTCACACCAAAGGGAAAAAAAAATTCGAAATGCACCATAGTACTAAAGGGGAAAGCCCAAGTTGGAAAACTTTCAGAAGAAAACATTGGAGAAAATCTTTGCCTATAATAGATTTCCAGAAATATGGAATGATACGGTATGCATTTTTTTGGTATTTCTCAACTTTTGCTCAGCCTAATGTTTTTGAGATTCATACATGTTGCTATTTTATCAGCAGTGCATTCTTTTTATTGCCAAATTATATTCCATTGTGAAATGCTATTTATGTGTTCACCTGTTGAAGGATGTCAGGAGGGAGTGCAGAGTATCATGTCTGGGGGTGATGCAAAGGTTCCATATCTTAATAGTGGTGATTGACACAGGAGCATAAACGTTTTCAAAACTCATCTAACCATACACTTAAGATGGGCAAGTTTTATTTTATTGAAGTTGGAACTCACTGCAATGAGTAAAAATTGAGTCCTACCCCTGTGCTCTGGATGAAATAATGTGTCTCTAAGTGGGAGGAGAAGAGAGTGGAATGAAGAGGGTGATCTGGGAGACCTGGATAGGGGCACACCTGTCCCCTGTCCCCAAGACCAGGACAGAGTCCTGTAGAAATACTGGGGTCTGAGAATGCATTGTATCATTTCCTTACTTTCTGAAAAATTATCTTGGGAGGTGGAGATGTTTTCCTTTCCCACCCACCCTGACATGGTAGAGATTATACAAAACAAATTCATGTGTCCTAAGTGAGGGGTGGAGATTCCAAAGCTGTAAGCTCTTGGATTATAAAACCTGAGAGTTTTTTCTTTGAGTCTAGGAGTGCAGATGGTGAGGCAGTGAAAGGTGGGGTCTCCAGGCTGAGTGAGGGAAGGAATCATGGGCTCCCTGGCCCAGAGGGGACTGCATATCTCAGAAGAGAGCAGCTGGGAGGGTAAAATGATGAGTCCCACCCATGTCCTGTGCAGAGGGTGGGAATGGGGTTTTCCTCCGTGGAATGGGCTGGCTGAGAAATAAGAGCTAAGAGAAATAAAGCGGCGAAAAATCTACAGAACACAGAAAGTGTTTTCAAAAGCAGGGGCAGGATGGGCAAGCCCATCGGATAGTTGGAACTTCTAGACTCTGGCAAAATAGATCCTGTGCTCTATGGGGAAACATCAAAGAAGTTCTATAGAATGTTCTTCTCCAAAAAAGTTTAAAGGTGTTCTGTTCAGTTTCTAAAGGGTTACGCCCATCTCCAGAGCTACTATGAGGAATCCTCCTAGCAGAGTCAAGAGAAAGGTCACATGCATTGGGCAATCTATTGCCGTGGGAGAGCCTCGGATAATTCGCAATGCCAGGCCTAACTCTCCCTAGCTTCTTGTCCAGAGAAGATCCTTATGTATTTCACAGATGGCTTTCCACAGATGAACCTGGGTGGGAAGCAGACCTGATGTCAAACTAAATAACACAACAATATCTTGCGTGTGCCAGACTTATCTCAATGGTCTCACTGCCAAAGAGCTTCACAGTGCGCTGATTAGAAAGAAAATAAGGGGCAAATTCATCAGATGACTCCTCGGGTTCCTAATACAAAAGTTTTAAATCCTTGCAGTGGTCAAGATGGAAAAAAAAACAGGAAAATTTTATACTTATAAAAAATCTCTTAAGGTATTTATTATGGTCTAGATGTGAGGTTTCCCCCAAAAGCTCTTGTGTGAGACAATGCAAGAGAGCTTAGAGGTGAAATGATTGGGTTATGGGTCTTAACCAGTGCATTAATCTGCTGATATGAATTAACTGGGGTGTAACTGCAGGTAGGGAGGGTGTGGCTGGAGGAGGTGGGTCACTGGGATATATATTTTGTCCATGGTGTGGGGAGTTTGTCTCTGCTTCCTGATTGTCATGTCCTAAACTGCTTTCCTCTGCCACACCTTCTGTCCTGATGTTCTGTCTCACCTTAGGTACAGAGCAATAAAGTTGGCCATCTGCCGCAGTCCGGCTGCAGCAAAATAACCGGGGGGGGGGGGGGGGGGGGGGGGGCGGGGGTGTGATGAACAACTTGTGTACGTTGATACAGCAGGAGTGGAAGCCGTTTATTGCAGGACAGGAGCAGTATTTATACATTCCACACAGCTTATCTAATTAACATAAACTAGATACAGCAGTCAACCAATCAGGAATCTCCACACTTAATGGCTCGCTTTTGTTACTTCTCAAACCACTCCCTCTGGCATTTTGCCAGGCACCATCCAGACTTGTTTACCAACTCTAACATTCCCCTGGCAAAATGCCAGGTGTTATTTTGACTTGTTTACAGACTCTAACAGCCATCTATGGACTGAAACCCCCAAAACCTGAGACCCAAACTTTCCTCCTCTAAAATTGTTCTTGTCAGGTCTTTTGGTCACAGCAGAAAAAAAAAAAAAAAAAAAACTGCCTTAAACAGTACTTGTATTTACCTCATTTACCTCTTACAAAATATTATGAAAATTTGATAATTATGAAATTTGAGTCTTTTTTTGCTAGAAGCTTATGTTTATCCCAATTTTTAAAAAACATTTTTTATTTATTTATATGTGATGCTGAGAATCGAACCCAGTGCCCCAGGCATGTACCGCTGAGGCAGAAACCCCAGACCCCCCCCTGCCCCCATTTAGCCCAAATTTGAATGGAACTTGAAATTGACAAATGGTTGCAAATTCCTGGTCCCTTTGTCATCAACCCTCTGAATCTTTTTCAGTTTCTGGAGTCCTTGCCTCCTTTCCCCAGCAAGAACCGCTCACCAGGCTCCCTCCACCTGAGGTCTTCACCTGCAATAGGGCTGCCCCTTCTGCACCTGGCTCAGGCTCCTGGGGCACACAGCATGGACACTGAGCTCTACAGGACTCATGGAGGATTCAAAGTGCCCTATAACTCAACAGTGTGTCTGTCTGTCTGTCTGTCTGGGGGTGAGGGGTGGTACTGGGAGAGAAGGAGGTCAAACCCATTCATCTCTGAGACACCTGCCTGGTCCTGGGCATTCTTCTGGGCTGGTGGGAACATCTGCATAGGACCAGAGCAGAGGGACCCAGGACAAAGCATCTAAGTGTGGGTGTTTATAACCACCCAGAGCGATTCACCTCAGGAACCTGATGAGAGAGGAGGCACTATTCCTACCTTACAGACAGAGAAGCCGAGTCCCCTCTGCCTGGCAGCTGTACCCAGGGAGGAACAGGCAGGTAGGGCACTCGTGTGGGCTCTGCCTTCCTAGGTTCTTCTCAAGTTCTGAGGCTCAGGGTTGGGGGAAGACAGTACCCATATTCTCAACAGAATGGGGTTCCAGAGGCAACTGGGGCCACCCAGGGATGTTTCCTCCATTCTCGGACAGTGCTCCAAAGGCCCACATTTCCTGGGTACCTCCCAGGGTGAGCTGAACCCCATTAGGGTCCAGTGGTACCTGGGAAGATCAACCCTTCCAGGACTGGGGACCGGAGCCTGAACCTCTCTCTGTGGCTTCTATTTTTGGGGACCCAACTGAACTCTCAACAGAACTGAAGGTCCACGGGTTGAGCAGTCTGCCCCCTCAGGAATCTGAGACCCCTCCCTGTGGAGGCTGTGGACTGGAGAGAGAAAGGGCGGCTCCACCCTCCCAGAGCTCACTGCCCTCTGGAAAGGGAGACCATACCAAAGAGCAAGTGAGAAGGACAGGAGACCTCAGAGGGCAGAGTGTGGGACACTGTGCCCCTCAGGCAAAAGCAGCAAGGCTCCGAGCAAAGGCGACCTTACACAGGCCCGCTCGCGGTCATGGCAGTCTCTGGCCAGCAGGGGGCAGGAGCAGCCTGTCCATCACCCGGGCCGGGTGTGCTGCCTCGGAGTCCCCTCCTGAATGCTACAGAAGACCCCTGGCTCCGCTTCCGTGCGGTCAGAGGGCGACACCTACGTGAGCAGGAGTGCTGGGCTCCTGGTGCCACTGATTTCCCGGGAAATCCTAGAGCAGATCACCAAGATGCCCGTGCTCCTATCCTCAGTGTCAAAGGGGACAGTGGCAACTGCTTCACAAGGCTTTGTGGAAATTAAATAAGATTGTGGGATGGCCTGGAGTTTCAAAGGCTTCATGTAATCCCTCTGGGTGTGGCCGGGACATTTGCATTTAAAAAATCATCCCCAGTTAAGTCTGAGGTGCAGACTGGTGTGGAAATTTGGAGTTAGTTGACCAGTAAACTCTAAATTACAAATGTGTTTTTACTCTTTTTCTTGAGGCCCCTTTTTTTCTACCTTGGGTCCGCAAAATTAAAATTCCCTCCTCTCTCTCCTCTGCATAATCTCTCAAATAGAAAATGTGGATTTCTCCCACAAACTGAACTTGAAGTGTTCAAACATTCACTCCTATGAGTTTTTGCACAAAGATTATCTGAACATTAGCTGACCCGTTGTGACAAGCGACCTCACACACCAGGGAAGACTGTCAAGATTCTCCAGTGCAGGAGAGAGCAGAGGTCCCGGGCCATGGTGTCTCAGTGGTCCCCTTCAATGGTATGGGGTCTTGGGTTCTTCGGGTTAGCTCTGCTGGACACCGGGGCCACAATGGATCAGGTCAGATATAACTAAGGTCATTAGTAGCTTCAACTTATTATTTCGTGTTTAATGACATTACACTCAGTGTTCCCTATAGCGTAGAGGGGAAACGGACTTGGTATCTAGTAATGTGTAGAGATTGTCCTGCATCTGAACTTACTCCCTGAAGAGACTATTAGACAGAAAATAATGTGGCATTCGGTACGTGGGGTTTAGTAGGTGCCATTGTTCCGGAGGCATGTTCCGGAGGCATGTTCCGGAGGCTTGTTTGGCAGCGATGCTTAGGGAAGCTGGCTGGGGCGGCGAGGCCTGGAAATGCCTTGCTCATGGTTCCTAGGGGTTGTGTGAGTCCACTCTATCTGAAAATTGCTGCAGGACACCTCGCCAGGGACTTTGAGAGCCAAGTGTGCCCTGTGCCATTTCAACCCCACCTCCTGGTCAGGAGGTCTCTGCTGTCCTTGGGGAACAGAGGGAAATAAGCCTTAGTCAGGTCTCAGGTACTCAGAGTCCTTTCCTGGGGGGCTGGAGGTGGGCCGAGGAAGCCACCTCTGGAAGGAGAGCTTGGAAGAGGCAGGGCAGCCTCATCTCCGGGGAGGAGGCTGGCCTCTGATACAGGGCGATGTGGGGACCTGAAGGGGGTCCCCAGAACACAGCTTCAGAGCTGGCTAGGCGGGGATGAAGGAGTACCTCTGAACTCCCCCACGGTGGGCTCAGGAATGGACGTTTCTATCAGAGCTGATTCAACAGCTGAGGGAAGCAAGGCCCAGAGAACGCCAACGGCCTGTCCAAAGTCACTCAGCTGCTCAGGGCCACAGGAGGACGAGGACTAGGTGTCCTGCCTCCTGGCTGGGGGTCCCCTCAGGCCCTGCGGATGCTCCACTCAGGTTTACCTGATGCCCATCCGGGAACTTGCCCTGACCCCTCTGCTTTTCCTTAGGTCCCTGCGGCCTTAGGTTCCCCATCCAATGGAGCTCTGTGCTGCAGGGCCCCTGGCAGTGACCCCTGGCAGTGTTACCAAGGGCAGTGACAACTCTGGTCATTTCTTCTCTCTTGGCCCACCTCTCCCTCTGCCCAGGATCCTTGGGTTTCCATGATCTTGTTCCAGGGGCTCCCTGTGTCTAACCCCTACGCCACCCCCAGTTGGTGGGTTGAGGTGGGTCTTGCGCACAGTCTCCAGCCCCATGTTGGGTTCAGAGGCTCCTCTCCCCACCCCGGATCCTCCTATCTTTCTTCTCCTTCTTCTGCGACCAAGCTTCATTCTCCCTTCAGTCGGCTGTGGGCAGTTTCCTGGTGCGTCTGCTGTGTGGCCTGCTTGTGACCAGGGTCCTGATGGTGGCAGCCCCTGGTGGGCCTGAGCTGTAGAGCAGGGTGATGGGATCTGGGTTCACCTGGGAGGCGGTGGGCTGGTGTCAGCTGCTCCTCTGGGAGGGAGGGAGGGAGGGGCTGCACAGTAGACAGAGCCAGGGGTCACCCAGGTGGCGTAGTATCTATTGGAAATGGCATCAGCTTGACCCTGTTGTACCCTGTCTCTGCACACTCATCTGGTTGCCACCGTTCACCATTTTCTTTGAACTTCAAACTCATGCTCCTGGTTCATGTCCTCGCACAGCAGCTGAGGCAGCCAGGTTTGAGGTGGTATCCTGACCCCAGGATGCGCACGCACATACCAGCGCATACATCCTTACAGGTATTTCAGGTATCCATCCCCTCTGTCAGCGACCAGACCAGCATGCCTGGGAATCCGCCCCTGCACCAGCCCTTAAGGAGGGGAGAGTTGGAGCCCTAGAGCTCCCCACCAGGACTGTGCACCATTCTCTGTCCAGAAGGGAAAAGGAGCAGGTAGGTGGAAAAGGAAGATGGGATCTGGTGAGAAGGGGACATCATTGTAAGGAATAAAAAGGGACTGGGACTAAGAAGAGGTTCAGGTCAAAGAGGAGAGTTGGAAGACAGCCAGTGAATGGACACACTTCATATTCTGAATTCCTCCCCTCCTCTCCTTCAGCTCTCAGGGGTGGAACAAACCAGGAACAGCAGCAGGGGCTGCCTCAACTCCTGCCAAGCCCCTAGACCCTTGGGTTTGCCCTGCTGAGCCTGGGTTCTCTCACCTCTTCTTGCTCCTTGCTTTTTCACTTAGCATGAGAGTCTCCAGTTCCATCCACTTACTGGCAAATGCCATCATTTCATTCTTCTTTAAGGCTGAGTAATATTCCATTGTGTATATGTACCACGTTTTCTTTATCCATTTATCTGTTGATGAATTCATCTGTTAATCCATTCATCTGTTGGAACCCCTAGGTTGCTCCACAGCTTAGCTATTGTGAATTGAGCTACTATAAACATTGATATGGCTGTGTCACTGTAGTATGCTGATTTTAAGTCCTTTGGGTATAGACCAAGTAGTGGGATGGCTGAGTCAAATGGTGGTTCCATTCCCAGTTTCCTGAGGGATCTCCATACTGCTTTCCAGAGTGGTTGCACCAATTTGCAGTCCGACCAGCAATGTGTGAGTGTGCCTTTCCCCCATATCCTTGCCAACATTTATTGTTCCTTGTATTCTTGATAATTGTCATTCTGCCTGAAGTGAGATGGAATCTCACTATAGTTTTAATTTGCATTTCTCTAATTGCTGGAGAGGTCGGAGTCTTCTTGTGCACATAGGAGAAGCCTTACAGTACCGAGTCCACCACTGTGGAGGCTCCTCCCCCAGAGCCAGGAACCCCCAGGTTGTCTGCCACAACCCCACATCCCCAAAGCCTGGATCTATCACCTGGGGACTCTCAGAACCCCCGTCCCACTTACACCTCTCAATGAGATCGAACTCAACTCACCAGTGTCACCTCCCCAGCCGCCCTCTCCTGCCCTCCTGTCAGGGTCTCCTGTTCTCTGTCAGCCAGAGCGTAGCTGGTTGCCTGGTCACAGGAACATCGCGGCCAGCTCTGTTTCTCTTGCTCCCTTTAAAAGAAATATCCATACTTCATACCAGGTAAAAATGGAACATTTGACATTTCAAAAAATGACATGACTTTTAAAAATATCTGACAATGAAGGAAAGAATTTCCAATATATACTGCAGATAAAAGGGTTAATAGCTTTAGTACCTAAACATCTTTTTCTTATAATAATAATAATAATAATAATAATAATAATAATAATAATCTGGCAGGCATTTCAATCTCAACAAAGGCGAAGGGTGGCTCAAGGCCATGGTGCCCTTGGGAGGCTGAGGCAAGAGGATCGCAAGTGTGAGGGCACCCGGGCAACTTGTTGAGACCTTGTCTCAAAATACAAAACACAAAGGGCTGGGGACGTGGTTCCACAGCAGAACACTGAGTTTCATCCTCAGTACCATTAAAAAAAAAAAGAAAAGAAAAAAGCCAAGGGGTAAGAGCAAGTAATTGATTATAGAATAAAGAATGAGTAACATGGATACATGTGTTCCATGTGGCTGAAAATCAAAGAGATGGAAAATGAAACGAGACCTTGCTGTTCAACCTTCAGTTCAAAGAAGATTCAAACCGACCATGATCCTCTGTCCTCGAGGGGTGGGGAAATGGCACTCTCATGTGTTTTTGGAAAAGCCACAGTTGATACCCTGTTCCTGGGGTCAAGGCGGTGATGAATTAGGAGCAGAGCAAAGAAAACAAACAAAAGAAGCTCCTCGCTTTTGAGCCAGCAGTTCTAAAGTGTTTTTCTGGGCAAGTAATTTGAGTGTGTGTGAGGACTGCTGTTGCTTTAAAAGTTACATAATCCGAGGGAAAACCAAAGCAGCCCTCCTCCACCACCCTCTGCCTTAGTCCCCATTCCCCCTCCCCCAAGGAATTCACTTCAAATCTTTTTATTTTTGGTACCAGGGGTTGAACTTGGGCACTCGACCACTGAGCCACATTTCCAGCCCTATTTTGTATTTTATTTAGAGACAGGGTCTCACGGAGTTGCTTAGGGCCTCGCCATTACTGAGGCTGGCTTTGAACTCAAAGCCTCCTGCCTCAGCCTTTGGAGCTGCTGGGATTATAGGTGTGCACCATCATGCCCAGCTCTGACGCATATATTCTTTTTTTAAAAAAATTATTTTGTACACTTGTAGATGGACAGCATACCTTTATTTTATTTATTTATGCGGTGCTGAGGATCGAACCCAGTGCCCCACACATGCCAGGCAAGCGCTCTGCCACTGAGCCACAACTCCAACCCCTGAGGCATATATTCTTTATCTCCTTTGTCTATCGTTATCTCCTTTCTGTTGTTAAGTAGTACTCCATTGTTTGGTGGCACCTGTTGGCATTTGGCTTGCTTTCAGTTTTGGTTATTAAAGGTTCTATGATCATTCTTGAACAAATGTCTGATGGGCATACATCATATTAGTGTGTAAGGTCTTTTCTGTGTTCCTCTCCTCTTCATATAAGGACACTAGTCATATTGGATTAGGGCCCACCCTAGGTGTCTTATTTTA
Source organism: Marmota flaviventris (assembly GCF_047511675.1). NCBI lineage: Eukaryota > Metazoa > Chordata > Mammalia > Rodentia > Sciuridae > Marmota > Marmota flaviventris. The sequence goes on from NC_092503.1 coordinate 112,597,689, forward strand.
GTTGCCTCTTTAAAGAAGATATCTCAAAGACATTGAAATGAATCAGACATAACTTTCCTATGTCCATATATGAATGCACAAAAACTCCATGTGCAACCACAAGAATGAATGGTTGTACTCCATGTGTGTATAATATGTGAAAATACATTCTACTGTCGTATAGATCTAAAAAGAACAAATAAAATAAAAATAAAAAATTAAAGAACTTAATTAAAAACAGTCCTATTTTCAGGTACCAAGGTTAGATTTTGGACATTAATTTGGGAGGCGGGAAATAAAATCAGCCCATTTTTATGCCTTTTCCTTTTTCTTGGTGATTACTTAGAAATGGAATTTCTGGGCCATGGGGTAAAAGTATGTTGCACTTTATAAGAAACCACCAGATAGATTTCCAAAGTGGTATATCATTTTATACCCCAACCCCAGCGATGCCCGAGAGTTCTTGTTCCTTGACGTCCTTGCAAACGTTTGGCACGTGGTCTACCCGCACCCCCCCCCCCCAGCCCTTTATATTTGATTTTGAGACAGGGTCTCACTGAGTTCCCAGGCTGGCCTTGAACTTGCCTCCTTCTGCCTCAGCCTCTTGAGTAGCTAGGATTACAGGTGTGCATCAACCACCTGCCTGGCCTGAGGATCTGTCTACTCCTGAAGATACAAAACTAATTTTAAGTCTTCTTTCTAAAAACTTTATAGCTTTAGCTTCATTTTAAGACCTATAAGGAATGTCTAAATTTTGTGGGTTGAGTTTTGTTTCTTTTCATATGGTTATCCAGTTGTTTCTGCACTATTTGTTGGAAAGAATTTTCTTTTCCATTGAATTGTTTTGGCACCTTTATTAAAAATAATTTAATAGGTGAGCCTGTTTTGACCTCTCACTTCCGTTCCATGTAACTACTTAGTTATCATTTATACTCTTCTTCTTTTTTTTTTTTTTGTACTGAGGATTGAACTCAGGGGCACTTAACCACAGAGCCACAGCCCCAGCCCTTTTGATATTTTATTTAGAGACAGGGTCTCACTGAGTTGCTTAGGGCCTTGCTGAGTTGCTGAGGCTGGCTTCGAACCTGTGATCCTTCTGCTTCAGCTTCCTGAGCTGCTGGGATTACAGGCGTGTGCCACCGTGCCCAGCTCTATGCTCTTATTTTTAAATCTTTGTTGCTTTATATTAAGTTTTTAGAATCAGGTAGTATGAGTCCTGACTTTGTCCTTTTTAAACAAACAAACAAAAACCATTTTAGCTCTTGGCTATTCCATATCTGCCGCAGTCTGGCTGGGCACAAAATAACCGAGCTGCCACACAGCCTTGTAGGTTCAAAACAGGAACTCCTTTATTCTCCGCACTCCCGTGATCGCCAGGCACGCGGCCTCAATAGGGACACCAACCTGAAATCCCTCCTCTGGACCTTCCCCAACCAATGCGAACTCTCCAGGAATCTCCGCGAGAACTCCAAAGTGGCGGGCTGAGGTGGACAGTAAAGGTCTAATATACAATTGAATCAATCCAGCATCATCTTAATGGCTCGCCTCTCAACCAATACTATTGGCAAAATGCCAGAGGCCATTCCGACTCGGCTGTGGCTCTCAGCACATATCCTTGCTTTTCAACTCAATTTTAGAATCAGATGAAATTTTTTGACATTGTATTGAACTTGTAGATCACTGTGGGGGAGAAGAGGCATGTTAAAAATACTGAGTCTTGAAATTCATGAAGATGATATGTCTCTTCATTTATTTGGTTTCCTGGTTGATACTTTAAAGTTCTCAGGTTTTTTCAGTTATTTTCCATTTTTTTTTATTGGTTGTTCAAAACATTACAAAGCTCATGACATATCATCTTTCATGCATTTGATTCAAGTGCGTTATGAACTCCCATTTTTACCCCAAATACAAGTTGCAGAATCACATCGGTTACACATCCACATTTTTACATAATGCCATATTAGTGACTGTTGTATTCTGCTACCTTTCCTATCCCCTACTATCCCCCCCAATTTTCCATTTTTTCCCTTACTTCCTCAAAATATTTTGTCAATTATTTCTATCACATTTTTAATTGCAAAAAATGCTGTTTGTGTCCTCTGAGGGGCCTCTTTTTATGGTTTTCTCTTCTTGTTTAATGGCTGTCTTCTCTTTTCTTTATAAATATATTGTTTTAGTCTGTTTTCTGTTGCTATCGCAGAATAACTAAGCCTGGTTGATTTATAAAGAAAAGATTTCTTTTAGATTAAAGTGTTGGAGGTCCAAGGTACATGCACATGTGTGAGAGAGACTGAGGGGAGTTTACAGGCTTGTTTTACAACTCTGTCTTGCAGTAACTAACCCTGTCTCAGGAGAGCGAGAACCCATTCTTGCAAGAAGAGCATGAATTTAATCCCTCTTAAAGGGCTCAGTACCTCTCAACAATGGAGACCAAGCCTCAACTTGAGTTTTGATGGGGAAAAACATATTCAAACTATAGAGATATAATATAAAAGGTTCTTTGATTGTTTCATTCAGACTCCTGTGTTCTCTATTTGCCTCATATTCCTTCATATGTTTAATTTGGTTTAAGAGGGAAAAGGAATTCAATTGTAAAATGATCTATAAAACAACAAGGGATAGATAGACCGCAAAGAAGGCAGCAAGAAGCCAGAAGAATGAGAAAAGAAGCAAAGACGTAAGATGTGGTAGAAGAAAACTTTTTTTTTTTTTTTTTTTTGGAAGTGAGGAAAGAAACACCTGGGCTGAGTTAAAGGACTTTCTGTGTCTCAGACAAAATCAGCAAAAAAGATCTACAATCAATCTAACAGCCAAGCACTCGAGAAGGGGGAGGGCCAGACCTGGAGGTGACACGTTTCTTCACATTTCTTTGCACACAACAGATAATATTGCCCTGCTTGATTTCAAGAAGAGAAGAATGAGTCTCTGAGTGTCTAGAAAGAAGGAGAAACAGGCTGCTGCTGAGCTGGAGTGATGTCAGCCCTGTACCTTGGGGCACATCTGGGAGGTAAAAAAACTTTTTTTTTTCCTATGACAACCAAGAAAAAAATTCCCCCCAGCGTCCATGCGGGAGGGAAGAAAGGGTCACTTCCAAAGGACTCCAAAAAGAATCTTGTTGACTCCGGAGTGTTCTGCCGCTGTGTGTTCCATGTTCAAAGACAACAAATTACCTTCTCCTAAGGATAGAGGGAAATATTATGATCCGGCAATTTTACGCCTCATTAACCCGTCCTCATTTGTGAAGGCAACCCCAAGGATTTTCATAGGAAAGAACCTGAGGGATCTTTCTTTAAAAATATAAATTGAACGTTTGCTTCGGGCCACTGAGGCAGAAAGTAAAATAACAAACTGACAAATGAGGAAGTCATGGTTTAAACATGTAGAGTCCATCAGAAACCAGGCTCCGGAGACACTCAAGTAACCGCAGCGGCCATCCTGCTGGAAAGATGGACAGAACCCAATCCCAGGGCTCAGGTGCAGGGCAGAGAGATGTCCTGGGGTTTCCTATTTGGCCCTCTTTCCTAAGGGCAGACGCGGTCTGGGAATTTCTCCAGACATCACCTGTGCACAGTGGTAGTCTAATGGCCTCTTGTTTGGAGGCACTACCTTGGATTTTCAGTGCGGCCCTGATAGGCAAGATGACAAAGAGGACGCTGGTCTGGCTCCTGAGTTTTAAGGGCCCTCCCTTCCCTCCTTCCCTGTTCCCAGAGCCAGGAGTTTTCTGGTCCAGTGTATCACAGATCCTCGGTTGCTGATTCCTCTCAATATCGACCACAGGTTACTTAAAATGTGGTTTTAATTTTTCAAATACCTCATTAAATTTTTGTCACTTATTCCTGACTCAATTGTGGCTGCAAAATGTGGACTATATTTTGGAGATTGTGTGCCCATCTATAGATCCCAGATCTCCTTGTTTCTGTAGTTTGATTCTGGGATGTCCCTGAAAGGATGATGTATTAAAAGCTCGGTCCCCAGATGGGTACAACCAGCTGGTGGGGGGACCTTTAAGAGGTGGGGTCTAGTGGGTGGTCTTAGGTCACTGGGGCATGACCTTAAAGGAGACTGGGGGATTCTAGTCCCTTCTCTCTCTTTTGCTTCCTGGTCCCTAAGAGATGGCTGGCTTTGCTCTTCACATGCTCCCTCCACGAGGAACTGCCTCACCACAGACCCAAAGCAATGAGTCAATCAGTTAGTCACAGACTGAACCCTCCAAAGCTGTGACCCTAAACAAACCTTTCATCTTTATACCTTTATTATCTTGAGTATTTTGTTATAGTAATGGAAGGCTGACTAACACCTGTAGACAGAAGTTGTCATTTAGCTAAGCTCTGGTCAATGCAATCAAAACTCAGTGTACAGGATGTATTCCAGGAAACCTCCAAGGACACCTTTGCTTGCTTTTTGCATTTCCTCTCTCCCATGTAATAAACCACTATGGGTTGAGCATCCCTAATCTGAAAATCTGAAATCCAAATTGATCCCAAAACCGATACTTTTGGAGCACTGTTATATGCCACAAGTGGAGAATCCCATACCATGAAGCTTTTCTTTGTGCACAAAATTATTATAAATATTGTATAAAATATTCATATTTTATATGAAGCTGCTATGGTTTAAACAAGGGTGTTCCCCTTCACTCTTACAGGAGTTTAATCCCCAAAGTCATATGTTAGTGATATTAAAAGGGTAGAAAATTAATTTTACTATGTGCTTAGAGGTGGGGCCTCTGGAAAGTGATTAGGTTTAATAAGGGAGTGAGGGGGAAGCCCTCACGACTGGGTCCTGATGGCTCTGTAAGAAGACACAGAGAGATCAGACACGCAGACATAGCACGAACACGCCCTGCCTCTTGACATATGATGCCATGTGTTCCTTTGGGAGCAAAAAGTCCATCACCAGACCTGAGTCAATGCCAGTGCCATACTATGCCCATGAACCTCGAAAAACCATTGGCTAAATAAACCTCTTTGCTTAAAAATTGGGTCTCCATCAGGTATTTCCTTATAGTAACAAAAGGCTGACTTATACATAAAAATATCTGATTTTTATGTATCCTTTCAGGAAACCATATGCACATGGTCAGCTATTGGTATCCACAAGTTCTGCATCCACAGATGCAATCAACTTGAGATTGAAAATATTTGAAAAAGAAATGATATCTGTACTGAACATGTACAGACTTTCTCCTTCTCATTGTTTCTAATCAATACAATATAGAAACTCTTCACGTAGCACTTCCATTGTATTAGGTTTCATCATCTAGAGATGATTGGAGGGACCTGGAATCAATCCCTTGTGGGGACAACTGGGGGACAAGGGGTAAAACTGCACCAGCATATATTTAATTTTTCCTTTTTACAAAAAAAAATGTACCCTGCATGAAGTGCAGCTCTGCATCTTTTCTCACTGGGTCTCAACCGCGGGGACTGCTCTTCATCAGCTCATGGAGGTTCCACTCACTCCTTCCACAAGCAGCAATTTCCTTCACCTTTTCCTTATTGATTACGGAAATGTAGAAAGACTCTTTCCAATCATGCTGCAGTAAGGTTCCTTGTACACATAATAGTGATTTAGGGGCACATCTGTGAGTAGAGGTGGAGCAGTGGACTTGCTGGGCTAACAGGTAGATACCTGTGATTTCTTCCATACGGCTAAATTGTCCTCCACAGGACACTGGCCCTTTTCTTGGGGGACCTCTTTGAACCACGACTGGTTTCTAATTACTAAGTCATGCAGAGAGATTTGCTCCAGGAAAACTCGAGAACGGTGAGCAGGCTGGATTGAAGAGGAGAGAAGGAAAACGGTCACCTCTGGGGCCCTCGGGGTGACCTGGTGGGAACTGACCAGGAAGACAATAATAGATGGTTCTGGAGAAATGGCAGGGGGTGAAGGAGCAGGAGGATGAGACAGAGGGGACTGGTCTTGGCAGAAACAGGACCTGGGAGAGAACCAGGAACCAGAGGCCTCTCTGGCCTCCAGTGGCTCAGGGAGGGTAGAGGGAGTCCCGGCCGGGGCAGGCGGCCTGGGAGTCCTGGCGCTGTGAGCTGGCGGGCTGTGAGCTTGGGGACAGTTCTTCTCTGCGGTGCTGCTCGGGGCTCCTGGGACACACGCACTGAGCAGGTCTCCTGGGAGCCCGTGTGGCGGGAGGGCGCTGGCTCGTGGGCCCAGGTTCCAGGGGAGCTGGAGGCAGCTCTGTGAACAGGGGGGCCAAGGAGGAGGTCGGGCAGGTGGAATGGACCCGTCCGTGACCCTCCCGCAGCTCTTCAGCCAGCTCCCCCCACCAAGCCTGCGCGCTCCCTCTGCCTCTGTCCCTGGTCCCTGATAGTCTTACTTCCTGTGCTCCTTTCAGCCCAGGGGTCCGGGAGCAGGGACATAAGGGGACATCTGTCTTCCTGAGATCAGCCTCCCCGCCACCCTTGCAATAACATGGTGGCCCTCTCCTGTGTCCTGGGGCTGCCACCCACAGTCCAGAGAGCTGTGCGACAGTGTCCGGCACACTGATGTTTCAGAGCAATCACAGTTTCTTGTCTCGGGATGGGTTTGGTGGCAGGGGCACTGGGATGTCCTGGGTACTCAGCCCCCAGTGCTGGGAGGAGAGGGGTCGCCTCTGTTCAAGGTCTCTGATGATGACCTACCCGGGCAGTTGTGAAATGTGGAGCAGGCGGATGGGGAGCACGTGGGGAGGACCCCTTGTGTGTGTTCTGAAGGGCGGAGGACGCCAGTGGCTGAAGTCGGGGAAGAGCAGTCACAGCTGCTTCGATTCTAAAGGGGAAAGGAAGAAAAAGAGCTGGTGGGGGGCCGGAAGAGGCCTGGTCCTATTCCCCCGGCCACCAGGACTTAAGTCCAAGGCCAGATCACTCCTCCAGACTTTGAGCCATGGCTCCCAGAGATGTGGGTCCCTCAGACCAACAGCACCTCCTAAGACGTGTGACCCGCTGATGCAGGTCCAATTTTTATTTTTCCAAGAAAAAAAAAATCTCTTCTATCTCCACGGCCACCATTTTCCCAGTGGAAAGGTCATTTCAGGGGTTTAAGGACCACCTTGAGCCGGAGCTGGCTGGGCTCCTGAACTCCACGGAGCACAGCCCCATCCCTCACCCACGCACACCTCTGGGTTTCACCTTCCTGGAAATGAACTTCAAGGCAGTTAGGAGAACGGTTACTTGAACATTTTCTGCTTTCTGCAGATGAACCTAGCCCTTCCTAGTACAGCTCTTGCTGTTGAGCATTTTGTTAGTTTAACGGTTATTTTCCCTAAGCATTTTGGTATTGTTCCACCACCTTGCGTGCTTGCAGATGAGAAGTCTGCTCTTTAAAATTCTTCCTGCCTCCCGCGGTGGTGTGCGCCTTATCATCCCAGCGGCTCAGGAGGCTGAGGCAGGAGGATCACAGCCAGCCTCAGCAACTTAGCGAGGCCCTAAGCAACTCAGATAGATGCTGTCTGTAAATAAAACATAAAAAGGGCTGGGGATGTGGCTCAGTGGTTAAGTGCCCTGGGTTCAATCCCCAGTGCCCCCCCTCACCCCCAAATCTCCCTGAGCGCTGACTGCTTCCTCCCAGTTTTGTATTTTTGCATTTTTCTCTACAATTTGCCAGTTTGAGGGGTTCTTTTTGTTCCGATTGCTTGGTTTGTTATGGTCTGTAACTGTGGCTTACTGGCTCTTCCAAGCTCTGGAAAGTTCTCAGCCATTCCATCTTCTTCGCGTGCTGCCTCTCAGGCTCAGCTTTTGCACGGGGCGTAGGGAGCTCAGACCTGTGCTGCTCCCGTTGGAACAAGGAGAAGAATCCATGTGTCTTAATGTGTCTCCATGTGTCTTAACCCCATGACAGCTGAAGTTCAAAGCAACCGAATCACCGAACATCTTAGGAGGGTCAAGACACCCCAGGAGAGCTGAGACCGGCAGCGCTTTGCCTGCCTCACAAACAGGCAAGGATGACTCAGCTGAGGTTTAACGAAGGTCAAGTACAGGCTAGCACGATAGTCCAGGGCTTCCAGGCTCAAGAGGAAGGATCATATGTGTGCTGAATCTCTTCCCCAGGGACCACCACTGGTGCTCTCATGAGGGTGGGTGAAGGCAGAGTGGGAAACTGGAGAGATGGATGCTCCATGGTGAAGATCTCAAGAAAGAGTGTGGAAACACAGACTCTCAGCCTCCCCAGGACAAAAACTTCAAACCACTAGGGTGGGAGCACCAAGGCTTGTACCCCCAGAGAGGGTGAAAAGAAACAAAGGAAACATATAAAAAGAACTTTCTCATTGCATGGAACACAAATGTGATGACTGGCACTCTGGTAGCCATTTTGGAGGCTATGAACTGAGATGGTGGGGCAGAGAAGAACCAGTTTCTGATCATGTAAAGCTCTCACAGCAGCCGTAAGTGCCAATTTCTGAACTTTTAAATGAGAGGTAAGAAACTTCTTTTGCTTAAGCTCCTCTTAAGCAAGTTTTCTATTATATGCAGCCAGATAAGTCTAACTGAATCAGAACCAGACCAACAAACCATTTGTTGAGGACCCTTATATCCCTGGGATATCCCTGGATCATAAACTCTGTGTGCCTGATCCATCCAACTAGGTAGGAAGGCAGTGTTGTGCTTCCACAGGAAGATTCATTTGCAAGTTCCAGGTGCTGAAAGAAAGGAAGGAGGGGAGAGAGTCAGAGAGTTGGGAGGGGGGAGGAAAGAGGGAGGAAAGGGGAGGGGGAGAAAGAAAGAAAGGAACCTCTTCTAGTTGAAAATTATTTTAGTGTGCAAGACATTCGTGGGACAAAAAGTTTTGGGTATTAAGGTCTGTGCCTGAAGCATCTAAAAACGGTTGTCCCTGGGAGCCTCTTCCCTTAATGACCTTGTGGAAGCTTATCCAGAGATAAACTGGGCAACCTACTCCCTCTAGTGGTGACGTTAGATTTACACCAGGTTGTGCTTGGGAGATTTGGTTATTTTGGTTTAGGATCAAAAAATGTCTGAGTTTTTTAGGGGGGGGGGGGGCGGAATATATATATTTGGTACCAGGGATTGAACCCTGGGGGGCTTAACCACTGAGCTACATCTCCAGCCCTATTTTATATTTTATTTAGAGACAGGATCTCACTGAGTTGCTCAGGGCCTTGTTAAATTGCTGAGGCTGGCTTTGAACTTATGATCTTCCTGCCTCAGCCTCCTGAGCTACTGGGATTACAGGTGTGCACCATGGGGCCCAGCTTTGAAAAAATTTTAACTGATTTTGTTTTAACTTTTCTTTTTTAAAAAGTAACTTCACATTTTTTTTTTAGTTGATAGTAATGCAATTACCTTGTGATGAATGGTATTGTTCTCTACTAAAACCTAAATAGTTAAGAGTGATTGTTTTATAAACATTTTAAAACTCGCCTTTATCAAATTTGTTACTGTATAAATAACTGGTGTTCATACACTTCCATCGTGGTATTCTATCTAAAATTGAAAATTCTGTAAACTTAGTGTAACCATTCTATTTGGATCTTCTCATAAAAGTATAATGTTTCTATTATAAATCTTAATATGATTAAATGGATTGTTCTTGATTGTTCAGAATAATCTAAGAATATTTTATAAAATTGTTAGTAAACTTTGGGGATTTTGCCAGGTATGGTGGTGCACACCTGAAATCTCAGTGGCTTGGGAGGCTGAAGCAAGAGGATTACAAGTTCAAAACCAGCTTCAGAAACTTAGCAAGACCCCGTGTCTAAATAAATAAATAAATAAATAAATAGGGAGTGGCTCAGTAGTTAAGTGTTCAATCACTGGTATTCTCCACCACAAAAGTGAGGGGACTTTGTACCAATACAATACTGGAATACTAGAACAATAAATATTTCTATTTAAAATTTTTTTTTGAGAAATTAGAGTTCATTAAATTGGATGGTGGTCGGTCAAAGAAAATAATACTACTATATACTAGTAGTATCTAGTAGGGACTGAATCGAAGTTAAAGCTGTAATATATATCACAAGTACATGCATATACTTGTATTGGTACAAAGTCCCCTCACTTTTGTGGTGGAGAATACCAGTGATTGAACACTTAACTACTGAGCCACATCAAACATACAAACATACAAACACACACATACGTAATGTTAAACAAGGGAATCCCAGAATGAAGAAAGTTTAGCTAAAACCTAAAAACCTTGTTTATGTTTGCATCCTCTCTTTTACCCATATGAAATGTTCCCTCAACCTCCCAACCCCCAGGTAGAACAGAGTGTTTTCAGTTTTCTGTGTTAGGGTGATACTAACAGGGAGAATATTCGGACAAATACAATGTGAAATAAATGTTAAGGTATTGGGGCTAAGAATGGAAAAACAGTCCCCACATCATTCCTGAAAGTTCTAAAGGAAGCTGAAGTTTTGTTAGTGATGCCAATTCATCTGTGGATCTGTCTAGGGGATATTGTCGTTGAAGCAATATTCTATTTTCCAATTCATGGACAAGGGATGCCTTCCCTTTATTCAGTTTTTTGAAGAAGTTTCTGTCCACGTTCTCTCGCTTCGAGCGTACAGGTCGTCCATCTCCCTTGTTAAACTGCTTCCCAGGCATTCATTCTTCCGGATGTCATTATAAAGGGGAGTGTTTTCCTGATTTCTTTCCATTTTCAGACCGTTCATTGCTAGTGTATAGAAACACAATGGCTTTTTCCTTGTTCATCTTATATCCTGCAACTTTGCTGAAGTTGTTCGTTAGCTCTGATCATTTTTTTTTCTTCTCTTAAATCATTCCTTGGGTTTTCTATGGACAGGTGAATATTCACCTGTGAACAGGGACGGCTTTACTTCTTCCTTTCTAATCCAAAAGCCTTTCATTTTGTTGCCTTACTGCCCCGGCTACTGCCCCCTCACAATGCTGGGTAGGTTGGCAGAGAAGGTGTTCTGCCTTATCCTGACCTTGGGGAGGGTCACGGGTTTTTCATCATTAAATGTCGCGACCCCTTGCCCGCAAGGAAGACGCAACTCAGGAATCTTCTTTCAGCAGTTTATTTAGGCCCTTGATATTTCTTCTTCTCTCTCTCGGATGCCCCTCCCAGCCTTAATAAAGCATCTCAAGCCCCAATGTAAAGCTGCCACGTGGAGCTTTCTCATAGGGTGATAAGGGATTACATGCCAACTCTCCAAAAAAGGACTTGTTTATCACAGGCCACAGTGGAAGCCGGCGCCATCTTCTAATGGCGGCCACGGTCTATAGGAACGGCTCACCACAGTTCCCCCTTTTCTGTTTTATAAAACAATGTAGGCAAAAGTAGAGGTCCTATCCCACTGTGTAGAAGTGGCTGCAATGTATGGTTCAGTCCTAAGGAGGCGCCTTCTCCAGACCTGATCCCATATCAGCCGACGCCTTTTTTTGTAGGGCGGGGCGTGGACGTCAAACCCGCATGCAATAGGACATGCTTTCCTTGAGGTCCGTTGAGGGATCACTCAAGTGCAGTGCCTTGCCTCGCATCCTGCATCGTGACGACGATGAGAAGTAGGATAACACAGGTAGCCTGGTAATGATGACAAAATTTAAGTTGGCAACACAATCCCTAAGCCCCAGAGGAAGGTAAAGAGTCTGTAGCCGAGAAGAAAGACCAATCCTGAAACCCATCTGCGTGCAATGGTAACAAGACCTGTAGAGTGCAAGGGCTATTCAGTACCGGGAGAGCATAAAGAAGAGGACATGCCAATCCCAGTGTAATGTGAAATTAACTTGGGGTGCAATGGCCATGCCCAGAAATCACTGTTTAAGATGTGCAAGCCAGATTTGCGGAGAAATGCCATTCTCTAAGGCCGCAAAAGCCTGTACAATCATAGCCTTCTCTTGCGCATGGCGAGCTTTAAGGCGACAGAGAAGCCACAAACAAAGTACAACACCGAAGCAACACATTGCCCCAAAAATGTTCACTCCCACCCATTCCTTAAAAAAGGAAAAAGCAGAAGATATCCAATCGGTGAATCAACACGGGTACTGTTCAAGACAGCTATCTGGGTTAGTTGAGACTGGATCATGTCTTCCGCTGCCATGGACCAATTTCCGGCCAAATATTTGCCAATGATGTGGGAGGCATTCCTGGAATCATTAAATCTGACAGAGGTTATACATAAATGTGCACGTTGATCAATACAACCCAAATGTACTAGGTCAGACAGTTCCTCAACTTGAGCTTGAAGCAGATCTATCCTTTGATTAGCAGCCAAAATCCCAGATAAAATGTGTTGATTAATTTTACTTTGGGATTCAAGTACAGTGGATGTTTGTTGAATAACCTGATTAATAGTGGCAGCAGTTTGTACTTGGCTGGCCATGGCTACTCCAGCTGTAACTGCTGCAGCAGCAGATACCACCACAGCTGTCACTATAGCTGCCGTAATTCCAAAATCTCTACGGGTTTTAATCAATTTAACAATAGGAAAGGATTCTGGATCTGCAGTAACCGGGATCGGGACAAAGGTTGGAATTTTCATAATCACTGCCATAGTCCAGGAGCCATTCCAACACTCAGACAAGTAGCAAGTAACATTAGAACAATTAAGCATCCCCTGTAATGTAACATTAGCCAAAAGAAACAGGAACGGAGATTGGAGACAGACTGCTGCGGAGGGTAATGTAGCATTAGATAATTGTGAATTATTTGCAAAAATTTTAAGCCTCCTACCTCGCTCCGAGTCTTGGGTACTGCCAGAAACATTAAACAGCCAACTTTGGACTCCTAATATTTCCCTGGGGAAACACAAGCGCGGACTAGACTAGCCCAATCTGAGGGAGTCATGCAAAATCTAGTAAGTCCCTCCACCTGAGTGAGAGTGAAAGCGGCATCTATGCCATAAGTGCGGACAGATTCTGCCAAGGTTTTAACTATCTTAAAGTCTAAAGGCTCATGATATCTTTCCCTGTTATTGTCCTGAAATACAGGGTATGTAAGTCCCATATCTGTATTAACTGTCCTCCAAACTTGTGCATGAAAAGATCTCCCGGAACCTTGGCTCCCCCCCACATACGGAGGTGGGGCAATCGGCACCATATCTTCTTCTAAATTTTCAACCTCCTCCTCCTCAGAATTCTGTTGACCAATATTAGATCCCTCCCCCTTCTTACAGTAGGCATGCGCGCCTTGTGTCTCCTTTTTCTTCTTTTTCATTTTTATCTTATGTAGTTGTTGCAACAATATATCAAGGTCCTCAGAACACTCTGAGCCGCTTGTGTCCTCAGATGTTTTGAATTTGGTCAAGTCTGGATAGAGCCTTCTCCTATTTTTATCTTCAGGCTCTTTTGCCTTCTCACTACTGTTACTTTTGATACTCTCTGCCACTTTACTATGTGATCCTTCAGATTTTTCCTCATGTAGTTGTTCAAGAACGGCCTGACCCTCACTCACAGCTTTTTGGCATTTACCATCTGTAAGGCAACTACGGACCATGTTCCAAAGGGGTATCACCCCACCCTCTAATATGCCCTGCTCAGAAGCAAAGTCAAGATCTTTGCCTAATTTATCCCAACTAGGTACAGTAAGGCTGCCCGAAAATGCAAACCACGGTGCAGCGATATCTATCTTCTGTAAAAATCTCTGTAAAGTACTATGTTTCACTTCCAGGCCCTTGGAACGTAACAGGCCATCTAGGGCCAGGAGAAGCGGACTTGAAGATGCGGCACCCATGACACAACAACAAAAGAAGCACAAAAAACAAAAGCGAAAGTAGAAGCGAAAGTACACAGTGCAGCTGCAATAAAATGTAAGGCTCTCTCTGTGTTTACAGAGGAGCTGCCCCGCTTTGGTCGCGGATCCCATTTACTAGGGACTAACCCCGCTTTGGTCGCGGATCCCACTTACCTGGGATTAACCCCGCTTTGGTCGCGGATCCCACTTACCTGGGACTAACCGGTGCACCACCCCTGACTGCTGAAAGTTCTGGTTCCCGGGTCTCGGCACCACTTGTCGCGACCCCTTGCCCGCAAGGAAGACGCAACTCAGGAATCTTCTTTCAGCAGTTTATTCAGGCCCTTGATATTTCTTCTTCTCTCTCTCGGATGCCCCTCCCAGCCTTAATAAAGCATCTCAAGCCCCAATGCAAAGCTGCCACGTGGAGCTTTCTCATAGGGTGATAAGGGATTACATGCCAACTCTCCAAAAAAGGACTTGTTTATCACAGGCCACAGTGGAAGCCGGCGCCATCTTCTAATGGCGGCCACGGTCTATAGGAACGGCTCACCACAATTAAACACCATGTTAGTTGGAGGCTTTTCATTGATGTCCTTTATGAAGTGATGGAAGTTTCCTTCTCATCCTAGTTTGTTAAATGTCTTTCTTTTTAATCATGAGGTAGTGTGGCTGTTGTCAAGTGCTTTTTCTGCATGTGCAGATGACTCTGTGCCTCCTCGCCCTTTGCTATTGCTTGGGCACATTAGGTGGACGGCTTGTCACATTGAACCGTCCCTGCCTTAGGAAGCTGACCCTGCTTGGGTGTGGCGTGCATTTCTTTTTATAGCTGGTGTGGTGTTCTTGGAGGATTTCAGTCTCTTCATAAGGAAAGAGTGTGTCTGCAGCGTGTTTTGTGATGCCTTCGTCTGGTTTGGGCATTTCGTGACATTGCATCGCATGCACTTTGCAGCGTAGGCGAGAGGCGGGTGGAGCCCCGTTGGCAGGGCTCCTGAAGGATTCTGGCCCCCGATGGGGGGTCCTGAGAGTGAGTTGAACACTTCTCTACCTTGATTTGAGCTGAGATTCTGACACTAGTTTGCTTTGCCAGATGGTTCACTTCTGGGCTGTCAGAGGGGGAGCTAGAGAGATTTGGGGGAGGCAGCCCCCCCGGGCTCTTCCCATGGGTGTCCTTCTCCTTTGAGGAGCCTTTGCAATGCCCTTATAGGGTAAGGAGGTTACCCTGCAGTGGACAGGGTGAAGAGAGCAGGGCGGGAACTCTACAAGAGCCTAAGAGCCAGCCGCCATTGATTGACGGGGATTTGCCATTTTAACAGTGTCAGGTGTCAGGGGCCCAGTGGGTGGGACTGCCATGATAAGGTTGTGGCAATCCATTTTAAGTCACCCCATTTCCAGAATCGAGAACAAAGTCGTGCTGTTCAGTGGAGAAGCCCTGGGATAATCACCCATTTATTAAGGAGGTTTCGTATAATAAGTCTTGATCTTGCAGGGCCCCATTTCCAGTCACATTTGCCCTATGGACTGTCTTCATTATGAGCTTATGGGCCCTTGATTTTTCAGCCTGTTGATAAGGGACAAAAATTTACTTTTATTTATTTATTACTTTTTTTTTATTTAATTTTTTATTGTTGGTTGTTCAAAACATTACAAATTTCTTGACATATCATATTCCACACTTTGATTCAAGTGGGTTATGAACTCCCACCTTCACCCCATACACAGATTGCAGAATCACATCAGTTACACATCCATTGATTTACATATTGCCATACTAGTGTCTGTTGTGCTCCGCTGCCTTTCCCATCCTCTACAATCCCCCCTCCCCTCCCCTCCCCTCCCCTCCCCTCCCCTCCCCTCCTCTCTCTCTACCCCCTCCACTGTATAACCCTGAGGGTCTCCTTCCATTTCCATGCAATTTCCCTTCTCTCTCCCTTTCCCTCCCACCTCTCATCCCTGTTTAATGTTAATCTTCTTCTCATGCTCTTTGTCCCTACTCTGTTCTTAGTTACTCTCCTTATATCAAAGAAGACATTTGGCATTTGTATTTTAGGGATTGGTAGCTTCACTTAGCATAATCTGCTCTAATGCCATCCATTTCCCTGCAAATTCTATGATTTTGTCATTTTTTAATGCAGAGTAATACTCCATTGTGTATAAATGCCACATTTTTTTTTATCCATTCGTCTATTGAAGGGCATCTAGGTTGGTTCCACAGTCTTGCTATTGTGAATTGTGCTGCTATGAACATCGATGTAGCAGTGTCCCTGTAGCATGCTCTTTTTAGGTCTTTAGGGAATAGACCAAGAAGGGGAATAGCTGGGTCAAATGGTGGCTCCATTCCCAGCTTTCCAAGAAATCTCCATACTGCTTTCCAAATTGGCTGCACCAATTTGCAGTCCCACCAGCAATGTACAAGTGTACCCTTTTCCCCACATCCTCGCGAGCACTTGTTGTTGTTTGACTTCATAATGGCTGCCAATCTTACTGGAGTGAGATGGTATCTTAGGGTGGTTTTGTATTTATTACTTTTTGTTGCTAAGGATTGAACCTAGGTCTTCAGGCATGCTAGGCAAGCACGCCTCCGTTGAGCCACACCCCCAGGGCTAATTTTAATTCATTCATTGTGTCAGAGCATCCAGGACCGACATAGAATATTTCACAGCAATGAGTATATGACTGTAGGAAATTTAGGCAAAACTATGGTTATGGGGATGCATATTCTTTTATAAAACATTAATATTTAGTTGCCTTTTTCAATATTATAGGGCAGGGTTTAAATTTAGCAGGATCCCCAAGTAGAACTATAATCTATGCTGCAATAGGAAGTCCGTGAATTTTTGAGAACCATTGTGTTGTCATATATGTTAAAGTTTAGTTAGAACCTAAACTGTAGGGTCAAAAACCAATCGGTGTCCTTTAATTTTTTTTTTTTTTTTTTTGTACTAGGAATTGAACTTAGTAGTGTTTTTTTTCACTGAACTATGTCCCCATCCCTTTTTATTTATTTTTAATTTTTATTTTGAGACAGTGTCTCACTAAGTTGCTTAGGGTCTTGCTAAGTTGCTGAGGCTGGCCTGGAACTTGGGATCCTCCTGCCTCAGCCACCCAAGTCACTGGGATTACAAGCGTGCACCACTGGACCCAGCTAAAATTTTTTTGGTTGTAGAATTTTTTGGCATATAAACTAATGCATGATTTTTGAATTTCAGTGGAAACACATTAAGGAAAGTGTATATACATTTACCTATTTCATATTATATTTAAATATATGTGCATATATTTTACTTGATCACCTTTTATTTCCCCAGTTACCTGGCGATCTGTTCCTAAATGACGTAAGTAATCGAGGTCCAGCATCACCATCCCCACGCCTGGCATCTGCTCAGGACTTAAAGCTTCAAGTTTCCTTCCCCCTGGGACTTGTTGCTGCCTAAGAACAGCAGGCTTTTTCATTTTTAGGTTTTTAGCCACCTGAAGCCAGGTTCTTAGCGTCTGTCTGTGGTTGATAAGAAGGAAAAAGGGAGGAGGAAAGGGGCCCCGTGCCTCCAGGGAGGGCCCCACCACATGCTCGTCAGTTCCTGCCCCCCCAATCTTTCTCTTTTAAGTAAAATCTTTTGCATTTCTAAGTGACTAAAAATTTTTCCCTCTCCTGTCTCTCTACAGTTGCTGACCTCATCCTGGTGGGACTGAGTAGCCTGTTTTTGACTTTATACTGATTGTTACAAGAAAAAAAAAAATATATATATATATATATACATATATGTCTGACCTTGTGTTTGCTGGCCTCCTGGACAGCCACTTCCCTTTCCAGGTGTCCCAATCGACTCTGAGGGATCAGGTCAGTGTCCCCCAGTGCGATTCTTCTTCTCCATCTTCCTGGTTCCCAGGCCCCACCTCTGCAGGCAGAGTACCCAGCCGGGCCTCCGCGGCTTCCTTGGGAGTTTGGCATTTACCCAAGAGCTGCTTTGACATCCTCTGGTGTCTGTGGTGGGACAGGGACCAAGTGTCCTGAGTATTTATATTTATCCCCATCAGAGTCTTAGCCATATGAGGCCAGGAATTAGACTCATGATACCCCATGGGGCTGGGGACATGGGTGACAGGATCAAGGGACCCAGCAAGAAAGCAGGGTGGACCCCAGCAGGGGCCACCCTTTCTAGCCTTAGACCCACTGTACCAACTGCAGATACCTCCAGTCTGAATGGGGTCCCCCAGTGACACTTTGCTGCTGTCACACCCCACCACACCCCATGAGGAGAACCGTGGGGCTCTGGGACGTTGTCCCCCAGTTGTTTCATTAGCGAGAATGTTGCCCTGTGGTCTCAGGAGCTCACCTTGGCTCAGGCTGGGACAGAGAAATAGTTGTTACTGGGGACAAGGGATTAGGAATGTCACACTTCACTCTAAGAGAGTTGCCTCGTGTGGGCGCCTTCCCAGTCAGGGTCCCAGAGCCACCCTGGCCCTTGGTCTAGACTAGAGTCCCTCTTGGGGTGGGCCAGATCACTTTGGGGAGCATTGTGGGGAGGCCCCTCTGAATGACTCATATTCTCTGTCCCAGAGCGGAGAGGCTCTGACCGTCACTACATCTCTAGTGACCTGAACTTTGCCCAGGTCCCAGAGGTTGAGGATGCGTCTTCAGACGTAGGCGTGTCACCCCATGGATGGAGCTACTCACCTGTTCCTTTGTGATACCACCCTTTGCCCTGTTTGAGATAGAATGTTCCATGGAAACACCCTTAATGTGTTCCCTTCTCTTGCTCTGCCCTTGGGTGTGGCCTTCCTAGATGTCAGTCAACCTGCTGACAGTGGACATCATGAAGCTAGACTCAGCACCCTGAAACTTGACCCCTGGCCTCATTTGAATGGCTTCTCCTCAATAAAAGGAGTCAGCATGTACTCTCTCTTTCTCTCTCTCTCTCTCTTTCTGTGGACCCTTAAGGTCTGAGGAGCTGTTACAGGACCCCAAAGAAAAAGATATCTCTGTCTCTTTTGGGGTTATTTTGTGCAGCCCAGTTCCCCTGGAGTGAGCCTGAGTGTTTTAGTCGCGAGGAACATGACAGAGCATTATCATTGCCACTAACATTTTAGGGTGGACAGCCTAGCGGCACTCTACAGAGGTGACGGCAGCAGAGGGGGGTCAGTTGAACTACAGGGAACAGCACCGCCTCCCCTGGAGGATGTTAGAGGCAGAAGCACTCTCCGTCCTGCCAATAGTTCTGACTGAGAACCTTCAAGGTGAAGAGCACCCCCTCAATGATTAGCAGACACACAGAAGGAAATAACGATTTTTTTACTTACAGGTCCCAGTGGGTATGGGGCATGCCCAGAGGCCCCCCACATGCAGGCCAGGGAGTGAGTGGAGAGAGATCACAACTTGTGGACCAACACCTTTAGGGGTCTTGGGCAGGTTTCACTCAGGGATTTTTAAAAAAAAAATATTTATTTTTTAGTTGGAGGTGGACGCAATATCTTTATTTCATTTTTATGTGGTGCTGAGGATCGAACCCAGTGCCTCACACATGCTAGGCAAGCGCTCTACTACTGAGCCACACCCCAGCCCCTCACTCAGGGAAATGTAACTGCTGCCATTTAAAGCAAGCAGGCCTGAGTCCTGGGAGGTCACACTGTGATCAAGTGGTGGTAACAGTGACATATCTGCACAAGTCCAGTGGGCCCAGTGAAGTGGACTGTGTTCGGCTGTCCCAAGGAAGATGGTCACTAGGAGGAAGTTGTATGAGTCAGATATCTGGATCCACCGCTTTGAGGAACTGGACACAGTGTCAGAGGTGACTAAGGCCTGCAGCTGGATTGAGAAAGTGAAAACTGTATTTAAAATGGATGTCGTGGCAGCAATTATAATTGACCACAATTATTCTCACAATTTTTTGCAGGGGGGTACTGGGGATTGAACCTAGGGGCACTTTATCATTTTATCCCCATCTCTTTTTATTTTTTATTTTGAAGCAGGGTCTTGCTAAGAGTTACTCAGGGCTTAATTAAGTTGCTGAGATTGGCCTCCAGCTTTTGATCCTCCTGCCTCAGCCTCCCATGTCACTGGAATTACAGGTGTGTGCCATCGCTCCCAGCTCACTTAAATTTTGTGAGGCTGAGAAGGTAATTACCATGGGTCTTAGAGAAGAGGAAATTGAGGTTCAAAGAAGCTTAATTGAATCTTGGGCCGTGGTCTCTGGATTCCTCATTGACGTATGCAACCAGAGTCAACAGTGATGGAACAAAGCATCTGACCCGGAACCTTCCAGGAATGGCCTCATGTCCTGTTGAGCAACTTTCCGGAGCCACTGTGTCAGGGTGGTGCCTTATAACTGACACAGGAGCCCACAGGGGCAGTTGGAGCTGGAATCCCTGAAGGATGATGCTTTGGGGGCTACTGTGGACGCTGTTTTTTTCAGGTAAGGCAAAGGAGAGGTGCGAGCAGGTGAGACCTCTGGTTTGGACCCCAGGAGACCTTCTCTTTTAGAAGCACCAGAGCACCCGGCCACCCAAGACAAAGCCAACCAGCAGTTAAAGCAGTCTGAGCTTCTCTACCCAAGGTCTGCAGGACCAGGAGAACGCACAGGTCTGAGCACAGACATCAAAGAAGGGTGGAATTAGGGAAGAAAGATGTTTCTGATTTTTTTGGGGGGGGGCAGTCCTGGGAAGTGAGCCCAGGTCCTCATGCATGCTAGGCATCTGTGCTCTCCCACTGAGGTATGTCCCCAGCCTCCCTGTGCATTTTGCATTTGGATGTCAAAGACAGAAAAACCCTAGATGAAAATAATGATAGAGGAAATCTAACTCGGGTACGATCAGAAATAATTTTGTCTGATTTTGAAAAGCATTTTTCTCTTTTTTAAATTAGTACTTTTTAAAAATTATACAGAAAATTGTACTTTATGTGTTCCATCATGGTGCTTTTAATGTGGACATCTGTTAACTCAAAAGATACCATATATTTAACAAGTATTTCCTGGGGCCTACTGTGAATCAGCAAATCTGCTACTGCTAAAGACACAGGTGGGAACAGAAGCAGCCTGGAGCCCCTTCTCCAGGAGGTTAGGACCCCTACTTTCTTTTGCGTGTTGGGGCTGGAGGGCCCTGTTGTGCACGCTCAGCAGAGCTGATCCATCCCCAGCCCTACGGGTCTCTTACAATCTGCAGAGCATTTGGGGCGTTGCTGGTTCTTCCTCCTAATCAACCCGAATAAGACAGGGGAAATGACAAGACTTTGAAAACAAGTTTTGCCTTGGGAAGAGATAGAAGCCCAGGGAGTGGCTGTCTCTGGGACCTATTGAGCAGGGTCAAGGGCAGCTACCTGGGGGTGCTTCCTTTGGATCTCCTTGGAGCTGGGACTGTCACCGAGGCGAATAGGAACTGGTTTCTCATGAACCAGTGCATTTGCTTTTATTTTACTTATGTTTTTCTGAAGGACAACTGGGAGAAGCAGAGGATTGAAGGTTGGGTACTTGTGAGAGAAAAAAAACAGAGCTGTATATTTCATTATACCCTACAGGGATAGGTTAGGGGTTCACCCCAAAGCCCCTCCCAGCTAGATGCCCATTCATCCTTGGGTGGGGATGCTGTAACTCCAATCAGACAACAGTGTTGGACAATGTAGCTCAGAGGCTTAGCACACACTGCGCTGACTCTCTAGGTTTGAATTCTGACTCCATCCCTTATTGCTGTGGGACCTTGGGCAAGTCACTTAGCTTCTCTGTCCCTCAGTTTCCTTATCCATAAAATAGGAATAACAGTGGCAACCTTATAAGTGATGAAGATTAAGTAAGATAATGCATTTAGCATATAATACTTGGCAGATGGTAATTATTATTATTGGTATTTTTTTTATTAGTGTGTTGAAAGGGTTTCCTTTCTTGTGATGGGGTACAGACTGCTTTTGAGCATATATTTCTGTCTTCTTTCGCAAGAGGTGGTCAAGTTTGTAAAAAGAGTGGAAATCCATCTGTAACATTAATGTGGGAAGTTAGGTCTTCCTTGGTGGCAACCAGAAGTTGGAGTTGATGTGTCTTTCACAAAGTCCAGCACAGTGCCTGGCACAGAGAAGTCTTTCAGCCATAGTTCCATAAATAAGGAACTAAACTTGGTTTAAGATATCTCTCCACCTCTGCTCACCATCTTTTGTGGAGGGTGTTCCTGGCCAGGGTGCATAGACATTGCATGGGAAAACCTTCGAAAGGTTTCCTTAGAAGTGAATTGGCCTTCAAGCTCTGCTTCACCTTCAAACCCCCAGGAGCCCCTGAGGAGGGTCTTCCTAAGGTCAGGTTGAGATAGGCAGGGCCTCAGGAGCCTGGCCTGGCCAACAGGGAAGGTAAGCACTTCACTGAAAGGACAACTCTTGGCGTTGTTCACCGCGGCACTCCTGAACTATCACGGAGGATGAAAGTGCCAGGAAGTGCAGTCATGGTGTTGAGAACAGCGGTGGTGATTGCAGGTAGGGGTGGCCTGACCCACGGTTTGCCCCGGCATTACTGTCCAACCTGTTCCTGGTATTCCCTGAAGCAAGGTGTCTCCAGGCCTGAGTGGACACACTGTGGTCCCTTAGTGAACCACAGAGCCCCGAGTGTCCCCCTGGAAGCACAGACAGGATCTTCTGCACCTCCATCAGCAAGCCCTGCTTGGACTAGAGCAGAAAAATCACTCTTACTGTCTCTGTAAACCCGGGGTTCTCAAACTCAACACTCCTGATATTTTGGCCACTGTCGCTTTTCTGTACTTATTAGATGCCAGCAGCATCCACCTCCATCCCTGGTTATAACAACAGCAGTGTCTCCGGACATTGCTCAGTGACCCTGGGGGGAGGGAGGAGGACTTGTCCCCAGTGGAGGAACAACGCTGTGTCTCCTTGTCAAAAACAGGAGGAGGGGTCTCTCGGCTGGGGTACTGGGGGAGCCTAGGGGTGCGGTTTTGGAGCACCGCTAAACTCAAGACAGGTAACACTGTTGGCTCGCTCCCTCGGCCTCCGGCCTCATTCTCGGACAGCCGTTTCCACGTGGTAGAAAGACGGCAGCGGGAGTTCCACAGCCCGCATTTTCAGCCCGGGCCAGAAGGAACGTCCCCCCTCCCCATAGCCGCAACAGTCTCGGGGAGGATTCTGATTGGCTCAGCTCATGACGTGCGCTCGGGGAGGATTCTAATTGGCTCAGTTGATGACCAATCAGTGTGGCCAGGGCAAGGGGGAACTTTTAATTGGCCAGTTGGTGGGGCTGTGCTTGAGAACGTGGGCGGGCCCATGGGTAAGCCACTTAAGAGAGCTGCGCTACCCAAGGAAGGGAGAGCGCGGGAGGGAACCGTGGGTTCCCCTGTCCACTGTGTCCTCAGAATAGCCTCCTCCCTGTTTGTTCAATGGTTTCTTGAACTTATCTCTTTCCCCTGACTTAGCTGAAGTCCTCAAGCTTCCTGGAGAATGGCTCTCTGCTGGTATCATGTCTTCCTCGCCTCTCTTCACCCCATGCCCCTCTCTGCCATGCCTCAGCCACCATGATGTCTGTACAGCATCCCTTGTTCTGTCCCCCATCAGGCACTTACTTCCTCTCAAAAGGATCATTTATCAAATTGAATTTTCATGGACTCTGCTCAGTGTGGCTCTTGTTGTAAAAAGCAAAACCCAACACTTCGTGGTGGAGAGATTAGTGTCCAGTGTGGCTTAAAAAGCAAGATGCCTCTTCTCCAGAGGCCTCAAGGACCTCATCTGAAAAATGGGTGGTTAGACAAGAAAACGAGCTGGCTCCTTTTCTTTCCCAACTCTTCATGACAGAGACTAACTGTGTAACTGTGTTTTTCTGCTTATAGGACTCCAAGCTGCTGCTCAGTCAAAAGAGGAAAAGTATGTCTTACAAGAGGGGGAGACCCTGACAGTGGACTGTCCCTCCAACAGGAAGTATGCCTACAGCCAGAAGGCTTGGCAGAGGTTGAGGAATGGGGAGGAGCCCCAGACACTGGCTGTCACAGAAAGATCTCAGGGGACACTCAATCAAATCCAGGTGGGGAGGTACATTCTCAGAGATGACCCTGCGGAGTCCATGTTTCAGGTCCGAATGATCAACCTTCAAGTGGAGGACTCAGGACTGTATCGGTGTGTGGTCTACTATCCTCCTCCCAAGGAGCCTGTCCTCCTGTTCCATCCTGTCCGCCTGGTGGTGACCGTGGGTGAGTGACCTGGGAGTGGATGGATGTGGTGGTGTCACCAGCAGAGCTCAGGAGTCCTAGCCAGCCAGCGTTCTCCCAGAAGCTCCTTGTCTGCTCTGTGAGGCCCTCAACAGGCATTTCACACACAGCAAGCAGAGGCTTCTAAGCATGGATTCCCTTTGGGTTGCAGAGCCTAATTTAGGGTACAGTTATGGGAAGTGGGGTGCTATAAAAGGTGAGCAGTAGATATGGGAGAATTTACTCCCCTACCTCAGGTCTCCACTTAGAAGACATGTCCTTGGGAAGCCTCCTGTGACTTCCCTCTCCTCCTCCCAAGCTTTTAAAACAGTGCACCCCAGGCCTCCCAGGGAGTGTCAGCTGTGTGGGGGTCTCCTTTCAAATACAGATCCTGACTTGGTAGGCCCAAGGTGACTCCCACTTGTCGGGAGCATGTCTGCAGGCTCACTCGGGGTCCTTCTGTGGACAATACGATCTCACGGGGGAGTAGTGACTGGTTTACTTATCTGTCTCCCTTATCAATCTTCAAACTCCTTGAGAAAGGGCCTGTGCCTTGTTGGGCTCTCTGTCCCCAGCAACTAATATTACATGAACTAAGGAAGACAGAGGAAAGGCAGACAGGTTGAAGTTCCTAGCACTAGGGGAATTCTAAGCCTAAGACATGGCACATATGCAGTGGATTAATACAAGATAACTTATTCTTTTAAGTTGTCAATGGATCCTTATTTTTATTTATTTGTATGCGGTGCTGAGAATCCAACCCAGTGCCTCACACATACTAGGCAAGCGCTCTACCACTGAGCCACAGCCCCAGCCCACAAGATAACTTTTAAAGTAATATGTACTTATAAGAGGCAGAGTGAATGGGATAAGATAGAATAACAAGGGAATTATTCTTGGAAAAAGGAGGGGCATATAGATAAGTAAAGAAGAGCAGGCACGTACATTTCCAATAACCCAGATACCCTGAGAGCTCCTTTCTCCCTCTCCCTTCCTTCCTCCTTTCTTCCCTTGCTTCCTCCATTTCTCTCTTCCTCCTTCCTATCTCTGACTGAGGCTAACCTTATACTACATTTTTGGTTTTGGCAAAGGAAAACCTTGCTTCTTGAAAGGTTACTTTCATCTCCCTCTGTGGCTCCATCTACTTGCCATCTATTCATCCATCCATTCATCCATCTATCCACCTACTCATCCATCCATCCATCCATCTATCCATCCATCCAATGTGCTTCTTGCAGATCCTTCAACTAAGCGTACTTCTGACAAGAATTCTACCCCTAAATTGGCTCCTACTACCATCCGTCCCACCACCCTTCCTACCACGAAGACCCTGAGAACATTCTATACCAGCTCCAGAACGGTGGTCCAATCCCTACCCATGTCAACAGCTGTCATCCCCCCGAACACCACAGTCAACCCCACAGATGCCATCAGGTATGATTTCCAGGCCTTGGGACTCCTGGTTTGGACACCAAATCCTTTGTTCCCTAGTTCATGTGCTTAGAGGATGTGGTGGAAGAGGGATGGGGGTAGGTGGGGAGGGTGGGGCAAGAGTTGCTTCAGTCTGGGTGGAAATTCCCAGGGAAGGAAGTGGGTGGTGGTAGAGTGAGGAGGAAACTCTGAACAAGGGTGCCATTTTCCTCAGCTCACCCTCTTCGTGCCTTGGACAACGAAGTGACGAGGAGAGGAAAATCCCAGGTGATCCAGTCTAATAGTGCAATGGAAAAAGCATTGTGAGTTAGGGACCCTGGTTTCTTGTGTCAGGCAAACTAACTGTGTGATTTTGGGCAGGTCAGGACCCTCTCTGGCTTCAGTGTCCTGTTGGTACAGCAGGCATGCTAAAAAACTGGAAGGGATCATGTAGCTCCATAGCAGCTCTAGGTTATGATTGTCTAAAGCATTTGTCTTTGTCTTATTTTGTTTGATTTTATTTGCTTTGTTTGATTTTAACACTGGTGTAAATATTCTACCATAGACCAATGGAATGAAAATTTCTGGAGGTGGGTCCGGTCTTAGTACATTTAAATTATTTTTTCAGGAGATTTCTAAAGTGTAGGTATGTTAGTCAGCTTTCTGTGACTGTAACAAATACCTGAGGTAATAAGTTTATAAAGAGGAAAGGTTTAGTTTGGCCCAACGCTTTGGAAGTATCAGTCCAGGATTGGTTGACCTTATGGCTTTTGGGCCTGGGTTGAGGCAGTACATCACAGTGGCAATGCCTGGCAAAACCTTATGATCAGGACATAGAAAAAAAGGAAGAGAAAGGGGTTGGGGGTCCCACTCTCCCTTTCAAGGGCATGACCTTAATGACCTAAACACCTTCCACCAGATCTCATTTCTCAAGGTTTCCATGACTTCCCAATAGTGCCAATGTGGGGACCAAGCCTTTAATACGTGGGACTTTGGAAAACACCTCAGATCCAAACAATAGCAGCAAAGAGCCGCTGAGTTGGCATGAACACCTTGCTTTACAGTTGTTATTAAATGCTGATTTATCTTAGAACGTGTTATCATTAAATATTGAATTAACAGAGAAAGAAATATTCTTCCATATTCCCACTAATGATATGTCTTTCCCCCGTCTTCTCACCTGATCCTCATTCACGCTTCATATTTCACATGGTGCTAATTCTAATTATACACATTGCATCATTTTTCCTGCTCCGATTATCCTTCAATGTTGTTATGTAGTCTTCCTCAAATTAGAATTTCAATGGGCACATACTTTTCTGTCCATTGGAAAAATCATCAAGAACCTAGTCATTTGCCTATTCTTAGTCATTGATGTTGTCATCAGAAAATCATTTATTCAAACAAAATTTCCATGAGAGAATTTGAACACGTGTATCATTCTGCATCCACGTCTTATGGATAAACGGTCTTCCAAAGGATCGGACAGAATTTGCAGGTGATCCATAATGCATAGGTGCCACCGCAGGTTGCCAACGTGGGTTTAGTGTTGTAACAATATTCCTGCTGGAGCTGGGGCCATAACTCAGTGGCAGAGCGTGTGCTCAGCATGCGCAAGGCCCTGGGTTTAATTCTCAGCATCAAGGGGAGAAAAAAATTCCTGGTAACCATCTTCACTTCTTCATTAATGTGGACTCCTGCTCCAGGAAGGTAGAGACAGTGATTTTTCTGTTTAATGTTGGGACTAAATTTATTTCCTCTTTACATGTCATTACCACGTTACCCATGATGCAGTGTGTGTACTAGGTAACATATTTCCTTACTTTCTTAATTTCTACATTATTAAAAGGATTACCCATAGTCTGGAACTGGTTAACTTACAGGATGTAGGTCAGCTGGAGATCAGCTACTCAGTTTCCATTCTTATGAGAGTGGGCAATGACTTATTTATCTTCCTCCTTATGTAGTTTTACTCACACAGCCTGAGTGCCTGGTACATAATAGGTGCTCATTTAAGCTTTGTGGATTAAATAAAATAATCTAGTGTGAGTTAACGCTTTTCTGTCTTCACTACTTTTACTTTTCAATAGGTAGAGAATGTGGGCATCTTTGCCCATATTCCTAGAAGAGACTGTACCTCTTTTTACCTGTTAACTCTATTAACTAATATTAACTATTCTGCTGGTCAGAAGTCACCGACAGCTGTTTGAGAAAGAAGGAGTGGTTAGCCCTGGTGACGAAAGAGTGGAGCCCCCAACCTGGGGGTGGTGAGGCCCTGGAGGGGGGGATCCGAGCATCCTGTCTCAGGGTTACTGTGTGAGGGACAGGCTGTGGGAAAAACAGTCCTGTTCAAATGTTTTAGGAAGTGATCACTGGCAGAGCCACTAAGGAAGTGGGACTGCAAAGGGAAGAAAATAAGTGAGGTTTCACAGGGACAGCTTTGGTCTTTCAAAAAAGGTCTGGGTGACACGGAGGTGTCCCTATGCTGGAAACCTCAAGTATTGATATTTCTGCACTCACAGTCACTGGGTAGAGGGGCTCTAAGCAATGAGCAGGGCCCATGAATTCCCAGGCACCCCAGGGCTCTGGGGACTTGTGTGCAGCCTCTGAAAGACATGAGATGATGGCCCAGCGGGGGTGGATGCCCCCCAGGATCCTTGGGCATGAAAACAAACAGCTCCAGGGTATCAGGCAGAGCCCTAGGGAGGGAGTGGGGTGAGTGAAGCTCAGAAATCAGGGCTCTCTGCAGGAAGGCTCTACCAGGGCAGAGGCTGGCATCCTGGTGGGTACCGTTGCAACCATGAGACAGACGCTGGCTTCCCTGTCCCCAGGGCCTGGCTGCTAGCACCACTGGTTGCTGAACTTGACTAGCATCCTTGGGAACGCAGTCCCGGGTGATACAGGACAAGGTGGAGACTAGGGTGGGTGTCAGCACAGATGGGCAGTTTGCCTCTTGCTGGGATGATTCTGTCTGCTAGTTTGTACATCCAATTTTAAGTTTCGAATGGATAATGTGTGCTGGTTTGAAAATTATCGCTTTGTTTTATTCCTTAAATGTGCTCAATTCTGTTTCCTGGTGATTTTTCTGTGGTTTTGTTTTTCAATTTATTTAAATTTTCCATCCAGGGCTGGGGAGTGGAATTGAAGAAAGATTACTCTTTCTTCCCACTGTTATGAAACAGATAGTTATGAAAGAATCCTTGCTTTGCCCACAGGGCTGCTGATTCCCTTAGATGTTAAATTCTTATATAATATTGCAGTGTTCTCTGGCCTCTGTTCCGTTGCTGCCTCTTCCTCCCCTTGTCCCTGTGTCTCAGCGGGTAGAGGACTTGCCTTGACATCTGCTTCCGGATCTGCTGATGGGATGCCCCTGTCCCTGCTCTCACTGGGTCTCTTTCTCATGATATTTACTGATGTCTACTTGGGACTTGTAGAATCATTTTGTTAACATCTAGACAAATCCGGGATTGGATTTTCTCTAGGATTGGATTCTTCTTGATTTATAAACGAGGAAACAGAGGCTAAATGCAGGGGGTGGGGTGGGGGTGGGAGGAGGGGAGGCAACCATCCCAGGAAGCAGGCCATGGTGCTGAGGACAGAGATGAGCTGAGCTTTCCAGGCCCGGGGGCCCTCTCTCTCTGCCGCATCCAAGGCAAGATGAAGCTCACCTGGGCGTGAACCCTATACTTTCACTAAACATGTTTCTAATGGGTTGTTTTAGGGAATGGAGCGAAGGGCTTTGCATAGGGCCAGACAGTCTGGGAAGCTGTGGGAGGAACTGAGCGGATAAGATGGGAACATGAAGGAATGTCTAAACCCTTGAGTGTGGGGTCCTCATGGCTGGTGGCAGCACTCTCTCTCTCTCTCGCCCACAGGCTCCCTGTGTTCAGCATTGTCGTTCCTGTGGCCTGTGGAATCCTCATTAAGAGCCTGGTCTTCACTGTCCTGTTTGTTGTCACTCAGAGGTCATTTGGACTCTAGACCCAGGAACCCACGACAGTGACCCTGACCTCCATCCGTGTCCACCTGGCAGTTGTTGGAAGCCAAGTGGAGAGGGACCTGAATCGAAAATGTGCCCTCAGGTGATTCCTAGGCCAGGATTGCCCGCTCCCTGGCCCTGTCCACACGGATCACCCTCAGAAGAGAAGATGTGGCTCTCCATTCCATCTGCAGCTTGGCGTGAAATCAAGACAGAGTCCAGTGCTTTCCACTGTCCCTCTCCTGCGGGGTTGTGAGGTTCAGTGGGCACAGCTGAAATTGCTGCCCCGTGTCCTTACCCTGGACTATACAATTTAGGCCACATGGATAGAACTTAGAAGCATCCTCCTTCCCCCGCCACTGGAGCGAGCCTCCCTCTCTCGAGAATCAGATGCCTGGTTTCTCCTTTCATCGTGATTGTCCCAACATTCCTACCCATGGAACAAGGAGAAGAGAAGATGCCACGGTGGGAATTAAGTAACTGGGAATGAGAAAGTGATGCTGACGGCTCGTCCTGGGAAAGCACAGGAGACAAGATGGGCGTGTAGGACGATGGGTGGATGGAACCCGCCTTGCCGGGTGCGCTTTGTCTCTGGACCCTGAAGCTAACCCATGAAGGTGGAGGTGTATGTGACCAAGGTGAGGCCACGTGAGTCCCACCTACTGGCAGGAAGGAAAACCAGACTCTTTTGTTGAGGGGATCCATAGCCATGTGGAGAGCAAGGAGTTCTGCCTCTTGTCCTTGAATCACATGAGGGGCAGTCATGGCAGGGTGACAGTAGCCCACCACTGAGGCTCTGGAGGCTGTCCCTGTGGGCCCCTTACCTCTCACTCACCATCCTCCTCCATTTGGTCTGCACCCAACTCCCCTGACGGCTCCCATGCTGTTTCTGGGACCCTCCTACTGTGCCCCATGAAATAGGTATGCAGGCCACCCACGTGTGTCCCCCAGCCTCATACCAGGACTTCCTATCTCCTATCTTTGGGTTCTAAAGCAAAAGGGTCCTTCCAGTTCAGCAATGGTCAAGGTCATTTTCATCCTAAAGCCTCCAAGAGCGAACACACCTTGCCACGTAGCATCTGTCTCACGCCAGAAAAATATATTCCTATAATCTCCAAGACTTTCCCCTCCTCCTGTGGGGGAAAAATACCTAGTTCTCAGGTGCATCCTTCCATCCCATGAGGACCCCCTTCTAATGAATATTGCACTCTGAACCTACCCAGGGATGGCACTGACCTCAGAGATGATTTCTGATCCCCCAGTTTTGAGTCCATTTGAAGGGGTGTGAGTGGAATTCAGTTCGTCCTGGAGCTCTGGCCAGTCTGCAGAGAAGAGAGAAGGACTTATCCAGAAGTTGAGCATCTCATCTCCTTCCCTGTCTTGAACTGAGCAGCTCAGATGCAGCGACTATGTGACACAGCATTTGCATCCTGAGGTGGCTGGTCTGGGACCTGCATTTTAGCAGTTTCAATGTTGCTCCAGTTTATGAAGGTGACAAAAAAAAAAAAAAACCAGGTCGGGGTGGGGGGAGACACTGTAATTAGATGCTGTCCAGAAGAGGCAGGACACACTGGAGCAGTGTTGCCCAAATGGCATCCCTTAAAACACCTGCATTGCATTATCTGGAAGCATAAGACACATGCTCAGCTTCCGGGGCTCCTGCGGACCTGTCACATCATAGCATACAGTTCTCTTCATGCTTCTCAGGTTTGTTTCAAAGAAATCATAATGCTGTCTGTTAAACACCATGACATCCAGTTGCATGGCTTGGTGTGCTGTGTGAGTCATTGAATTACAGGTTAAGTTGTATTTAAGTCCAATAAATGATGTTTGCCTGGAAAGTTCTGTGCACTACATTACATTGGAAGACAAGCTATCGTGCTGGACACTCTCGAGTGCACACCTGGGAACCTGCCCATGTGGGTGATGTCAACAGGCTCTGTCAGGCACCACCTTCTGGCTGGGTTTAGCCAATGGGCAGCAGGAGAGGACAGCAGAGGGTGGGAAGAGACGAGGCCAGGGAATGGCATATGTGTTTGCATTCACTCTGAAGGTTCCCTCAAGCCCCTCACCAGATGGCCACTAGCTCCAAGTTTAGGTGACTGCTCCATCCTCTCACCCTGCAGATCTGTAGGTGGTGACAGCTCACTATGGCTGCCAGATTCAGCTACTGCAGCATCCCGAACTGGCTTCCTCAAATGCCTGTATCTTTATTAAATGCTCCTTAGTTTTTTAGTCTCGGCGAGCCTTCTGCTTCTTGCTGGAAATTTGGCTGACAAAACGATACCGTGTCTGGGTTTGAGTCCCAGCTCTGCATTCTTGCAGTCAGTATGTCTGATCTGGAGTGACTGCATTTTCTGGGCCTCAGTATGCCTCATGGCCTCTAAGGACACAAGGCCACCTAACCAATGCCAGTGATGGTTGTCAAGACCAACAATAGCATTGTACTTGGGCTATCATGATAGCAGAGGGATTGCAGAGGGAACCTGGGAGCTCACAGGGTCAATGAGGAGGCTGGAGAACCAGGTTTAGAAAATTGGTAGATACCAAAAGGGAAGGCAGAGCAGAGGCCACAGCTGGGATTAAGCAGGAGATAATCTGGTGATGTTTCTCTGGACACATGAAGTCACCAGCCACTTACTATATGCTGTTCCTGGACTCCGAATGCTTAAATTGCCTCCGTGTAAGTCATCTCCCACGGGCTCTGAATCTTGAATCAATCCAGTTCTCAGGATCTAGAATCCTGGGTGAAATCATGCATTTTGCTGAGCTTAGGTCAGTGCCTGTGGGCATGTCATAGCTGACCGGAAGAAGTGTGGGAGGAATATTTGCCTTCCTACTTAACAGAAGGGGAAGCAGAGGTCCATAGTTCAGGAAAACTTATGCATTGGGCCACATTCACCTTTCCAGTAAAGTATTTGGTGCCAGAGAGTCAAAAGATGACAAACATCCATTGCATACTCTTGCAGCACTGACTGGATTAAGTGAGAGAACTGGAATAAATGCCCAGGGCCTCCTCATGGTCATTCACCTGTCATTATTATAGCTGTGGTGTCCGTGTCTATGCCCTGACTGGGTTGCTTGGGGAAGTCTACATCCTACACAGGGAGAGCTCAGAGCAGGCCTCAAGGTGCATCTGACTGCAAACGGGGCTTTTGCAGGCATGGTCTATTTGGACACCTGCCTCAGAGTCACTAAGGCTGCTTGCTACCATGCAGACTCCTGGGTGTCTCTGCAGGCCTGCCAGCTCAGAGTCCTGGCATGTGTGTGTGTACCGCCAGGCTTCTGGAGTGATTCAGCCACCTCCCATATCTGAGAACCACGGTGTGGAGTAAGTCTGGCGAAGGTGTTGTCATCTGAAAGCTCAACCCAGGCCTTAGAGGGTGGGCACAGTTTGGATGCCCAGTGTCATTTCAGATGGGGACTGTGGTGTGCGGGTTGGCGGGATGTGGTGGGCAGTGGCCAGTTGATGGCAGTGTTTTGGTGACTAGAGGCACAGAGTGGAGCAGAGGGGGGACCCCACACGGATGGGGCTAGACTTGCTGTGGTGGAGAACGGGGAGCCGCTGGGAGTTTCGCAATACAACTGTGACATAATAGAGGTAGGAAGGACGCTGTCTCTTCACCTTCTGCTTTTTCCTGGGCTGTTCCCTTGTTACATTTCCCTCAGGGTTTCTCAATCTGAAGAAACAGCAGCACCTCTGGGGGACAACCGTAGACACCCCCCATGGGGCAAGGTCCTCCTGCCGCTAGAGAGGCCCTGGCAGACAGAAGACTCAGGGAGAAGGACGGGATGCAGGGGGCAGGCCAGCAGAGGTGGCCACCGCTGGGGCTGCTGCTGCTGCTGCTCTGTGTCTCAGGTAAGGGCAGGAGGGTGAGGGGTGGGAGGAGCAGCTCAGGGCTAGGGGCGGAGACCATCTGGAGGAATGCAGCGGCTAAGAGGAACTTTCTCTCATTTCTTTAGAATGGACAGGAATGAGATCAGGGCCTGTGCTAGAGATAGGTCAGGGGAAAGGAAGGCAACAGACGCAGAGCACGCTGGTCCGGCAGGGACTGTGCCATAAGACAGGTTGGAGGTTCTTCTGGGGCATCTTGAAGTTGAGGATGTGATGTGGAGCAGCCAAGCCATCTCCCAGCACCACGCTGGCATCCCGGGAGATGCATAGAAATGCAAAGCCAATCTCCCTTTGGAGGAACATGTTCAGTCAGGAGGCAGAGGAAGCATGCAGAGAGGAAAAGGTAAATAAGCACCAAGGGCAGAGTAGCAAGAGGGACACAAAACGGAAATGGAAATCACTCTAGCAAGGCTCTGAGAAGGAAGGTGGAGTCCGAGCTGCGATCAAATCCCATCTCTACCACTTTCTGACCTCAGGCAGTTCCCCTAACCTCCCCGAGCCTCAGTTCCTTCATTTGTAAATAGTGCCCAGATACAGGTGCTCATTTTGTGGATGGCGAGTACATCAGAAAGTTGCGGGGCTAGGGATGTGGCTCAAGCAGTAGCGCGCTCGCCTGGAATGCGTGCGGCCCAGGTTCGATCCTCAGCACCACATACAAACAAAGATGTTGGGTCCGCCGAAAACTAAAAAAAAAAAAAAAAAAAATTAAAAAAAAAAAAGAAAGTTGCCCTAAGAATCAAACAAATAACAGATGGGTGGGAAGCTCTTGGCTCAGAGTTTAGGGCATAGTAAGTGCTTAATAAAAGCTATGGATGACGACGACGGTATCACCAGGTTTGGGGTGATGCGTGGTATTGAGGGCCAAGAAGGGAAAGAGGAGAGTGTCAGCAGGGACTGTTCTGGTGGGCTCCCCTCTGGATCAATGGAATGGAGACAAGTGGAGAGGGTGGAGGACTCGGCTTCTTGGGGACACCAGTAAAGTGCGGGACTCCTCCCTCTAGGGCTCCAAGCTGAAGGTGAAAGTGAGGAGCAGAAGTGCCTACAGGAGGGCAGGAACCTGACCGTGACCTGTCCTTACAACATCAACAAGTACGCCTTCAGCCTGAAGGCCTGGCAGCGGGTGAGGAGCGACGGCCGCCTGGAGACTCTGGTGATCACGGAGACTAGAAATGCAGACCTAAACCTGGCCCAGGCTGGGAGGTACCTGCTGGAGGATTATCCCACTGAAGCCATCATCAAAGTCACCATGACCGGGCTCCAGAGGGGGGACGCGGGGCTGTACCAGTGCGTGATCCACCTCACTTCTCAGAACCTAGTCATCCTGCACCATCGGATTCGGCTAGTACAGTGCAGTGGTGAGCATCAGGGAGACCCAGGACTCCCAGGGGAGGGTCTCCTCAGGCACAGAGGGTGGGCTGGGACCCTATCCACCACGAAGGCTTGCTGCCCAGAGAGTAACGGGGAAATTCCAGACCCGAAGTCAGGGCACCTGGGCCTTCCATTCTCTTGCTTTGTGACTTTGAGACTCAGAAACACAACTCCTCTCTGGGCCTCAGTTTTCTCACCTGTGAAACAAGGAAGTTGGACGAGGTGAACGAAAACACCACCAGACTCTGTGGGAAACTGGCAACTGGGACTTGCGAGGTGCCAGGCTGGTCTGGGAGAGCTGCTGTCTCTCAGTGTGAGGGGACACTCCAGAGGGTAACTCACCTGGTCCTTTGGCAGACAGGTGGAGCAGCTGGGCCCCCACAGGACTCACTCGATTTTCTTGTCCCTGGAGAATCTGTGAAATGGGCTCAGTTTGACAGTAAGGCACTGTCCCTTTTCTCAATGGACTTAAAAAGTAGTAGAGAGCACAGTGAAGGGCCTTTCACCGCCCTTTAGTTGCTTCTTGTTGGCGAGGACACCCCTTTGTTAAAAAGCCTGTCAGCCCACATGGGGACATGGCATGGGAGGGGGTGTCCAACGCTTTTGCCTCAACCTTCTCAAGTGACCTCCTTTGGAGCTGTGGTTTGGGTGGCCTCCACCACCATGGGGTCTTGCTCTTCTGCCAGCCTGAACATATGACTCTCAGGACAGGATTGGGTCCAAGTCACACGTCTTAGGATCTGTAAATAGAGTTAGCAGGCAAAGGGAGGGCATTGCAGGTAGAACCTCAGGAACAGAGTCAAACAATTCCTCAAAGCTTGGAGCATGCCGTGGCCCCAATAGTTAACAAAGGGTTCTCATAGTTAAGCAGCTCCATTGCCCTAGACTCAGGAATATTTTATTATTTCGGCCATAGTCCTTGAAAACTGTCAAAGAACTGAAACTACAGTCTTTACAAGGGAAGTGTGACCATTGCAGATTGCCTGGTGACAGAAGGTTCTGGATCCTTCTTTGACTTGAATATACCTAGTGAGCTTGGGCAAGTCCCACACTATTTCTAGGCTGTAGTAAACTGGTGGGGCTTCTTCACTGTGATACTCAGTGGCTCCAGTGTTTGGGTTCCTCTGTATTTATTGAGGTAGGAGACACAAGGGCCCTACATTCACACTTGGCAAAGTTGGCGGCTCTAGGTGCCAGTGGGTGGATTGCTGTCCTTTTAACTTTTTTTTTTCAACTCTGGGGGGTCAAACCCAGGGCTTAGTGCATAATAGTCAAGCACCCTGCCACTGAGCTACATCCCCAACCCTATTATTTTATTTTGAGACAGGGTCTCACTGAGTTGCTCAGGCTTGTCTCAAATTTGCAATTCTCCTGCCCCAATCTCCTGAGTGGCTGGGATTATGGTGAGAGCCATCGTGCCTGGCTAACTCAAACCTTAATATTAAGACTGGAGAAGTGATTGAGAGTGACTGAGCCCATGCTAGTCAATAAGAACTGTATCAAGCTTAACACAGGATAAACCAAAACATAATTATTTCCCTTAAACCATAAATAACACGGAGTAACATTTTGATAGCAGCTTTGCATTCCTTCTCTCCAGTAATTAAGGAAACTTTAGGCTAATGTGGTGATGGAAATGACATCTTGCACAGATTGTCCTTGCCTAGAGGAATTGCAGTGGAAAAAAGATAGAAGCCTCCACAAAGGACACCTGTAGTGATCGCTGAGGTTGTTTGGAGATCGTAAGAGAGTCAGGGACTGGGTTTTTGTTCAGCTAGGTTAAATAAATAGTTGGGGGTTTCTTTCTGGCATGCTGTTGAGCCCGCCTAAAGGACACTCCTCCATGGACAGTGGAGATGGCTTCTCTATTTATTCTTCAGCTTGTGAGGTGGGGGAGGACACAGCAGTGACTGAGCTCGGAAAGAAACCTACGTAATGTGAGGCTGTTGGGAGGTGATGGATGCTGTCCCACCAACCCCACTTGGGAAGTGAATATGGTGTGGGGATTTGAGGGGAGAGAAAGGTGGGCTGCAGAGGGCATGAGGAGAGAGCTCTCTGCCCTCCCTGATGGACAAGATCCATCACCAACTGGAAGTAAGTCCAAGAGGAGGTTCTGGGCGTGGGGTGTGGGTTGGCTGGACTGTGATGGGCTGAGTGGGGGAGGGGCTGAGAGCTGAAGAACTGGCCAGGTGCCCTGGATGAGGCTCTGAAGGCTGAGAGCAGCAGGGCGTCACACACATACACAGGCACAGGGTTGGGAGGCCCGGGCCTGGGGGCTGGCTCTGTTGCTCTCCACTATGTGACTGTGGACACCCCCTGTCCACCCTGCTCCTTGGGAGGGTGGATTGGTGGTGTTGAACCTCCCTACCTTTGGCCTTCTGGGACTCTGTGAACCTTTTCCCCCAACCAGTGTAGCTCCGTGGAACAGTGGCTCAGCCTGTAGGAGAAGAAAGCTGTTCCAAACACCTTGGAGGTCCCTCCCCAGCTCAGAGGAAGTCAGCCAGGCTGGGTGGACAGCTCAGGGTATGCTGCCCCATCTTTGTCAATCATCGCCTGGCCACCTAGTAGGGGCCAGGTCTCAGTCAAGACCCTGAAGAGCTTTGATCTCTTCCAGAGCATGGTCCGCACCAGACAGAACCAACCCCCAGAGAGTCCAGATTTGCTGTAAGTTGTGTGTGCTGAGGATCACTGCAGAGACCGAAGCAGCGCAGAGGCACACCCTGAGCTTAGCTGGGGCCCTGGGCTCACCCCCCCACACACACACTTGTGGACTCCAGAGGGTCAGGCTGGACCACCCAGAGGGCTGCCAGGGGGTCCTGAACACAAGCAGGAAGAATGACCTTCATTTAGATTTCTATCCCAAGGCCCCACCCAAGCCTTGGGTGCTAGTCTATCCAGCAGCCCCAGAGGGAGGGGGGTCAGAGGAGCTAAGGTCAAAGGGCTTTGGGCTTCGGTACCCCTGTGGACAAGGGGCTGCACCTAGGAGGGGTGGCCTCCTGGCTAGTGCAGTCTGAGCAATCGGAAGACTCTGACTTGGAGCTAAGGAAGGCGTGAGAGAAGCCCTTCCTTACAGAGCAGCTCTAAGCACCCCGCGAGCAGAGACCCTCAGAGCCCTGGGTGGGGTGGAGCCAGAAACCTCAAAGGTGACAGAGGAGTTAGAAAGGGCAGAAGGGAGGTGGGGTCTGATGTTGGAGAGAAGAGGGAGCAGGGGGTGGAGACGCACAGGAGATGTGCCCTCTACAAAGCCCGAGGACTGAGTGGAGTGGAGCAAATGGGTGAGGTCAAGCAGGACAACACATTCAGGTCACAGGGAGCCTTGAACGTCTGGCAGTCATGCCCTTTGGGCTGTAGGTAACTGGAAACACGAAGGGCCTCCTTGGGCTCCTTGGTGGAAAGGGAGATCAGCACAGGGCAGCTGTGTGCAGGAGGTGGGGTGGGGGCGGGGCTGGTGGCGGGGTGAGAGCAGGGTGGAGGCTGGGGAAGGTGGAGACCTCATCTGCACAGGGTATAAAAACCTGCTTGGCGGCTCTCGTAGCCAAGAGGTGGGACGCAGGGGCCTTCAGAGCTGTCCACTCAACAGACACTCACCCTTTGGGTCCAGGAGGGTCAGGTAGAGGGAGTCACGCTTGCCTTTGACCTGCAGGACTTCTGGAGCTGCCTGGTGTTCCTGCTCTGATTTTTGTGACCTGCGGAATCATCTTGAACAAGGGCCTGGTGTTCTCAGTCCTGTTTGTCTTTCTCCGGAAGCCCAGGCCTCAGGTACGTGGCCAGACTTAAGGTGAAATGAAGGCAGG
The DNA here is from genome assembly GCF_047511675.1 of Marmota flaviventris. Taxonomy (NCBI): domain Eukaryota; kingdom Metazoa; phylum Chordata; class Mammalia; order Rodentia; family Sciuridae; genus Marmota; species Marmota flaviventris. The sequence continues at coordinate 112,635,919 of NC_092503.1, forward strand.
ACCGAGACACCTGCTCCAGATGCTGGGGAGGGTGGGGTTCCCAGCCCCTGTGCCCTGATTTCTCTTCTCAGAAGGTCTTTGGTCAGGGGGCAGGGCCAGCCCCTGGGACAGTGCCAGGCGTGGGCCAAGATGCTGGGATCGATGCCAAGCGGGCTGAGCGGGTCCCACAGGATGGGAGGAACTGACAGGAGGTAAGCAGCCCCTTTCCTCAGGGAGGCTGGACTCAGGCCTGGGCTGGCTTGAATGGTCATTTCCAAATGCTGTTCATCTCTCTTGCTGCTCAGGTATCCTCAGCACAATGGACCCCAGGGAAACCTCCTCTCCGGAGGCCACCCATTCGCCTTCCTGCCCTAGTGACAGCACACTCCATGCACAGTTCAAGGGAAAATGGAAGGCTTCCTGAAGTCCCGCTGTGAGCTCTCTGCTCAGCACCTGTCCCTCCCAGAGGTGGAAGGAGCTATTAGCAGAGACATCAGCAGGGACCACGGGACAGCAAGGGATTTGGGCCTTGAATAGAGCAACTGGGACTCACAGAGAAGAGTTCCCCTAAGGACCTTGCATCCCTCCCCCTACAGCCCTCCAGAAGTCCTGCTGGGGACTTTCTGGACCTTGGGTGAAACTTACACCAAGACCCTCACTCTGCTGGCATTTTTTTTTTAAATAAACTTATTTCCAGAGCAGTTTTGGGTTCACAGCAAAATTGAGGAGAAATTGCAGAGTTCCCATATGCTTCCATGCTGTCCCCCCTCAACTTTCCCCACTCTCAAGGACCCCCTCAGAGAAGTGCATTTGTTACGGCCAATGGACCTACATGGACTGCCGAGGTCCGTGGTCCTCATTGGGTTCTCCCTTGGCTCTGTGCCTTAATGGCATGTACCCACCATTATATCCCATGGATGAGCTTCTCTGTCCCTGAAATTCTCCACCTATTCATCCTTCCCTTCTGGTCATTTTTAAGCCAAAAAAAAAAAGTTTATTCTGAAAGAAGCTTCAGTAATTAGCACAGGGAAGGAGGAGTCCATTTTAAAGTGAAGCTTCCTTCCCAGACCCTTGGATCTGAGCCCCTCAAGGGACAGAAGGGACAGGCTGGCTTGCTTCCTTTGCTTTGCCATCTCCACCTGCCAGCTGCGGCGTGGGGAAGCCAGGCTGGAGCAGGGGAGAGAGGAGGAAGGAGAGGGGAGGTCTTCTTGTGCCCCATGGGGTTTGAGCTGGGGTTCCTTCATAGGGCGCTGCTGTGGGCTCTTTCACCTGTAGAGTCCTAGACAGGCACATGTGTCTCTTTCCTGGCCAGCTGCTCCTGCTCCTCCTTTGGCCCCCAAGCCCTTTACAATCCACTTCTTATTTTCTTCTGTGGACATCTGCAGCACCAGGCAGCCTCTTTGGGCAAGATTAATAGCAACAACCTGAGCCCATTGCCTCACAGATGTGTAGTGACATCCAGTCCTCGGGGAACACTCACCCACGAGTCTCACGTGGCCCTGGTGGCTCCCGTACAGCTACCATCAGACTAGCTCATCACCTGCTGCCCCTGCCTGTCAGTTTTAGAGTTGAGTCAGACATATTGGCTGCCTCTTCCAAACTGCAGGGGACACTGGACAAGCTCTCCAAGTCCTGACATTGAAGCTTGTCTCCCTGGGCTTGAGGTAAGGGATGTGTCCACTCCCCGATCCCCAAGGATCACAGCAGACCAACAGCTGTCTCCTGAATCCTCTTCACAACTTCATGCCCTTGAGGGTAATAAGGGTTAAAGCAACAGCAACAGAAAAAGAGTTTTGCTCCCTCCCTGCTTTGCTGCCCACCAGTCCCCACTGATCTGGAACACAGCATCTATTTTCTTAGGGCTTGCATGAGTTAATGTTCACTTGAAGACAACAAAATACAGTCTACTTATTTTAAGTAGAAGGGGATTTTTACTTATTTATTTTGGTACTGGGAATTGAACCCAGAGGTGCTTAATTACTGAGCCACATCCCCAGTCCTTTTTAATATTTTATTCAGAGACAGAGTCTCCCTAAATTGTTTAGGGCCTCTCTAAGTTGCAGAGGCTGGCTTTGAACTCACAATTAGAAGAGGATTTTTTTTAATACATTTTTTTTTTTAGTTGTAGTTGGACACAATATCTTTATATTTATTTATTCATTTATTTTTATATGGTGTTGAACATTGAACCCAAGGCCTCGCCGGTGCTAGGTGAGCGCTCTACCACTGAGCCATAATCCCAGCTCCTAGAAGGGGATTTTAAAAAATAGAGTATTAAATGGTTTACAGCATCAGATCCAACCATCAGATCTGGGAATGACTCCCACAGCCGCACTACAGCATGGGACTATTAAGGGGCTACCAGCCTGGCATTAGAGGAATCTGGAAATTTCCCCCAACAGGAACCTGCTGGCACAGCACTGGCTGTAGAAACAGTGCAGACTTGACTCAGGGTTTGCTGGCAAAATGTGTGCCTTCCTTCCCAGTTAACTTGGCCCCAAACTTTAGTCTCGTGTGAATGTGTTTGGTGGGTGGAGTCCAAAATATCTGGAAGCCCAGCTGCCAGTGAGTGTGAGAAATGATTTTGCAGACTGTTGGCTGAAGAAAAGCCCATGAGAGGGGGTGAGAATGAAAGTCAAGTCCACAGCAAGCACCCAAAACGATTGCAGTTGAAATGGACAAAAAGATAGTTCAAACTTCAGAGTTTTATTGTTTCTTGTATGGTCAATGAAAGACAAATATAATTAAATGGAAAATAAACATCCACTCTCAGTCTTATTATGCCAAATAAACACTATTGTTCATTTATAAAAGTCATAATAGCAAGGTCCCAGTTACCCAAAATAGCACATTGGGCACAATGTGATATATAACCCTGGAGGCATAAAAAGAGACAGATGCAGAGGACGAATTCCTACTTTTCCTGTTCCAGGATTTATGACACTTTTCTTGGAAACTTCGTGGTGTCTGAGAAAATGACTTCTGTTTATCACCAGTCTTCTTTAATCTATTCCTGGGGCACCCACATGATCGCTAATCAGTCAGTGACGTGGCAAAATTCAGCTTCCAAGGCGGTCACGTCAGTGAAAATTGTTCCATTTTAGCATCCCCAAAGTTTTTGAAAACTTGTAAAACTGGAAATGATTGCTTTTGGAGCCAAGGGCAGGTCTTTTAGGATAGAGGCCAGTCTTCAAGGACTGGAGTCCTCTTTGGGGCTTGAAGGGAAGCGATCATCTCATCTATCGCCTTGACCTAAAGCCCCTTGCTGGCTTAGGACTGTCCATCTGTCAAGTGTCCTGGTCTGTCTCCTGTCCAGGCTCCCTCAGCCCAACCATTCCTTCTACTGAAATTTGCTGGGAACAGAGCCAGATGTTTGGCACTTGACTCAGGGTTTGCTGGCAAGTGTGGAATCTCCTCTTCTCCTACGTGCTGTGCACTTGGGGAGAACCCAGTTCCTTTCCCAGGCTGGCCCTCTGCCCTCTCAGTCACACAATAAAGGAACACCTACCTGCAGGAAGATGGGAAGGTAAATTTCTTTCTTTTCTTTTTTTTTAAAATAGTATCTATTTAATTTTTTTAGTTGTAGTTGGACACAATACCCCCTTTTAATTTGTTTTTCTGTGGTGCTGAGGATCGAACCCAGTGCCTCACACATGCAAGGTAGGCAAGGCAGGCGCTCTACCACTGAGCTACAGCCCCAGCCGCATGGGAAGGTTAATTTTAGTGCAGGTGAATGTGCTCTGTTTTAGATTTTTTTTTTTTTTTGAGATGAGGTCTTGCCACATTTTGCCAGCCGACTCCAAACTCCTGGGCTCAAGCTATCCTCCTGCCTCAGCCTCCTGAGTAGCTGGGACTAGAGGTGCACAAAAAGTGCTGTTTCGGCTTTAGCGGTTTTTGTCTTTTTTCATGACCTTCAAGCGCCCAAAACGGAGTCAGCATACTCCTTATTTCAGGGCCTTCATTTACCTGTGGAAATTATTTGCACTTGTTCAGTTTAATGTGTTTTTAAATATTTCCCACCTTCACCCTCTGGCTCCACTCTGCCCGTTCCCCCCTCCTTGGCATCTTTATTCTGTACATCTTTTCAATCCACTTTCCTAGACTTACTTACACTTATGTAGATCCTTGAACATTTATAGAATTAATTTTGTGGCTTTATTTTCAGACAAATTTCACTCAACTGTATTAAAAAACCTGCAAATCAAAAGAAAAGCTGTCCTGAATACCCATCTTGCACACCATCCTTGTGTCATCTGTCACCATGAGAGTGGCTTTGTGACTCTGTCAATAGCAGTTGATGGTCAAGTGGAATCTAGGAGGAAAAGACAACAGACAGGAGAGCAGTAGGGAGACTGTTAGAGGAGAAAGGGACCCAGGGGGAGAGGAGGAGAGGGGAAGGTTAGGGGGTGGATAGATCAAAGTATGTTCACTGCATGTATGAATGTTCCACAATGAACCCATTCTTCTGTGTAATTGAAATGCACTAATAAAATTTTTGTTCTCAAATTTCTATGCTGTCTTTCCCGGCTGTGGGGGAAAAAATAAAATCAAGACTAGTTTGTCTCCATGTGCAATGCATTCCAACATTTCTTTATATCACATAAATTGTACTTTGACTTTATTTATTTATTTATTGTACCAGAGATTGAACTCAGGGGCACTTTATCATGTTTTGTATATTTTCTTACAAATATTTTCTTACACTGAACCATATTCCCAGCCCTTTTTAGAGACAAGGTCTTGCTGAGTTACTTAGGGTCATGCTAAATTGCTGAGGCTGGCCTTGAACTCACCATCCTCCTGCCTTAGTCTCCTGAGATGCATATGTGCCATGGTGTCTGGCTTGACTTCTTTTTTAAAAAACAAGTTATTGCATCTGCTGGCATGAGTTACTGAGTGAGTTAAATAAAAAACTTTTTTTTTTTTTTTTTTGGTGCTGAGGATCCAGGGCCTTGTTCACATCAAGCACACACTCTGCCACTGAACTACACCCCCAGAAAAAGATCTTAATCTGTCTTTATTTTTATTTGTGTGAAAGTCATGATTTAATGTTTTTGACAGTAAATTATATTTATAAATTTACTATATTTATACATTTTTATCCAATATTTTGGTATGCTTCTGATACTATCCTTGTTGCCATATATAAATTTTAATCTTTAAGCTGGGCATGATGGTGCATGCCTATAATCCCAATGGCTTGGGAGGCTAAGGCAGGAGGATCGTGAGTTCCAAGCCAGCCTCAGCAACTTTGCAAGCACTGAGCAACTTATCAAGACTCTGTCTCAATGAAATATAAAAAAGGCTAAGTGTGTGGCTCAGTGGTTAAGTGCCCCTGAGTTCAATCCCCAGTACCAAAATACCATCCCCCAAAAACCAATAACACAAAAAACCTTTTAAAATAAAAGGGAGACCAGTAAAATAAAGGAAGGGGACCCAGGACCCCAAGGCGGTTGGAGGGGAGGGAAAGAGAAGATACTGGGGAATGAAATTGAACAAATTATGTTATGTGCATGTGTAAATATGTTATAATGAATTCCACTGTTATGTATAATTATAATGCATTGATAAAATTGTTTTAGAAAGTAAATGGAAAAAATAAAGCTTCAAAAAATATTTTTCTACTCTGTAGGATTCCATATAATGTAAACATCAGATTTTACTTTTTCATTTCCCCTAGTGATGGCACCTAAGTTGTCTCAACTCCTTACTGTCAGACACCCATCTCTCACATACACAAAAGAACAGAAAAGTGAAAAACAAAACTTTAAAATATATTTGGGCTGGGGTTGTGACTCAGTGGTACAGCGCTCGTCTAGCATGTGTGAGGCACTGGGTTCGATCCTCAGCACCACAGAAAAATAAATAAAAAGTATATGTCCATCAACAACTAAAAATATTTACTCCCCCCCCCACCCAACACAATACATTGCTGAAGGGCCCACATGAGAATTTTTCTAGAATACATGCCCAGTTGGCATAAAGCAAGACAGACCAAGGGAACAGAATAGAGGGTTCAGGGAAATACCCACAGCTGTATGGCCACTCGACTGCCACCCAGGTGTCTCTTTGATTTAGTGGGAAAGATGGTGCTGACCTCAAATTGAAGACTGACTGGTCGACTGGATATCCACAAGGGGGAAGAAAAAAGGCTTTCTCCCCTCTTGATTCAAATCAGACTCCAAGATAAAAGGCGAAATCAATATGGCTTTTAGGAAGAAAATATACAAAACATGATCTTAGAACACATGGGCCACGCCAGCCAGGACCTGAACAGCAGTTCATCCGAGGCAGCAAATGTATCATTAACCGGACACAAAACACAGTAACCATGGCAGATTTCTGGGAGTGAGACCCGGGTGTGGGATTTCCACATGCTTATTCCACACAGAAATTCCAGATTGTTCTGCAGAAGCCAGGCTCGTTACATTCCTGTAGCAGGGCTCCAGGATTCCCCTGCGCACGCTCTGGCCATAGTGAGTGTTGTCCAACCTGCTAGTTCTGCTGAGCCAATATGTTCAAAGTGACTTCTCCAGGCCTTAAAACGAGCATTTGTCTCATAATTAATGAGATGGGGCTTTGTAAGCATTTGGATGTTTCCAGAAGCGTATCATCTATTTTTGACCATTTAAATTGGATTTCCTTTCTTTGGCTGTTCTGTTTTTGTTTTTGTAATAACCCCTGGTTCAGTTTCAGGGTCAGGTCTGAGACTGCCAACCTGTTCTTTCAGCCTGTTACTTTTAAGTACACCCAAGAGCAGATAAGGCTGTGGCCACGGCTGGACTGATTTGGTCAGTGAAGGTACCATGAGCCACAGTCAGATTCAGTTTATGACTTACATAGACCATGAAAGGAAGATTAGCCGCCGCCGCCAGCTACTCGTGGTCCTGGTCCCATCCCCCAAACCACAGAAGACCCTACTGCTGTGCTGTGAGGTCTTACCCCTGCAGCTCTCTTCTGAGGGACAGGAAAAGCCTCCTGCTCTTTAGAACCAGGAGGTGACAACTGACTTCAGGGGAGACAGGAGGTGACTGGGAGATGGCCTCCCAGGCCTCCAGGTCTCTTATGTTCCAGGAGGAGCACAGGGCCACCTGCCATGCCTCAGAGAAGCTGCTGTTCAGGCCTTGCCTGGTGTGGCCCATGTGTTCCCAGGCAGGGTCATCAGGGTGTCCTTGTGGAATCATTCCCCTGACTGTTCATCCACAATGACCATGTTGGAAAAACACATTTTTGTTTTTCAAATTGAAGCCATCTGTGCCCACATTCTGTCTGGACTCTGAGTACCCAAGCCACCCCCTTGCCGTCTGTAACACAGCTTTGCTATTCGGATCACTTTTTTCTCTGGGAGTTTTCTTATCCAGGGAAATGGTTTGATTGTCCATTACGGGAAGCTCCAGGAAGACCCACCCAGAGAGAGTTGGCCGCCCAAGATTCTTTAAATCTCTTGCTTCAAAATCTGGCACTGCACCCTTGGATAGGACGGTGGGATCACGATCCTTACCCAGTCTGAATCCAGTCCCGCCTTTGAAGGGCCTGCCTCAAACCAGACTCCTCAATAACTCCTGGCCATGCAGTCTCCCTCTGGGACACCCTTAAGTGTCACCTCCGTGACAGCTCTGCTGGGGCTACGTTCTCTGGAAAGCCTGCATTCAACAATGTAATTAAATCCATTCATTTTCCCTTTTTGATTTATATTGTTGGGATCTTATTGAAGGTGTTCTTCCCCCATCTGAAGCACAATGGTATTTGGATTCTGTCTTTTAGACAATGTCTGAAGATATTCTCACACACCTTCCAATAACTTCACAGTTTTGACATTCACAAACACCACACAGCAAAGAGGTGGGTCCTTATAGCGGGTGGGATGGGGTGGGCAGGGCGTGGTCTGAGTCATCTCTGTCACCTGGCCCAGTGCTGTTCAAAGTGATAGCCACTGACCACAGGGCTTTTGCATTTCATGAAAATCAACGGAAGATCAAAATCCAGCTCTGTGTTCACCCTCACCCCATGTCAGCCCTGACACTGCCTGTGGCTGCTGCTTGGACAGGGAGCTAGAGGACAGTCCTGTCACCTCTGGAAGCAATGTCACCCGCTGATTTTATAGACTTCTGCTCAACATAACTGGTCAGCTAGCAAAGCTTTCAGTTCCTTGTAAATTTAGCTTGTAAATGATTAAAACTTTCATTATACAACTTACTTTCGCACCCGAGTTTATATTATAAATTTATACACGTTCATACTTTGCTTATATTATAGTTTTCATGTAATTAAAGCAGATTTTCCTCTTAAAGGGAAAAACACATTTTTTTTTTATTTTTAAGTTTTGTTTCTCAAAAGAAAGGGCTTTTTTTTTTTTTTTGGTGTCTCAAGTTCTTTTTTCTCTTTCCCTGACTCTCTCCTGCTTTATCCCTGAGCCTGATACAGTCCATTTGGATGAATTATGGGGAGCATCAGGGTGGAGAAAGTTTCTCTACCTCTTAGGTTGGTGTCTGAGGGTCTGTGAATTAAAGTAGCAACAGACAAATCAACAGGAAAAAAGGATAACAATTTTATTCATATTTTATGTGCATGGGAGTTCACAGGAAAGAAGTAGAACTCAAAAACAAAAAAAAAAGCAGTTAGACTCAGGGGCTTATATATGATTTTTTTTTTTTTTTTTTGATACTGGGGATCGAACCCAGAGGACTTTGGCATGGATCTACATCCCCAGTCCTTTTTATTTATTTATTTGTTATATTAAATTGCTGAGGCTGGCCTCAAATTTGTAATCCTCCTGCCTTAGCCTGGGACTACAGGAGTGAGCCACCGTACCGGCTTACATGCTATCTTAACAGTGGAAGGGGGTTTGGGCTTTGAGTCTTTGGAAGTGATTGGGAAAGACATGGAAGGGGAAGAGCTATTGTGTTAAGTTCTCTTTATGCAAACTTATCTGGGTCAATGCTCTCTCCAGGGGTGAGTGTCCTCTCTTTTTGGTAAGGGGGGTGTTATGAGGATCTGGATTGTTCCCCATAGGTTCACCTGCTGAAGGCTTGGTCCCAATGCAGCCATGTTCAGAGGTGGGGTTGGGGGAAGTGATTGGATCATGGGGGCTCTGATTTCCTTCCTCGGTGGATTAATAATTTGAGGGCATTAATTGGGAGCTGTAGGAGGTGGGCCCTAAGAGGAAGTGTGTCCTTGGAGGTGTGCCCCTGGGCCCCTCCTCTCACTCTGCTTCCCAGAGGCCATGAGCCGATCAGCTCCCCCTCCCCCATGCCCTTCCTCCATGATGCTCCGCCGGGCTTCAGAGCCAAAGCGATGGCGCCATCGACCTTGAACCTCTGAAACCAAGAGCTAAGATAAATCTTTCCTCCAAAACAAGGGGACACCTTGACAAAGGGGATTTGATGCCCTGCTCCTAGGCAGCTAAAGGGAGGGCCGAGAACAATTCCTGCAGCTGTAGATTTTTAATTGCCTTCAGTTACCAGGAATCCCCTATGTCAAAAGGGCATATTTTGAGGTACCATATTTGGGGTGGAAGGGGGCTGCTTGGTAGAGGGCAAAATGCTGGATGTGGGTTCAAAGATGAGGTTCAAAGATCCAGCTGAGCTGTAAGATCACTGCCCTGCTCTAAGATCAGCCTCCACAGCAAGAGGGAAGAGGCTGGAGAGGGGCCCTGAGGACCCTTCACCAAGAGCAGCTAATCCATTCGGGATCAGCATTCCACATGAATTTGGGGGGAACTACATTCAGACCATGGTGGAGCTCTTGGTAACACCCGCATGGACGCAGGGTCATCCACTTTACACTCTGGGCTATAATCCTGTTGCTCCATAGTTCCAAGTTGGGCCTCATTTTTTCCTTCATGCATTTATTTATTTATTTTGGTACTGGGGAATGAACCCAGGGGCCCTTAACCACTGGGCGACTTTCCCAGCCCTTTTATATATTATATTTAGAGACAGGGTCTCACTGAGTTGCTTAGGGCTTCACTAAGTTGCTGAGGCTGGCTTTGAATCTGCCATCCTCCTGCCTCAGCCTCCTGGCCACTCAGGTATTTACCGGACCAACACTGACTGAGATGGTCCTGAGCCTCCTGCCTGCTCTCTTCCTGCAAGGGACCCAGGTCCTTGTCTGATGATCGTTTCTCGGTGTCCCTTTCCTCCTAGCTCCCTGCCTCCCCACTTCCTGGAGACCATACTTACACCTCCTGGAATGGAAGTCTGTACCCCCCAAAACTTACTGTGAAAACACACCATTGTGCCTGGGATGAGGTCACCGCATTGCTCTGGGGACATGACCAGGACTATGGGCATGGCTCCAAGGGCCCTGACCAGTTATAGGGAGCACAGAGAGAGAGAGACAAGAGGAAGTGCCTCTTAATTCACGGTTTTCTCGGCCTTCTCAGACCTCCTTCCAGCCAGAGCGCAGGGGCGAGAGGGAGTGGAGGGTGTGGAGCCGGCAGGCACAAGAAGTTGGGTCACAAGAGGGCGGATCCTCAGGGGCAGGACTGAGGTATGGAGGCCCAGAGACAGACTCTGCCGTTGGTGGCCCCCAATCCAGGCTAGGCCCCTGTGCCCACAGAACCCGCCTTCCCAGGCCAATAACTTCCCCAATCAAGGCACTGACCTTTCAGTGTGTCCAGCCCAGAGAGGCTGAGCAGGGTCAGCTTTAACTTCTGACTCCCTCTCCGCAGAGGCCTCCCGATTCTCTTCTCCTCCACCAACAGGGACAGGGTGGGTGGCATGGCGTGGGAAGGCCTGCGCCTGCTCATGCACCCTGTGGCCCTGGTGCTGCTGGTCCCAGGTGAGGTGGGAGGTGGTGAGCACAGAGCTGAGTGGAGGAAGGACAAGGGTGGGGCCCGGAGCGGGCTGGCTCTGTGACCACAGGACTGGCTCTGGGGACATGCTCTGAGTGCAGAAGTCCTTTCCTCTCCCCTTTCCCGGGCCGCGGTGTGAGTGGTGGGGTCTGGCCAGGGATCTGACGAACGGCTCCTCCTCTAGGCTCCTGGGGACTGACGGTCACACCTGAGGAGCTTCGTGAAGTGGTGGGAGGGACCCTGTTGGTGCAGTGCTGGTCCTCGCCCCAGGAAGGGCCCTACGTGCAGAAGACCTGGTGTCGGCAGAGGTCTCCTGGCAGGTGCACCAGGCTGGTCACCACCTCCCAGCCTCTGACAGCCGTTGAAAATGCTCAACACACAATCTGGGACCACCCCAAGGCTGGCTTCTTCATCGTCACCATGACTCAGTTGAGGGAGGAAGACTTGGGCATCTACTTGTGTGGAAGTTTCAACTCGTCCCAGAACCTGATCAACACCTTCAGAAACATCACCCTGGTGGTGTCTCCAGGTGAGCACTTTTCTCGAGGAAATGCCTCCTCCTCCAGGGACCTGGGGGGAAGATTTCTAATCCCTGTCCCATGCCTCTGTCACCCCCATTCCTGACAGGCCTTCTGCTCTGCTCTGGGGGAGCAAGGAGTCCTGTCCCCAGAGCTGGGTTTGCATCTCTGGTCTCCCTGCCAGTCCTGGACCCAGCTGGGGGAAGGCACATCCAGGGCTTGAGCGACAGGAGCCTGGGGTGTCTTTCTGACTCTCTTACACAGGCACATCAACAGCTGGGGTGTGCAGACCTGAGTGCAGGTCACTGCTGGCCTAAGGGGTCCCAAAGAACCATCTCTGGGCCCCTCGTTCCCCTCAACCGCTTGGGGCCAGAACTCATTTCCCTTCTGGGCTCCCACGCTGACCTCTACCTTTTCTTTATAGCCTCAGTCTCCTCTGTGGGGACTATAACCTGGCTCCCAACAATGACAGGTAGGTGTGGGGTCTCAGCCAGGGGAAGGAAGAGGGATGACCAGGCAACTTAGAGAGCCTCAAATTCAGGGAAGGAGGGACCAGGCAGGTGCTCCACCCTCCGGGTGGTCTGGGTTGGTAGATTCAGGGATTAAGACACAGGGATATCAACTCGCACTAGCTGATCCACTCATGAAAATAGCCGTGTTCTTCCACGACGGATGGGTGCCCCCGGAGGGAGTCCTGCACTGGAGACCTGCACCTGTGTGTCCCAGCCCCGCCCCTCACTTCCCACTAGCCTGTGGAGAGATTCTTCCCCTTTGGATTTGACTTCAGTGGTTTTAAAGATTTTAGGATCTGTTCACATAGACATTTTTCCCTCCTCAAGGAAGACATAAATGGCCAAAAAGAAAAAAATACTCAGCATTGTGATCATTAGGATAATGCAAATTAAAATTGTAATGAGATATCACCTCTCTCTCCAGTAAGAATGACTGTTATCAAAACAAGTGCTACTGAGGATGTGGAGAAAAGGGACCCCCTGCACAGCACTGGGGGCGGGGTGTAAATTAGTACAGCTGTTGTAGAAAATAGTATGAAGCTTCCTTTAACAATTAAAAAAATAGAACTTCCGGGCTGGGGAAATTCAAGTGGTAGGGTGCTTGCCTAGCACCTGGGAGGCACTGGGTTCAATAGTCAGCACCACATAAAAATAAAATAAAGATATTGTATCCACATAAAACTAAAAACTAAATTAAAAAATAGAACTTCCATACAGTCCAGCAATCCCACTACTTGCTATATATGCAAAGGAAATGAAATCAGTCTTTCAAAGAAACATCTGAACTCCCATGTTTACTTCAGCACTATTCAAAATAGCTAAGAAATGGAAACAAACTAAAGGTCTATTAACTGATGATTGGATAAAGACAACGTGGTACATATACATAATGAAATACTATTTGGCCATGAAAAGGACGAAATCCTGTCATTTGCAATGTGGATGTAACTGAAGGCTATTATTTTAAGTGAAATAATCCAGGCAGAGGGAGACAAGTACTATATATGATCTCATTCATATGTGGATTATTAAAAAGTTCATCTGATGGAAGTTGAGAGAGAGGTGGTTCCCAGAGGCTGGAGAGACTATGGGGAAAGGAGGGTTGGAGAACTCTGACTAATGGATATTAAGTTATAGTTAGGAGAACGAAGTTTTGGTGTTCTATTACACAATAGGGTGACAGTAGACAATGATAATGCACTGTTTTAAAACAAAGTTAGAAGAAAGGATTTTGAATGTTTTCACTATAAAGAAATGATAAGCATCTGAGGAGTAGACTTTGATTTTGAACATTATACACTGTACACATGTATTGAAACATCACGAGGCACTCCATAAATTTGTATGTTTTTAAATGTCAATTAAAAAAAAAAAAAAAAAGATCTCAGGCCCAGTTACTCCTGCCCTGAGGGACCCTGAGAAGCTGGTTCTGTCCCTTCTCTGCTTCCTCTTACGGTTCTTAGGATCTAATCTCACCCACAATTCTGGTTCTCTGAGAAGACACCATCTTCTTTGTGTCCTCCTTAGCTCTGATCACTTCTCCGGAGGGAACCTCCAGCCCTTCCGTCAATGGCTCTGAGCAGGGGTAAGTCTGGGGTCTCCCTGGGAGGGAAAGTCCTGGGAAAAGATGACCAGGGAGAGAGCTCTTGTGTCTTTGGAACCAGGGAGAGGAGACCCAAGAATTCTCCTCCTGCAGAGGAGTTCCCAAGACCCAGATGCACAGTTGGTAGAGAGGAATGGAGAGAAGGCGGCAGGTCATTAACTTAGGGGAAACTGCAGAAATGACAGTTAAACATGGATTTCTGGAACGAGATAAAATGAACCCCCTCAAAGCGGGAACTGGAGGCTGTGTTGGTATGTGTCGATGGTGGATACGGACAGTGGCTACATCCTGGGGGGCAGTGGTGGCTGGACATATCAGCTAGCAAAAGGTAAAAAGATCATTTTAAAACTCTGCTCTTGACCCTTGCCCTCAGGGTTATTGAGGCTACCATGGGCGTCCCTTCACTGAGATATAGGCTGTCACAGCCCTCAGGTGCCCTGGTGGACCTTGAGGCACAGCAAAAGCATAAGAGATTGATGGAAATAGATAATCAATCACCTGTAAACACTGACTCCCTAGCCCTCTCCTCCTCCTCCAAACTCCAAGACAGAAGGATAATGAATTAAGATGCATCGCTTAGCGAGTTCAAAGGTGAAACCCTAACCAGAGGGCAAGAATAGCAGCAAACGGGTGCCCGAGGCCCTGTGTTCTGGGGCTTAGCACTTTTGAAACTCACCAGGCTAAAGGATTTAGCTTTCAGTTCTCTGCAAGGCTGAATATCTGAGAACCCCCAAAGAATCTTAATTCACAAGCCAAAATAATTTGTCAGTTGAGAAGAACTACTACTTTACAAGAGGGCGAACACAAATAAAACCCATCCAAAGCACAACTGCAGGAACCAACAATACAACAACTCTCAGTAAATATGATCAGTCCACCTCAAGGGGTAGGAGAAGACATAAACTGCAAATCAAGGACAAAAACCATCAAAAAAAGCTAAATGGCAATACTATTCTGGAGAGTGAGTTGGAGTTGGGGTTGAGTTGGAGTTGGAGAAAAGTTGAGGAATTTTCACAGAAAGTTTTTGGAAAGGATGGGAAGATTTAAAAAAAATAATCAAAGAGAAGTTAAGAGACATGAAGGAGAAAAATAGACGTACTAACATGTAGGCATTAAGCCCTGTGAGTAGTGTCTAAGAGTAACACAATAAAAAGTAGATCTGTGAGTAAGACAAGATGGAAAGGGAGAAATATTTGAAGAAAGAATGAATATAAATTTCTCAGAATCATAGAAAAAGGAGAGATCTGAGATTGAAAGGAGGAGACATGCCCACAGACAGACACACACACCTCTAGATGCATTATGTGAAATGGGAGAGCATCAAAACCAGAAAATTCTGAAGGCATTCAGATCACCAACAAAGGAACAAGCATTAGATTCACATCAGACTTCCTAAGAGGAAAACTGGATGTAAGAAGACCATTGAGTAATGTTTTTTAAATATCGAAGAAAGAACATTGGATTTAGGATTTTGCATCCAGCCAAACCGTCATTCCAGTGTGAAGTCAGAAACTTCGGGACTTCCACCATCTGTGAAGGTTTGCCACACACAAAGATCCCCACTGAAAACGCTCTCGGAGGAAGTACTCTAAAATTTAGACAAGAACCCAAATCCAGAGATGCCGCAAGAGGTGACGAAGTGTGACCAAGCACATTGGTAAAGTTCCTTCCTTCCCTCCCTGCCTCCTTTCTCGCCCTTAAAGAAGGCAACGAGAACCAAAATAAAGAGGAAGGGAAACTACATCCGTGACAACTAAAAGTACCATTCCCGACAAGGTTGACATGGGGTGAGGCAGAGAGACCAGGAGGTCCCGGGAGGACGTTACCTACTTGTCTCAGGAGAGGCAAAATGTAGAGATAGTCACAAGTTCAAGGTTGCAATTGGAGAATGTTGACCCTTCAAACCAGCAAAATGACACTCTATCCAAAGGAAAGTAGAAAATCAACTTTAAAAAAAAAATCACACTAAATGGAAAAACAATGAAATAAGAAGGCAGAAATATGTTCTAATATAAATGTAAGTGGGTTAAACTTACAAAATAAGGACACAGACTGTCAGGCTCTTGAATTAAAAAAAAAATCCCACCAATATATTATCTGTAAGACATATTCTTACAAAAGAAAAGATTCTAAAAGCTTTTAAAAAGTTGGCTTACATGAAATAAAATATTGTGGTAATATTAATATTAATTATAATATTAATATTAATGAAAATAGAATTTAAGGTAAAATATTACGATACAAAGATATATAGCATATACTTATTACTATATATTACTATATACACATATAACATTTCTGTATATGATTAAAGATAAAAATAAACAACAAAGAGAAGAAAAAAGAAAATAACTACACAGTCTACAAAGATATTTTAATGAATAAATTCTTGTTTGAAATCCTAGGAGCAGACAGATTTCTAAGTTATAATAGTCTAAGGGTAACACAATAAAAAGTAGATTTGAGTATATTAGTACATATGAAAAAAATCTGAAACGTTAGATAAATAGTCTTCAAAGAAAATTTGAGATGATTTTGTAGATATCACCAGACTTTTAAGAAACACTTGATTTATATTTTATACAAGATGTTGCAGAAAATAGAAAAGAAGCCAAGCCTGCTCAGAACATTTGAAGATGCTAGTGTCATCTTAATATTAAAACTGGTTACAGGAAATAGAAGAAATCAAACTATCTGTTCACCATGAACATACAATCAAAATCAAGATAATCATTGCTGAGTGAATTCAATAGTGTAACGAAAAAGAATATGTGGATTATGATCAGGAGGGGTTTATTCCAGGACTGAAAGGATTGTTCAACTTTAGAAACTCTATCAATGTAAATGAACCAAATTAGTAAACTCTAGGGAAAAGATCAACTAATGTTGAAAAGGCCTTAGGAAAGGTTCAACATATTCTTTTTTTGGAGGCGGGTACTGGGGACTGAACTTAGGGGCACTCAAACACTGAACCACAGCCCCAGCCTTATTTTGCATTTTATTTAGAGACAGGGTCTCACTGAGTTGCTTAGCACCTTGCCTTTGCTGAGGCTGGCTTTGAACCTGCGATCCTCCTGCCTCAGCCTCCGAGCCACTGGGATTACAGGTATGTGTCACTGTGCCAGGCTGAAAAGGTTCAACATATTCTTGAGGAAAACTCTTAATTAAATAGAAATAGGAAGATAAAACTTGGTCATTGTATTTTATGACTATAATAAATGTTACTGAGTAGAGAAAGTATAAATGCAAATAAAGGATTTTTATAGATGCCACTAATGTTTAGTATAGTATTAGAGGTCCTGGCCACTGCTCCCAGGAAAGGAGGATAGGTAAGAGGAAAGAAGATTAGAGAAGTGTCAAAACTGTCAAATATGCAGATAGATGATGAAATCGTCTAACCTAGAAATAGGGAGAATCAATAAACTATTAGATTTCATGAAAGAGGCTGCCAGACGTAGTAAGACCAACTGACCCAAATCAAAAGTAATTATAAGAAAAAAAAAATCTTAGAAAAAATCTAATCAAAATAAGATACTAGCTGGTGCAGTGATACATACCATAATCCCAGCTGTTTGGAAGGCCAAGGCAGGAGCATCACAGGTTAAAAGCCAGCCTCAGCAATTTAATGAGGCCCTAAGCTACTTAATGAGACCCTATCTCAAAATTAAAAAAAAAAAAAAAAGGCTGGGGATGTAGCTCAGTGGTTAAGCAAGACCCTTGGGTTCAATCCCTGGTACCAAAAAAAAAAAAGATTCTATTCATTTCAGAAATAAAAGCTTTAAACTTTCTATAGAGAATTAATTTAACCAAGGTCTCTTTGGGGAACAATCTTTGATTGCTAATAAATGATGTGGGTGATCTGAGTGAAGAGAAATAATACATGATCTTGAATGAGACAATAATATTACAAAGATTTCTATTTCTTGCAAATTAAAAAAGTCCATAAGTGTGACTCCAAACTCAACTTTAGTTTAATTTTTAAAAAGAACTTGATAAATTTTCTCTAAAATTATACAGAAACATAAAGATACAGGACTTGCTAAGTCTACCATGAAAATGCAAAAATGGAGAACAGGCTCTATCCTACAAAATATTGTGATACTATTAATAGCAGCACAGTGCTTGGGTCAGAACTGATAAATGGCTAAAGAATTCCAGACAGATCTGCCTATATAAAGGGAACATACTTAAAATAAGGAGGTGATACAAACCAATGGAGCAAAGGGCCCATTATTTGGAAAACATCCTTGAAATAACTGGCAAAATCTATTTGAAAATGAAAAAAATGAACAAAAAAGTAGATTCCTACCCATATACAAAGACGAACTCTGGATGGATTCCAGTTGCATATACATGAAAAGTGAAATGATTAAGTTAATAGAAAAAAAATACTACAGATGAATATTTGGGTGATCTAGAGGTGAGGAAGGACTTCTACACAAAGCTTTAAATCACTACCCAATATATACATGAATCAAAATATCACATTGTACTTCATAAATGTGTACAACTATTACATGTCAATCAAAAAATAAAAATAAAAAATTGGGATCTAGGAAAAAAAAATTAAAAGCACAAACTATAAGGCAAAAATGAGGAATCAATTATTCAATGGAAAAACATCGTGAGAAAACTTCTCAAGCAGATAACAGACTGGGAAAAATATTAATTAAAAATGTCTCAAACGAATGTGGTAATAGTGTCTATAATATACAAAGACGGGCATCCCCAAGGAAAATGTCTAAGCACATTAAAGGCATTTATTAAAGAGGGAACGGCAGTAGGCATACAGTGATGTCCACACTTGTTAAAACATTCAAGAAACGTCAACCAGAACTTGCCATCTTGCACCTTTCAACTGGCAAAGTAAGGACCCTGTGAAGTACTGGGTGTTGCAAGAGATGTGGCCCCAGGAAGGCTGAGGCTGTGCTGCGAAGTGGAAGTGCTCCTGTCTCCCAGGCAGCCCCACCCAGGCCAGGGCGGATGCAGAGCATCTCTGAGATCAGGCAAAATATCACAGCTGAGGAAATGAGGCCCGGAGACTGTTTACAGGGCCTGACCAGCCACTTAGGATCAGAGATAAGGCAACGACTCAGGCCCCCTGATGTCTGGGTCCCAAGAGTCCCTCTCCATGGACCCTGCACTGGTACATGAGCTCTGATTCTGGGGCCTGCCTCCTCCCAGCGGTCTGCCTTTGTGGTCTGGCCACATTGCCTCTTGTTTCTGGGCCCTCCTATTGGCCCTGTCTGTCTGACCTGGTTAGGGAGCCTGCCCGCTCCCCTGGCTCTCTGGATCCCAGCAGCTGAGCTTTGACACCTGGCTCTTCTCTTTCCTTCCATCCAATAAGCCTGGGTTTCCTGTGATCAGGGCTCCTCTGCAGCTCAGAGACCCCTGTGGCCCCTGTCTGCACCCATGAGTCCTTTGTTCCTTCACAGTGAGTTCAGGGTGGATCCCTATGCACCTAATTAGGCTCTAGCCACAGGGATCCTAGCTCAGGGACAGAGGGACAAGGACGCCCTGCCCATGTTCTCTCCTCCTTCCCCCTCCTCCAGGGAGTCAGGCTCTTCCTCCTTCCCGGGCCCTGCGTCCCCTGAGCTCCTGCTCTCAGTGCAGTATGGACTCCTCCTGGCCAAGGGCCTGGTGCTCTTCATCCTGTGTGTGCTCCTGAGCTTCTGGCGACCCCGGGTGAGTGAGCTGGGTTTGGTTGGGTGGCCGTGGAGCCGGGCCAGCTTCTGTCCAATGGACGAAGATGGCCGGGGAAAGTCACAGCTGAGTCTAATTGAAATACTCATTATTTCTTAAAGAATGAACCTCAGGGAACGAGAGAGGCTTTCCTGGAGGCTCATGCCCTGGCCCTTCCCCAGTCTCTGTCTTCAGAGGGAGAAGAGCAGAGAATATTGGAGGCACTGGGGGAAAGAAGAGGAGGGCTGGAGGCAGGTAGAAGGGAGAAAGGCAGAAGGATTGGAGATCAGGGAACGGGACAGGTTAAGAGAAAGGGGCAGCCAAGAGGGGTAGGGAAGGATTCACTTTAATTTATGAGTTTCTTCCTCACCTTCTTTCCTCAGGGTCGTAGGACATGGCTGGGACAGTAATGATGGGGGTCTCTGATTCTGCTAGCACAGCCCAGGCCCCAGAACTTTGGGTCCATTCAGCCACATCTCTGGATACAGGAACAATACCTATTCCCTTCCCCTGGCCCCCTACTGGACACTCCCATGAGCATTGAACACCACAGCTCTGTGAGAAAAAGCCAGCAGGAGAAAACTTCCAGTCGCTGAATTCATCAGGGGTGACCCTCACCTTGGATTTGAGCACTTTATGATCCATTTTCCTGGCTCTGACCTCCCTCCAAGCTGACCAACCATGGGAAGTTTATCTGCCTCCCACTCTGTGCAAGGCTCAGCTGAGATCTTCCCCTACTCCACATGGGCTCCTCCTCTCCCAGGACTCCCTCCTTCAGTCTCCTTGCCCAGCTGGGCATCAGGATCCTTTGTGGACTCTGTTACTGGGAGAGCTGTTTGCTTCCTCGGGACCTTGGATCAAACCCTTGGGTTGAAATGTCTCGTGGCGACTGAGCAAGATGGCACACCTGTCTCCCTTGGCTTCCTCTCCTCTCACCCAGGTATCTTAAATGAGATAAAATGACTTAAATATAAATCATAAAATTGAAACTTCAAAGGCTGGGATCTGCAGACTGGAAACTGAAGAAGTCCTAGAAGGTGAAAAAAAAAACTCAGACGCAATTAAAATGCCCCAAATCTCCCCCAATGGGAGCCCAAATATTCATCCACAAAGAAGATCTGGCCACCAGGGTCTGATATTCTGTTGTTGGTCCTGTGAGGAATTCTCGTAGCCTGAAAGAGAAAACCAAGCCCTACAAACAAGATACCATCCATAGAACAACACAAGGCCAGCGTCATAGTTCAAACATTTAACATGCAGCACAGCCTGGGCACTGGCCACTCAGAATGGGTGTCCTCCATGAACAGCTACTGCATACTACCTGAATGCCAGCCATGGACAAGGACACCATCCAGAGAGCACAGAATATGAAACACAATGCATCTCCTTTTCCTTCTGTTTTGGGGTGTCAAGTATAGAAGTTTCCTCATCTGTAGCTTGGCTCACACCACATGACCATCACCTATCTGTGCAGACACCATTTTTGCTTCATTTGTTTAATTTAGTCTTTTTACCCCTTTTCCTATTTCACCTGCCTCCCCACCAAGGCAACCCCTCTGATGCATTTGGGATGGAAACTTGATTTTGAATGCATGTAAAATATGCAGTATTTTTTTTTCCTGTGACTGTATTTTTTAACTTGCACAAAAGCAATTGTGTTACTCCCTTTTCACGTGCTGATTTCACTGGTGGCTGGGTGCTTCCAATACCCAGGCACTGATTTTCAGTGCTGCAGCTTATTCTATGGAATGCGTCCCTCCTAGTGCATGCCAGATGGGTGTCCATCCATTGGACATGTGCAGTTTTGTTTTGGAGGGGCAGGTTACAAGGGATTGAATTCAGGGGCACTTGACCACTGAGCCACATTCCCAGCCCTATTTTATATTTTATTTAGAGACAGGGTCTCACTGAGTTGCTTAGCACCTCACTGGTGCTGAGGCTGAATTTGAACTCGCAATCCACCTGCCTCGGCCTCCCGAGCCACTGGGATTACAGGCGTGTGCCACCATGCCTGGCTCATGTGCAGTTTTTCCTTCGCTTTTCCGTGTTGCAAACACTCCTGTGATGGATCTCCTTCATCCTATTCTCTCATGTGAAACTTCCTTCAGGATTTATACCCAGGTGGGATCAACTGAGTTGCAGAATCTCAGACATCTAATTAATACTGCCAGCTTTGTTGCCTGAACCACAAATCTAGGTAACTAGAAATCATGTGCTTTTTTGGGAGTCTCTGAAGTACTTAGCACCACCTATGGCTTGGTCTTGCAGGGGAAAAACAAGTGGGAAGTGAGAATAAATGTAGCTAGCGATGGTCCATAGGGGTTAGATGTATGCTATCTCTACTTCTGTGCTTTGTTGGAAATTTGATAATAAAAGTAATATATAGGGGCTGGGGTTGTGGCTCAGTGGTAGAGCACATGCCTTGCACGTGTGAGGCACTGGGTTCCATCCTCAGCACCACATAAAAATAAAATAAAGGTATTTTGTGTTCGTCTACAACTTAAAAAAATTTTTTTTTAAAAAGTAATACATAAACATAAGCACTCATGCACTAAATCCACCACTCTGGTTTTCAGTTGTATATTGCTGAACTTAATCCTTCCTTGATTTATTAAATTTATACAAATTGGGACAAATTACACAGTACAGAAATAATGAGAATCACTTAAAGAACTTTAGCAAAGGGATAAAAGAGAAATAAATAAAAATACACCTTTATGAATTCAGATGCTAAGAGATACACTTTGTAACTTTTTACCTTTCCATCTGTGGCCTCAAAATTGTCTTAATTCTTTTCACTACCATTTTCAAACTTGTGGTAAGTTCCATGTCTTAACATCTAAAAGTGTTATTTTTATTTAAATTTTTCCACATATTATTACTTTTTACATTACGTATCTTCTTTTTAGCTCTAATGTTGTTATGGAAAATTCTGATATTCATTTTATTTTTCTTGGTCTTAATTGATTCATTTTATCTCTCTGGAAACTTTTATAATTTTTTTCCTTTGAAATTATTACAAAGTGTCTTAATGTAGGGTATTTAATTATTCATCCTATTTGGAATTCTCTGAATACATTAAATATATTATACATTAAATGTCATATATTTCTTTAATTCTGTATTATTAATTTTAGTATTATTTGTGAAGTAGTTCCTCCCCTTCATGTACTCTTTTTTTTTCCCTTACTCTGGAACTTCTTTGAGGAGATACTGACATTTCTGATCCTATTCTCCACAATTTAAATTTCTCTTACATTTGCCCATCACTTTCTTCCTTCCCACTGTCTCTGGGGAGTGCTCCTTGACTCTGTCTTTCCATCCCCAATTTTTCTTCCTGCTGGTCATTGCATTTATGAATTTCCTTATTTCAACAATTTTCCTTTTCATAATCTATATCTCTAATTTTTTTCATAATTTCTTGTTCATGTTTGTTATTTTTCTCTCTGAGAATATTGATTGTGCTTACTTTTTCATTTTCTCATGACTTTGGTTTCCTCTGTAGCAGATAGCTCAGTTTGTTCTCTATAAGATATTTGCTGGTAGAGTAGCTTGCCCAGCATGCACAGGCCCTGCGTTCAATTCCCAGTATTGAAAAAAAAAAAAAAAAAGAAAAGAAAAGAGGAAAAAAATTTGTTCATATTATTGTCTCTTTTTTTTATAGCACTTGGTAGTTTTTCTCAAGCTATTATCTTTTATTCCCTTGGTTCCTGAGGATCAGTGAATCACTCTAGATTTCACTGCGTTGCCAGCCAAGTGTGGCACATGCCTGTAATCCCAGCAGTTCAGGAGGCTGAGGCAGCAGGATGGTAAATTTGAGGCTAGCCTCACCAGCTTACCAAGACCCTGTCTAACAATAACATTAAAAAATAAAATAAAATAAAAAGGACTGGGCACGTAACTCAGTGGTAAAGGATTTTGGCCTCAGTACCAAGAGAAAAAAAAAGATTTCACTGCCTAAGGAAGCCCTAGAAGTGAATAAAGGTGGAAAATTTGCCAGAAGCAGTCCAAATTTGTAGATAGATTCAGTAGATCACAAAGACAGCCATCCAAAGCAATGACTTACTTAATAAATGGAAAAGGAGCGTGTCTAACTATTTGGAAAAACATTAAATTTTATCCCCTTTTCACTCCCTAATATAAAATAAACTTCAAATTGATTAAAGAAGTACATGTTAAATAAGAAGATATCAAAGAAGAAAGAAATAACTGCATAAGTGCAGGGATGCATAGAAGAGAGGCAGGAGCCATAGAGAAGGCAGAGAGATTTGACAAAAGTATAAAACTCTATATCATAAAAAAGGAAGAACAAACCCCAAACCAAACCAGAACAAATAAATGTTGAAAAGAGGTTTTTAGAGTTCAATTAGAAATCGATAACAGTAACAGAAGGAAATTGGGGGACTAAAAATATATAAATGAAAGTGCGAAGCTTATTAGATGGGCTTCATAGGAGAGTGGAAATGACCGAGGGTAGAATTAGTGAACTTGAAGATAGACCAATAAAACTGATCCAATCTGAAACAAGAGAAAAAAAGTAGAAGGAGAGAAAAAAAATGAACATAACCTCAGTGATTTGTAGGATAGTAACAAGAGGCCACATGGGATCCAGAAAGAGTGGAGAGCCAGAGTAGGACTGAAAAATACTCAAAGAAATGCCTTAAAACTTCCCGTATTTGGCAACAGATAGACACTTACTGATCTCAGACCCTGGTTTAGCCTCTAGTAGAATAAGCCCAAATAAATCCACAACATCACACACTATGATTAAACTCCTGAGAACTGAAGTCAGAAAATATCTTCAAAATAGCACCAATGTGAACTACAGTGAATTTCCCACGTGAAAGAATGGAACCCAGAAGGATGGGCCACCACTTTTTTTCCCCCCAAGGACTGAAAATAAAAATAATCGATTTAAAAATGAGCAATGGACTGGGCATGGGAGCCCATGTCTGCAGTCCCAGCTACTCAGGAGGCTGAGGCAGGAGAAACACATATTCTAGGCCAGCCTGGGAAACTTGGCAGGACCTTGTCTCAAAATAAAATTTAAAAGGGTTTGGGGATGTAGCTCAGTGGTAGGGGACATGCCTACCATGCTGGAAGGCATGGGTTCAATACCAGTAGGGCGAGGGTAAGGGGAGCAATAAATTTGAATAGACATTTCTCCAAAGATATACAAATAAGCAATAAGTACACGAAGCTATTCAGCATCAGTACTTATTAAGTGAGTGCAAATAATAACAAAAAGCTAGTATTGCACATCTACCAGGGTTACTGTCAACAAAAGGACAGACGATGCACATGTTGGAAAGGTTCTGGAGAAATTAGACCCCTGATACATTGCTAGTCAGTGTGGAGAAATGGTGCAATCAGTTTGGAAAACTATTTTTCTTTTTCTCAAAGTGGTAAACATAGAGTTGCCATATGACTCTTGGCTATACAGCAAAGAGAAATGAAAACACATGTCTACGCAAAAACTTGTTCACTAATGCTTATAGGAGCACATGCTCATATAGCTCAAGAATGGAAATAAATCAAATGTCCGGCAACTGATAAATGAACAAACAAACAAAATATCCTCACATAATAGACTATGATCCATCCATTAAAAGGAAGTGTTTATATAACTAGTCCAGCAAATAGAGAAACCTTAAAAACATTTTGCTCAATGAGAGAAGCCAGTCACAAGGAACATATATTGTTAAATTATGTTTTCATGAAATGTTGAAAAGAGGTGAATCTATTAAAAAAAGAAAGAAAGAAAGTAGATTGATGGCTGCCTAGGTCTGCAGGAATGGGGAACTTCATAAACAGAAAAATGGTCCTGTAATGTTATCTATGTCCTCATCTCTGGAACCTGTGAATATCACCTGTGTGGTAATATCACACGCTGATGTTGTTAAGTTAAGGATCTTAGCCAGAGGCGCTTTATCACTAGGCCACATCCCCAGCCATTTTTTAAAATTTTTAAAATTTTGAGACAGGGGTCTTCGTAAGTTACTGAGGCTGGCTTTGAACCTGTGACCCTCCTGCCTCAGCCTCTGGGAGTACACATGTGCCACCACTCTAGACAAGTTAAGGATCTTGAGATGGGGAGATTATTCTGGATTATGTGGATAGGAAACAAACGCAATCACATGTGTCCTTCTAAGAGGAGGCAGAGGGAGATTTCAGAGGGAGATTCAGAGGAGATATGAAGATGGGGCAGAGGTGTGAAGCTGTGTGCTTTGAAGATTAGAATCACAGAGTCCCATGCTGAGGAATGCTTGCAGCCGCTGGAAGCTACAAGAAGCAAGGAATGATTCTCCCCTAGAGCTCTGGAGGGACCGCCCACCTGTCACTTTAATCTTGGTTTAGGGATACTGGTTTTAGATTTATTGCCTCCAGAACTTTTGAGATCATAAATCAGTTTCCTGCCATCCCATTCTCAGGAATAGGAAACCAATACACAGTGTTACTGCTGACGGACATGGGGTTTGTTTTAGGGGTGATAAAAATGTTCTAAAATTGGAGGACTGGTGTTGTGGCTCATGTCTATAATCTCAGTGTCTTAGGAGGCTAAGGCAGGAGAATCTCAAGTTCAAAGCCAGCCTCAGCAATTTAGTGAGGCCCTAAGCAATTTGGTGAGATCCTGTCTCAAAATAAAAAAATAAAAAGGTCTAGGGATGTGGCTCAGTGGTTAAGCGCCCCTGGGTTCAATCTCTAGTTAAAAAAATGCAAAATAGAAGAATAAATAATAGGTAAATAAAATAACATTGGATCATGGTGATGGTTGTACACCTTAGTGAATATATTAAGAACTACTGACTTGTGCAATTTGTTGAGAGATTTCTTTCCAATTTTTTTTTTTTTTTTTTTGGTACCAGGGATAGAACCCAGAGATATTTAACCACTGACCTACACGACCAGCTTTTTGTATTTTATTTGGAGACAGAGTCTCACTGAGTAGCTTAGGACTTCACTAAGTTGCTGAGGCTGGCTTTGAACTCATGACCCTCCTGCCATAGGCTCCCAAGCCGCTGAGATTATAGGCATGCACCTGTGTACTTTGCTTCTTATTTTTTTTATTGGTGCATTATATTTGTACCTACTGATTGGATTCGTTATGACATATTCGTATGCACACAATACACAATATAATTTGGCCAATTGTTACTTCGTTTCCCCTCTTCCTCTCTACCTTGGTCCCTTTCCTCTACTGATCTCCCTTTAATGTTCATGAGACACCCCCCCCCCACACCCCACCTTTCTTTTCCTTTTTTCTTTCTTTCTTTAAAAAAAATTTTTTTTTAGTAGTTGTTGGACCTTCATTTTATTCATTTATTTATATGTGGTGCTGAAATCAAACCCAGTGCCTCATATATTTGAGGCAAGCACTCTACCACTGAGCCACAACCCCAGCCCCTCTTTTCCTTTCCCTTTTCCTTTCTGGCTTCCACATATGAGAGAAAAAAAACAGGACTCTTAACCTTTTGAGTTTGGTGTATTTTGCTTAACATAATGTTCTCTAGTTCCATCCATTTTCTTGCAAATGACATAATTTCATTTTTCTTAATGGATGAATAAAATTCCATTATATGTGTGTGTGTGTGCGCGCACGCATATACATTATCTATCTATCTATCTATCTATCTATCTATATCACATTTTTAAAATCCATGCATCTGTTGATGGGCACCTAGGCTGGTTCCATAGTTAGATTATTGTGGATTGTGCTGCTACAAATATGGGTATGCATGTATCACTGGAGTGTGATGACGTTAATTCTTTAGGATAAATACTGAGGAGTGGTATAGCTGGGTCACATGGTGGTTCCGTGCCTAGTCTTTGAGGACCCTCTATACTGATGTCCATAGCGGTTGGACTAGTTTGCAATAGCACCAATCAGTGTAAACTTGTTCCCTTTTCTCCACATCCTGTTGAGAGCCTTTTTATTACTGATTCAACCTTGTTACTTGTCATTGGCTCATTCAGGTTTTCTATACCTTTAGGGTCCAATTTTGGAAGGTTGTAGGTCTGAGACTTATTCATTTCTTCTAGGTTTTCTAATTTATTGGATTATGTTGTCCATAGCAATCCTTAAGGTCCTTGGTATTTCCGTGGTATTGGTCGTAAAGTCTTCATTTTCATCCCTGATTTTATTTATTTGGGTCTTGTCTCTTTTTTTCTTGGTGACTTTATCAAAAGATTTAAAAATTTTGTTTATCTTTTTTTTTTTTCAAGAAAAACCTACTCTTCTGTTTCTTGTCTTTTGTATTGTTTTAAAGTCTTTATTTCATTTATTTCTGCTCTGATCATTGTTTTTCTTTCCTGGTACTACTTTTGAGTTTGTTTTTACTTTTACAGTTCCTTGAATTGCATTGTTGTTTATTTGAAATCTTTTTATTTTTTGGTGTAGGTGCTTATTGCTATAAACTTCCACATGGTGCTGTTTTTGCTGTGTCCTGTAGGTTTGGGTATGTTGTGTTTCTATTTTGTTTCAAGACATTTAAAATTTTCCTTTTCTTTGTTGACCTATTGATTACTCAAAAACAATTTCTATATATTTGTACAATTTCAAGTTCCTCTTGCTGTGATTTCTAGTTTTGTTCCACTGTTTTCAGAGAAGATACATGGTATGATTTAAATTTTTTTTTAAAAAAGTTGAGACTAATTTTGTATCCTATTATGTGTTTTTTTTTCCCCCTGGGGGATATTTCATGTGCTGATGAGAAAAATGTGTATTCTCTAGCTGTTGGATGAAATGTTCTATAAATGTCTGTGAGGTCCACTTGGTCTAATGTATAATTTTATCTGATTTTTGGGTTTTGTTTTTAGAATGTCAATGTCCTGGAATTTTGATTATAGTATACCTTGAAGAGAATATTTCTCATCAAATCTGTTTAGGGTTCTTTGGGCTTCTTGGATCTGGATTTCTCTCTCTCTCTCTCTCTCTCTCTCTCTCTCTTTCTCTCTCTCTCTCTCTCAGGATTTGGGAAAATTTCAGTCATTATTTTGTTAAATCATTTTTCTATACCTTTTCCCTAAAGTTTCTTGTGACAATATATTAGGTCACAAAATAAGTCTCATTAATTTTCATGCCCTTCCCCTATAATTCTATGCCTTCTCCTATAATGTGAATGTTTGCTTAATAGTGTTGTAGAAACTTTGTAGGCTTTCTTTGTCTTTTATTTATTTATTTGTCTGGCTGGTGTTATTTTAAAGACCAGTCTTCGAGTTCAGAAATTCTCCCTTTTGCTTGATGTAGTCTCTTGTTGAGCTTTTCAATCATACTTTCATTTCACTTATTGAGTTCTGCAGCTCCAAGATGTCTGTTTAGTTCATTTTTATAATACAGATGTCTTCACTAATTTTTCTCTCAGATCATGAACTTTATTGAATTATCTGATTCGCTTATATTTTGTTGCATTTATTTGCAATTATTATTTTGGATTATTTTTCAAACATTTTTTTCCAATTTCTTTTTTTGGGGGAAGGGGAAATCTATTGCTAGAGAATTATTGCTTTTCTTTGGAGGAGTCATGTTAATTTGCTTTTTCTTAATTTGGACATCCTTTAGTTGATATTCGCATATCTGGTGGCTCACTTGTCTCTACCAGTTTTATAGGATTTTTGTTTGTTTGTTTGTTTTTGGTATGTGTATTAATCAGATTTCCATCACTGTGACAAAATACTGGAGAGAAACAACTTATAAGGAGGAAAGGTTTATTTTGGCTCACAGTTTCAGAGGATTTGAAACTTCATCACTTGTCCCTTGGCCTTTGAGCCTGTGGCAAGTCAGTACATCATGGTGGGGAGTGTGTGGCAGAAGTTGCTCACATCATGGTGCTGAGAAGGGAAAAAACAGAGGAAGGGCCTGGGTCTCAATATCCCCTTTGAGAGTATAACTTGGGGACCAGGCCCCACCTCTTAGAGGTCCCACCACCTTCCGGGGGCACCACGGGCTGGAGATCAAGCCTTGACTCATAGGTCTTTGGGATGCACTTACCAAAACCACAGGTTGGAGTGAGACTTTTCCCCTGGAGATGTGTCTTGGGTGCTGCTGAGTAGGCTACGTTCGTTGGTGGCAGTTCTGGGTGGGCATGGTGGTATAGTCCTCCTGCCGCTTCTCCTCTGAAATCAGTGATGCCTGTGGGTGTGGGTGTGCCTGTGACTCTGGCATGGTGTGTTTTGCTGTGGGTACGGGGCACCCATCAGTTTCTGGGGGCTGGGTGGGGTCAGAGCCGCTCTGGTGGGCCCAGGGCACCTGTCAGATCCTGAGGGTTATGTGGGGTGGAGCTCCTCCAGCAGGCCCAGAGTGGGAGTGGTGTGGGGCATGCAGCAGGGCTAGGGACATGGGGGCGGGGGGGGGTGTTTAGCTTCAAAATGGCGCCATGCAGCATCAGCCAGGTTGAAAGAAGGTGCAGCATGGACTGGGCTCCCTCTCTGGGCCAAGGTAGAGGTGGACACTCATGTCAGCTCCCCAGCTGGGTTCGGGGCTCAGGACTCCCCGGGTGAAACCTCAGGTGTCTGTGGCATCAGTGGGGACCACTGGGGTCCTCCCGCTTGCCTTTTCCCTATCGTGGAAGACACAAGGCACTTCCCTCCCTTCTTTATAAGGCCACGATCCACAGCTTCTCCATATTATCCGCATGGCACTCCAGCGTTCTCCTCTAAATGTTCTTGTCAGAAACTGTTGATTCCTTGCTGAGGTCCCTCTTTGTGGGTGGGAAGCCGTCTGGCACCTCTGCTAAGCCATCTTGCCAGAAGTCCCTGAAAAATCAGAACTGTACACTCTCAAGGGGTCGATTTCATATTATATGAATTTTATCTCAAAAAGCTATTAAAAAGCTTTGTGACCTTGGGTTAAATAAAGATTTCTTTGATATGATGAAAATATGATCCATAAAGTTATATATTGGATTTCATCTAAAGAAAACTATATGATTTTCATTCCACGGAAGAAAAAAACTGTATGAAAAAACGCACCAGATCAGTGTTGGCCGGGGCTGGCTTTTGAGGGGCACCGGGAAACTTCTGGGGGTGATGGAACTCTTTTCTATCTCAACCGTGGTAGTGGATATGAGTCCTAATGGGTTTGTCCAACTCTAAGAAGTTTCCCTTGAAAAGGGTGAAGATTATTTTATATTTATATATTCTAATAATAATATTAGACCTTACATTTTTTGATCAGAAAAATAAATGTAAAGAAAAAATAATGCTATGTTAAATTATTTTGTACACAGACATCTAATGTATACAAACTTCTAGAGATTTTGATAAATACTTACAACTACCCCCAGGGTCACACTTGTCACAATGCCCCACTCAGAGCAGGACTTAGGGGCTTAGTGGAAATATTGATTCAGGTACGTGACATCCCCCACTCCTGAAGCCACTTGTCCTGATG
Source organism: Marmota flaviventris (assembly GCF_047511675.1). NCBI lineage: Eukaryota > Metazoa > Chordata > Mammalia > Rodentia > Sciuridae > Marmota > Marmota flaviventris. Next base: position 112,666,397 of record NC_092503.1, read on the forward strand.
GAAGGAAAACAGCATGTGTGTTGGAGAGAAAGACAACCTCTGAACCAGGGGTCTGAGGACTTGGCAAAAGGTATTGGGAAGGGCAGGATGTGTAAGGAAAATATAACACATCTCCTGTTAGCCGGGAGGTTTGAAGTGACAACTGAATCTCCTTCCTGTACCCCCAGTGCCTAACCCCAGGAACAGCAATGAGGTTGGAAGAATAAATGGATTAATAAATGAGAGAGTTAACAGACAGTAAAAGTTTGGAGTCAGCAAAAACAAAAATTCTTTGGTTTGGGATCTGGGGGTTCAAGCTCAGGTTAAGACTTGGGCCATGCAAGCTGGAGACTTGCTGCTGAGTCCCACGTAAGGAGAAGCAAGGTGGCCCAGGTGGGTACCTGGAGGACACATGATCCTGGGGATCCACCTTGGTCCCTGCAACCCAGCAGAGCAGATGACATGGCTACAGGATGTGAGAGCCGATCCTTTTGGTTCTCTTTCTGGGAGACGAAGTGAAGGGTGGAGTCATGGGCCAAATGCTGGGTCATTTCATCTGGAGCCGGGCGCCTGTGGAGGTGAGATAGGGCAGGGGCAGGAAGCTGTGGGGGCCTGCCTGTGTGCTGGCAGGGAAAGGGCAGGGGAGGAAGGGGCTGTGGGGTGAGCTGTTTGGAAAGGAGGAGGGTGAGGGGAAGCCTTGTGGTGTCTTTAGGAAGCCTGCAAGAGGGAGTGGGGGGTCTAGAGAGAGCTAGTGAGTAGAGATTACTGGAGTAGAGGCAGAGAGAGGAAGAGAGACAGTGTGTGTGTGTGTGTGTGTGTGTGAGAGAGAGAGAGAGAGAGAGAGAGAGAGAGAGCACGTGTACTCTCATGCATCAGAGCACAGGAACCTCTTCCCGAACCCAAATGTTCTTCTCTGAATCTTACAATTTGCATCATTTCCTCCCCATGACAAAAATAAGATTGCACGTGAGCCTGAAGAGGTTATCTGCACCAGTGAACAGAAATGACATGCGGGTGGAGTCTGCGAGGAGAGGCGGGGCCACGGAACAATGAATGAATGAGCGAGTGAACGGGAGTGTGCAAGACAGTGAGTGTAAGTGAGTGTGCAAGAGCTCCTCGTGAATGTGTGTCTAGGGTTCAGCCAGAGGCCTCTGTCCCTGCGTCCCAGCCTGGAGGATTCCGGGAAAGTCTGTACCAGAGGATCCAGAATCCGTGCAGCAGCCTCTACCTGGATCTCCTGCCTCTGATTAGGGGACGGTTTCCGGGGAAAACCCAGGGAGGGCAGCCGAGCTGTCTGATTCTGTGAGCCCTCCCAGTGTTGGGGGCCCCCAACTGGGTGGAGCAGCCACACCTGCTTGAAGTTCTGAGGAAGAGGGCGGAAACAGCCACCAGTGCCGCTCTTGCGATAGGCTCCTTGGGCCCCTGCGGTCTGCTGGTGGCAGTGGGTCCCACACTCCCTCACTTCCCTAAATGGGCAACTTCACTTTTAGAACCCAAGGTCCTTCCCTGGTAGACCCAGGTGGCACGTCCTGCGTCGGCCTGGGCCCTCACCTTGGATCCCCCAGGTGCCCTGGCCCCTTGCTGGGCCTCTGACTGCCCATCTGATGGAGCATGGCCCCCATGTTCCTGCTGCTGCTGCTATGGCTACAGGACTGCACCTCAGGTGAGAGGAATGGGGGGGTGCTGACTTGAGGGGGGGATGCTGAGCTTTTCCTGTCCCCTGGGCTCTGCTTGTCCTTGCCCAATTGTCTGAATATTTGTGAGTTGGGGGAGGGGTAGGAGGTTGGGTTGGCTTAGTAGGTCCTTGGCAGACACGTAAGAATGTTCCATCCTGATATCTGGCACCAGGCAGAGCTAAGCCCTCATGCGGGAGCTGGGGTGAAGCTTTGGACCCTCTCATTGGCCCCTGTGTTCCTAGGCTCCCCTGGGACCCAGAACCAGGGACCCTTGATCCCCTGGCCTTCTTTGCTTGGCCTCTGTCAGGAAGGTTGTGACTGACAGGAGCCCATTGCTTCATAAATTCTCTTTGAACTCACTCTTTCTCGGAATGCTGACGCGGCATCCGGTCCCTTGGTGCTGTCCTGAAGGGAGCCAATCCCTGAAGGCCTCGCCCAGCCATGGCTACTAACGCCTTTGAAGGGGCCTCACCCATTCCTGCCTCCCTTGCTGCCAAGGCGACCAAATTACCATTTCCTGTTCTGTTCTGGGCATGGGGAGGGTTGGCAAAGTCTGCTCTCACCTCCTGTGAGAGGAGAGGTAGTGTAGGCAAAAATGCACCACCCTTGGGCAGAAGGGTTTCTCTCCTGGGCTAGGAAGTCCCAGGCTCCCTCGCTGAATAACTGAGTTGGATCGTTGTGTTTAGTTTTCAAGGGTCAAAGTGTTGTTTGGAGAAAGCACTAGTTTACTCAGAGCCTCAGCTTGGCAGTTGGGTTGGAAACTGGAACAGATGTCTGGGGTTCTGGGCCCTTAACCATCATGCTCTGGGCTCCTCTGGGGAAAGCTGGAACAACCTGCATTTGAGAGCAGGAAGTGTGCATGCATTGAGCACTTACTGTGTTCAAGGCACTCCCATGGGGCATCTTTCTCACAGCAGGCTTTGAGGGGAGTGACATTATTCTCACTTGACAGATGGAGAAACAGAGATGCTAAATGAACTGCTCAGAGAGTTAAGCAGTTAAAATAGGGTTTTCACCCATGTCTCATTTTGACTCTGTGTTCTATCTTACTTCAGATAAGTGTGTGTGTGTGTGTGTGTGTGTGTGTGCATGCGTGTGTGTGTGTGTGTGTGTGTGTAAGGTTCTGGGGTGCAACTGTTAGAGGAGAAAATGCTGAACTTACACAGGCCCTCCCTGTGTCCCAAGTCCTCTCCACCATACCATGGATTATGAAGGACTCAAACCACATTTTCTCTCCAGGCACAGTATTTAAGATATTGTAAACAAGCAGTGAATAATTGCAAAATTCTTGAGAGTTTATTTGCGTATGTGGGCATACTTGGTCTTTAGGTTTTATGTAACTAGAATATTTAAAAATTAAATGCCACTTAGAATGAACGAAGGTCACACGGTATTTAAAAGGCGGCTGCAATGGGGGTGGGGTTGTAGCTCAGCGGTAGATCTCTTGCCTGGCATGCATGAGGCCCTGGGTTCAATGCCCACACCCTCCTCCCCACAGCCTCCACTCCAAGACTAAAATGAACCTGTTTGGGAAATAAATAGCTACTCGTCATTTTCCCCCCAAATATTGGACTTTCTTATCTACCTCAGTGGTTTGTGTTTTGAATTTCCAGACTTAAGACTTGTCATTATGCATGAGCATCTGTCTCATGGAGGTGGCATCTGGGTCTTTCCTAAAAGACCAGGAATCTCTGAAGACTAGAAAATACCGTGAAGGAGGGGCTGTGTCTGATGGAGCTCCCAACATTAGGGCTGAATTTCCTGCATTAGCCTGGGTACTCCCTGAAGGACAGGTCAGCCTCCCCCACAGACGGGGAGCCAGCTGTCGGCAGGCCTGTGCATCTCCTGCATCAGAGGGGGGAGCTCTAGAGTGGAGGAGGGGCAGCGGAGGCCCTCCTTCACCTTTGGCTGGGGCGCGGAGGTTCAAGGTGCATTCAGCTCCTCTCTCTCCAGACCTTGCTCAGCGGGTTGTGTCTCCCCAGGTCTCCCCGCTGAGAGCGTGTACAACAAAGTGCAGCACCTGGAAGGGGAGACCCTGTCTGTGCAGTGCTCCTACAAGGGCCGCAAAAACCGCGTGGAGGGCAAGGTTTGGTGCAAGGTCAGGAAGAGGAGGTGTGAGCCTGGATTTGCCCGGGTCTGGGTGAAGGGGCCGGGTTACCTGCTGCAAGACGACGTCCAGGCCAAGGTGGTCAACATCACCATGGGGGCCCTCAAGCGCCAGGACTCGGGCCGGTATTGGTGCATGCGCAACAGCTCCGGGATCCTCTACCCCATGATGGGCATCCAGCTGGAAGTGTCTCCAGGTAAGCAGGCCTTCCAGGGCACTGCGATGGCCCGCACATGCGCACATGCGGTGTGTGCGCATGTGTGTGAGTGTGAGTGTGTGCGTGTGTGTCCTCCACTAACATCCAACAGAATAGGAATCATAATCCATAAACAGATTATGGGCATTATTGTTGAGATATATATATGCACCCTGGGTTCAATGCCCAGCACCCTCCTCCCCACAGCCCCTACCCCAAGACTAAAGTGAACTTATTTGGGAAATAAATAGCCATTCATCATATATATATATATATATATATATATATATATATATATATATATATATATATATATATATAGTACTGGGGATTGAACCCAGGGCCTCACACACGCTAGGCAAGTGCTCTCCCACTGAGTTACATTCCTGATACTTAAAAAAAAAAATTGTTTTGAGATTCTCTTACTAATTTGCTGAGACTGGTCTCCAATTTATGATCCTCTTACTTTAGCTTTCTGTGTCGCTGGGATCACAGAGTGCACCATATCTGGCTAGTTCATTTTACAAGATGAAAAAAATGAGATCTAAAAAACTCTCCATGGCTCTGACCTTGCCCTGGGACACGGAATTAACAGGCAGCAGAGAGGAGATTTGAACCCAGGACTCTGCTTTGTTTTCTTCAGACCTCTGTTCAACATCTATTCACTGAGCCCCTATGATGTGTTTTAGGCACTGTTCTAGGTTCTGGGAATACAGTGGTGAGCAGAACCAGCCACAGTCCTGCCCTAGGAGGGAGGCCAGGTAACAATACCTCATCAGATAAATGATTTCAGGTAACAATAAATGTCCCTAAGAAATGTGATGAACTAGAAAGTAACTCAGAGATAGGGGATGTCCTGAGGATCAGAAGACACCTCCCTGAGCAGATGCCATCAAGCAGAACCCTGAATGATCGGGCCCCTCCAGCCTGTTGACATCTGAGTGCTTGGAAGGGCCTTCTCTGGAGAGAGAAACATGAGCAAAGTCCCTGAGGTGAGAAGGAGCGTGGCCTGTGTGGCTGGTCCATATTGAATGTGGGGCAGTTGGGTCAGGGGAGCAATGAGGGGTGGAGAGTAAATTTCATAATATTTGGCTGCTTTTATTCAGGATCTGATGCTGCAGAGTCAAGGAGCAGCCTGAATTCCATGACATGGAGTTGGGGTTTTATTCCAAGTACAGTAGGAATATATATGTGTTGTGGCTTGTTTTTAAGATGACGATGGCTGTTTATTGAGGATGGAAGGATATGAGCAGAACCAGAGAGACTGCGGTGGGTGTCTGGCTGGAAATCACAGTGGCCTGAAATGGGATGTGGGTGCTGGAGATGAGAGAAGTGGAGGGGCTCAAATCTATGTTTTTTAAACTCTCTGCCCAAGTGTATGTTTTGGAGGCAGGACAGGATTTGCTCAAGTGGAGGCGAGGAAAAGAAAATGATCAAGCTGGGCATGGTGATGCACCTGTAATCCCAGTAACTCAGGAGGCTGAAGCTAGAGGATCACCAAGTTCAAAGCCAACCTCAGCATCTTAAAAAGAAGCTGTCTCAAAATAAAAAATAAAGGACTGGGGATGTGCTCAGTGGTAAAGCATCCCTGCGTTCAATCATCAGTGTCCCCCCCCAAAAAATAGGGAGAGAAAAATCAAGGATGACTCCAAGTTTTTCTATTTTATCAGTAGTTGGAAGATGGTGTCACCTACTGGGTAGAGTAATTCTGAAGCAGAAATTAGTAAATCTGAAAGAAGAATTAGGAGAAAACTCAAGAGCTCTATTTTGCCTGTAATCTCAGCAGCTTGAGGCAGGAGGTTCACAAGTTCAAAGGCAGCCTCAGCAAAAGCGAAGTGGTAAGCAGCTCAGTGAGACCCTGTCAATAATAATAATAATAATAATAATAATAATTATATATATATATATATATATATATATATATATATATATATATATATATATATAAAATAGGGATGGGCATGGTGGTGCACACCTGTAATCCCAGCGGCTCCAGAAGAAGCTGAGGCAGGAGGATTGAGAGTTCAAAGCCAGCCTCAGCAAAAGCGAGGTGCTAAGCAATTCAGTGAGACCTTGTCTCTAAATAAAATACAAAATAGGGCTGGGGATGTGGTTCAGTGGTCGAGGGCCCCTGAGTTCAATCCCCAGTACCATAAATAAATAAATAAATAAATAGTAGAAAAGCTCCATTTTATCATGCCAAGTTTAAGATACTTCCTAGAAGCCTAGGTGCAGATACAGAGCAGATAGCCAATCTGTCAGCCTGGGGTGCTAGTGACAGGTGACAGCTGGGGTGTATACTTGAAAGTGTCTCTGTAAGGGCACTGTTTAAAGTCAAGAGGACTGAAGAAATCCACAGTGATGGAAGGTACATTGGTGGTTACTTAGGGCTGGGGAGAGGAAGGAGATTGGGGGTGACCACTTGAGATTAAAGGGCTTCTTTCTGAGATGATGGGAATGTTCTAAAGCCGACTGTGGTGATGGTCATACAACTTGAAAGACTAAAAATGATAGAACGGGTGTATTGTATGGAATGTGAATTATATTTCAGTAAACGTGTTTAAAACAAGTCAGGGGGATACAAAGCTCTCCCTTGGGAGGGTAGCACCAAGAACCGAGCTGTGAGGCCACCCCCGCCCACATTTCTAAGGTAGGAAAGGGTGAAGAGCCTCCCAAAGAGCCTGGAGAGAACAGCCAGTTGTGAAATTTACCATCCCCCCTTCCCTGGTCCCCAAACTCAGCGGCTGCATCCCCATTTCCTGTTGGGTCTGAACCAGGGAAAATGCTCTCACCTTGTCTGCTGCCTCCTCTTGGGAGGTTGGAATGGTGGGGCGCCTCCTGGAGGAAATTTGGGGTACTGCAGTAGGAATGAGAGAGGGAATTGGTGAGACTTAGCAGGCCATTGGAGAAGTCGGCTCTGCTGGCTGTCAGTCATTTTTCTGCCACCCTTTAAGACCCTCTCCAAGGTGGGTGTCCACATGCCGGCTCTCCTAAGGCACCAACGTGAGAGCTTTCAGAGGGTTCTTTGGGGATGTCTTTACCTCTGAGCATAACTGTGGGGCACCAGGTCTTCTTCCATGCCACCCTCAGCCACGCTGCTGCTTCTGGTTCCATTTACCCAGAAAAATGGCTCAAGCTCAGCCATCTGGCCCGTGACCATGGTCCTCGGGGAGGCCTCCTTTCTGTGCACAGTGGTGGGTGCAGCAGCCTCTCTCTGATTGTCTCTGATGAGGCAGACTCAACAAGACCCACCAGATCAAGGCTTGGTGGCTTCTCCCCGTCACCTGCCATCCAAACTCCAGACTTCTTTGGGAAAACGGGGTGGTAAAGAGCTGCGTTGATGGGCGAGGGGAGCAGGATCAGTCCTGGTGTGTGAAGCCCTCACAGAAGGTGTTGGCTGTTGGTGGCTTTCTCTGGAACTTGAGGCCCTTGATACCCCCCTGTCCTCATCTCTGGACCTTAATGGACAGTTACGGGGTAGCTGGAATTGTCTCTGTTCAACATCATGTTATAGAGATCTCTCTAACCCACAGGAATGAGGAGGGCCCGGGAAGTGACAAGAGAGGTGGGAACGGGTGGTGCTGTCCCCAGGGAACAGGTGACCTGAGTGGGGAGGCTGAAGAGATCACATAAGTCTCTCCCTTCTTTGCTATGCCTCCTTCCTGACACTGCCCTCTGAGCAAACACTCAGAATCCTAGGCCCAGGGCCAAGGAGGACAGGACTTCCCTTCAGCACCTGGACAACTGTGTGGGCTGCCAAAATCTGCTCCCCACACCAAGGCCCTGGGCTAGGCCTGACATTCCTCCCTCTCTGGTCCTGCAGCCCTCACGACTCAGAGGAGCTCTCCTCTCACACGTCTGGACATCCTCAAGGGTCGGGTTCTCACGACGGGACCAGCACCCACCTCAGACCCTGACACCTCTTCCACTTCCAGCACAACCCTGTTTATACCTAGACTCCTCACCTTGGCCAGACTCTTGCCCTCCACTGCCTCAGGGACCACCGGGCCAACCTCTGTGACCAGCTACAGCTTCATCAGTACCAGAGCCATCACCACGGGACCCACGAAGACCAGGGGACCCACAAAGACCACGGGACCCACGAAGACCACGGGACCCACAAAGACCATGGGACCCCCACGGGTGACAGTATCTCCCAGTGATGCCAGAGCCTCTCCTGCCATCCCTACATCCATCTCCACCACATCCGGGTACCACAGCAGCCACTCGCCCACCACGGGAATATGCCACAACCAATTACCCTCATTCAGGTACCTGTCGGGTGACATTTCCCTACATGTGACCCCAGCTTGTGGGCCCTGAACAGACCTCAGGGCAGCTGTTGTTCCATCCCCACTGGAGCTCTCTATGCTACCCACATCAGGGTGACCTTCCCCTTTTGCTCCCCAGGACCTCAGTGTGGACTGCTGCTATTATGGGAGGTGGGTGACTGGAGGGGACATAAAGGAAGGCAGTGGGGATGAGCAGCAGGACCGAGTCTCCTGAAGAGTCTGGGTGACAGTAGAAGGGAAGGACACAGGAAGGGAGTAGGTATTTTTTTTTTTTAATCCTTGCAGATTGAACCCAGGGAGGCTTTGCCACTGATCTACGTCCTCAGTCCCTTTTTTAATTTTTAATTTTGAGACAGGGTCTCATTAAGTCGCTGAGGGTCTTGCTAAGTTACCTAGGCTGGCCTCAAACTTGTGATCCTCCTGCCTCAGCCTCCTGAGACACTGTGATAACAGGCGTGCCTCACTGTGCCAGGCTAGAGTAAAGGGATAGAAAGTGGGAAATGGGGGATACTTTAATATGGGTCCCCCAGAAGCCGACTCTGAGATAAAGACTGACATCTTGTTTGGAACACTGGAGTGTGGGTGGGGAAGAGGAACAGGGAAGGGGAGGTGCCAGTTACTCTCGTGCCCACGTGAAAACTTAATATGGTGGGGGACTCTGGATCCAGTGTCACTTATGGGAAAGTCGAGGGAGCCGGAGCGTGGACACCAGCTACTGTTGGTCACAAGCACCGCTGCCTGATGTGGGTGGCATAGAGAGCTCCAGTGGGGAAGGAAAGTTCTTAGGACAAAAATGTTTCGCTGATGTACATGGAAATGCTGCGGGCGACGGGGTGCAGGCTGGCCTCCACCCAGAGGAGAAAGGGGACAAGAGGTGGTCTCCGTCATCGAAGAGAGTGAGAATCTTGATTCCTTCAGTCACAGCTGGGAGTCTCTTAGTGTCCTGCTCCTCCCAGATTGTCAGATTTGGGGACATAGTAGAGGAGAGGCATTGAGGTGGAGAGATGCCCCATCCTCCTGGGGACGCCCTCCCTGGAACTCTGGGTGTCTCACTAGCTTCTGCCTCAGCTGGTCCCCAGGACGGGAGGCGTCGACCACAAAGGCGAAGGCAAGTGCTTTCTTTCTGGTCCGGCCTTTCTAGCGCAGCGAGCGAGCACACAGGGGAGCTGGTCTCCCCCCGCCCTCCCCCTCCGGACTCTGACCCCACTGTGCTGGTGGCCGTGCTGACCTTCCTCCCAGCGCCCGTGATGATGGTCATGGTCTATGGCTTTTGGAAGAAGAGACACATGGGAAGTAAGTGGAGCCACCTCTGAGCCTCTCCAGGGAGTAACTGTGCCAGGGGCTGTGACCCCAAGTCCCGGGAGGGGGGCAGGGGTCCCTCATCCTGTGTCCAGTCGAGAGGACCATGAGGCACCTGGCAAGGGAGGAGGTGGCCTAGCATCACCCTAAGGGGATGGCCTTGCAGGAATGAGGCAAAGCCAGGGTTCCGGGGCTCAGGGGCTCTGGGCAGGGCCTGCACCCCATCTCTCCGTCTCTTACAGGTTACAGCCTGTGCAATGATTCTGCTGGAGCCTGGGCAGAGCCACCAAGAAGACTAGAGCCCCTGTGGAAGCCGGCTTAGTTTGAGACCACTTAATGACGGGATGGGAATCTTCTCCCAGGGGGACACTAGGAGGCCAGATGAGGAATGGAGACCAGGGACTGTCCTGAGGGGAGGGGGGACAGCTGAAGCTGCCCTCTTTCCACCCAGGGCCACTGGGTCCTCAGCGTCCTCTGTTCTCATCAAATTTCCCCATCCATGTGGGGACAAGAGTTGGGGCTCATGAGTCCTGAGGCAGCTGATGTTCCAACAGTCCCATGCTGAAGAGGAGAAGGGACAGTGACTAAGGGATGGGTCCACAAAGGGGTTGGTATTAGCAGATCCCAGAATTGTCCAAAGCTTCCCATTTGGCCATGTGTCCTGTGATGGGGCCTCTGCCTGCTGCAGCTGCTGGCCCCTGACCCCCTAGAAGCCTGAAGAGCCCTCACCCTACCACTGCCACCTGCCGCTGGCCCCTCTTGGGAAGCTGAGAGCCCTTGGCTGAAGGCCAGCCTCTGCAGAAGCCGAACTCAGGACTCTCTCCCCAGGATCCTGCACCTGGGCTTCAGGTCTGAGTTCCCAGATGGTCCTGAGGACCCAGCAGCCTCCGTCCTCCATCCTGGGGTGCTCGAAACCCCAGGTCTGCGGAGGGTTCTCACCCACCAGACACTGGTGGAGGGGCTGTGGTTTAGAGTAAGGGGTCACCTCCTCATCCCCAAAGGGCTTCTGTCCACTGGGAAAAATAATGACTCACTTGTGACACAGTGAAGACAACTCAGAGCTACCTCGACCTGGAGAAGTGGCCCAGGAAGGCGCAGGCAGAATGGGACCCAGGAAGCCTCAGGCCAGGGGTCCACGGCCTGCAGAGCCTGCCTTCCGCTCGTGGCTCCAAGTTGGCCTCCGATGTCTAGACCCCTGTCCTGGAATCTCGCAGTGAAGGATGAGGGGTTCCATCAGCCTGCAGTGACCGGAATAGCACCAGGGATAAGTGTGACATCTGTACCCTTGGCCTTGGCTCAGGGACCTCCTGGTGAGAGCGCAAACCTCATGTCAGGAGGGTGACATAACTAGGGCCTTGGTAGGCAGCTGGAGGAGCACCACAGGATGGCTGTAAGAAGAGGGGACAATGCAGAGAGGGACACCTCTTCCATTCATCCAGCAGAGGGCAGAAGGAGGATTCAGGTTGAGCAACTGACAGAACTGGTCCCAGGACGGACGGACAGACAGACAGACAGACACACACACACACACACACACACAAACACACACACACACACACGATGACCTCAGTCTGGTCAGCAAGCAACCTGCTAAGAGCCACTGCCCTGGCGTGTGACTAGGAAGGGCTTAACTTATCTGGGGAAAATGGCTTCTGGAGACCCCACCACCACTGGTGACCCTTTGCCAGCATCACTGACAGTCCTGATGGCACCAGCTCCCAGAGAGAGAGGCCCGATGGGAAGGGCACTGGAGAAGGAGTCAGGGATGGGGACCAGTGATGCCATTGTCACTGTGTGACCCTGAGCAAGTCACTAACCCTATCTGGGCCTCATTTTCCTCTCTTATGAAAGGGGACAATAATTCCTACCTCTCAAGATTGTTTTCAAAATACAACAAAATGACACCAACACTGCAAATGTGTGGATGCCGTGATGTTCCTGCCCCTCGGGTTCTTCTCTGGTTCTGTTGCTTCTCACATTTTGCATTTAAGACCTCGTGACGCCAGTTCTCTGTTTCATCCTCTCCCCAAGTCTCCTCGGTACATGGGTGTCGGGGCCTGAGACACAGCTCCTTTGGTGAGGAGCGAAGGGACTGGGGCTGGTGAGGCAGTGACACTGAGATCAAGGCTGGGGTCCAGATCCCCATGCGTCCCCTCATCCCAGTGTGACCTTGGCCTGTCACCACCCCTTGCTGATCTTTTTGCTTATCTGGAAAAGGAGGATGGGGATGAGCTTTGAAGACCCTCCCATCACTTCCTGGGTCCAAGGCATGTGCAGGTCCATTCCGTGTCCACGACTCAGCCTGGGGGAGGCAGGGAGGTTGGGGAAGAGCAGTCAGCCCTGGCCTCGGTCAGCCCATGGCTTCAAGGAGAGGGGTGACATGGTGTGGCCTTCACTCAGGGGCGGAGGGCTGGAGTCCTTTGGGTGTGGGAGACCTGGGGATCCAGTGGTCTCAGGCCAGCCAGGCAAGCTTCACAGAAACGTGAGCCCCATGTGAACCCTGGAGCACAGGCTGCAATCCGGAGGTAAGTGACATCTGCAGGGCCCTGGGAGTGGGGGCACCCAGGCCAGACAGGCCCTGGCAGCTGGGAGCTGTGGGCAGGTCTGCTGGAATGGGCTATGGAGGGACAGAGGGGCCTGAGGGAGGTACCAGCTGGTGGGTGCTAGACACAGGCAGAGGCCTTTAGATGTCCCCTGAGTTCAGGCAGGGCTGTGTGGGGACCACCAATCGTCCTTTCTGACCACATTGGGGGCTTCCTGAAACTGGGGGGAAACTGCATGAGCTGTTTACCCTGAGAACCTGCGTTTTAGTCAGCTTTCCCACCGCTGTGACTAAAGGACCTGAGCATGCCAACTGCAGAGAAGGAATACTTTATTTGAAGTCTTAGTCTGCAGAAGGTCGGCTCCATTGATTGGGCTCCAAGTGACGCTGAACGTCATGGTGGGAGAGGGTGGCAAGGGGAAGCAGCTCACGTGGTGATCAGGAAGCAGAGAGACTCCACTCACCAGATGCAAATATATACCCACAGCCATGGGCCAATAACCACCTCCTCCAGCCACACCCCACCACTTTAGTTACCAGTTAATCCCTCCAGGAGATTAGATCACTGATTGGGTTAAGACTCTCACAACCCAATCATGTCTCCTCTGAACCTTCTTGCGTTGTCTCACATGTGAGCTTTTGGGGGAGACCTCACCTCCAAACCATAACACGTGGGGACTCCATGGTAGGAATGTGGCGCACTGAGAAGGAACTATAGAACTAGGTCCACCTCGCCAGCTCCTATGGGCCTGCGTGGCCTCTGGGACTTTCCCCTCAAATCCCCGGCCTCTGTCTCCTTCCTGTCCTCACCCTTCTCAGGTGAGCTTGGGGGTGGGGAGCCAGCTCCACAGTGGTCAGGCAGGGACAGGCGGGGCTGGCAGGGTTCCAGACAGGCCAGGGATGCTGCTGGCCTCAGTGGGAGAGAGCAGGGCTCCTGAGACCAGTTACCCCTGCGCAGGGCTTAGCGTTGCTACGAATAAAGTAGCCCCAGCCCCCACAGGTTGCACACACTCCTTCTGTGAAGTCTGACAAACAAATGTCAGATTCGCCACTCTCCCATTGGCCCTGAATGGGGTTTTTCAACGCGGATCACACAGAGGCGCAGGTGCCTGCTCCCCCGTCAGGACTGATGGCATGTGGCCAGGAGTGGCGAGGGCACAAGTTTCTTCTGCTGGCTTCTGCTGTAGAAAGTCACCTTGCCAAGGCTAGACCTCCCTCCCCCATCCCAGGGCGCCCTGCCTTCCGACTGACTGGCCTGGGGTCTGGGGCCCCGACGTCCCTTTCCCAGCTTGGGCAAGTCTGGAGGGCTTCTCCTGTCCTCAGGCCTGGCGAGGCCCTGGGCCCTGGGCTTCCCCGGGGCCTGCATGACAACCCACTCCTCCTGTCCTGTGCTGCCCCCTGTGCTGCTTTTCCCAGAGCCATCGACCCTCCCTCTGCCTCGCACAGTCTGTTCTCTGGAACCTGCGATGATTTTCGTAGCTGGTCTGATGACAGCTGTTTAAAACCGTCCTTGATTAGAGCAGTCTTTCAGCAGAGGCCTAGTGGAGTGCGGATGGCAGGCTGGGGGCTGGGGTGTGGGGATGATGTGGGGCTGAGACCCCCTGCTTTCCTCTTCTCCTTCCTCTCCCTCCTTCTGGATTTAACACCCCCACCAGCTTTGCTCTTTCCCACCTCTTCCAGGACCCTCCCCATTCCTGATTTCCAGGAAATCAGTCTCCATCTTCTTCCTCCTTTTCTCCTCTGGTCCCCACAGAGCTTCCCATTTTTCTGGAAGACCTGGACCCCAAGTCTACAACCACTGGGGACCAATGGGACTTAGGACTCTGGTCAGACCTCCAAAAAGGCCCCTAACTCTGTCACCCACCTTCAGCAGTTCCTTGACTTGGGGGAGGGAAGAGAAATGGCTCTTATTTCACCATCGGTTCCTCCTCCCACAGCCTCGCCAGGGGGGTGGCCTACAAAGGGGAAGAGGCTGTGTCCTGGAGGAGCCTGGGCGGTCAGTCCCAGGGCTGTGAGCCTTCCAAACCCAAAGGTCGAGCCGAGGGCTGGAGGGTCCATGAAGGTCAAGGCCTCCTCCGTCCTCCCCAGATTCCCTGCTTCCCTACAAGATCTCTGCCATCTTCAGCACCTCACCTAGCCCAGGCTGAATCCCACCCAGCTCTGCCCCCTGATCTCAGGGCTTCCCTGCCCCCTCCCTTCCTCCCTCCACTGCAGTTCAAGAAGACGACCCATGGCCCAGGAGGCCACACACCTGATCCCCCTCATCCTGATGGTGCTCCTGGCCTCAGGTAAGGGACCAGGGAGGAGGGAAGGGCACGGGGGAGAGGAGAGGAGGATGGAGAGGTGAGATGCACATGAACGGGGCTCTGTGGAGGGGAGAGCGAGGAAAGGGTGCCCTGTGGCCAGAGGCTGGCTCTGGGGCACTTTCTGAGGGTAGCCACAGCAACTTGCTCTCTGAGGAGGGAAACCCCACTTCCTAGCCCTGCTGTGGCAGGTGTGGGGGCTCTCTGACTTGAGGGTGTGTTCTCAGGCTCCTGGGCACAGAACACAGAGTTCCTACAAAAACCAGAGGGTGAGATGATCGTAGTGAGATGCTGGTACAAGCCCTCCCAACGCTCAAAGGTGAAGACCTGGTGTCGGAAAATGTCAGCAAATTATTGTACATTACTAGTGGGCAGGGGCAGGAAAGAGCCCCAATCCTCCATCCAGGATCAACTCAAGTTTGACTACTTCGAAGTCACTATGACTAAACTCAGGGTAAATGACTCTGGAGTCTATTATTGTGGAATCTATGAAAATACCGAGGTCTACATTCTCAGAACCATCCATCTGAAGGTGTTTAAAGGTGAGTTATCCCCCTTCTTATATATGTGGCTCTTGGCCTTCCATAATCACAAGGTGTCAGAGCTGGAGAGGACCTAGAAGTCATGTTCTCCAACCTTCTCCTACCTAATATCTGGGGCATAAGAAGAAAAGCCCCTTGCTCAAGGTCACCTCTTGATTCTTACTCTTCTGTCCTGAGTCCTGTGCAGGGTATGACATTTGGGCTTCCCTTGCGTGAAATGTGCTGGCTGAGAAATACGGTGAAAAATCACATGACACAGCAATAATTTTGAAAAATGAGGGTGGGGCAGCTCTGCGACCTTAAGGGTCCTGCTTCCACACTGGGAAGAGAGAGTAAGAACCCACGTTTTCTTTGTTTATACAAGGGGGCTTCAAAAGGCTTTCAATGTAATCTTCTTTTGCCAAATAAGGTAGTAGGTGGGCTGTCCAAGCCCAGGGTAACGCCCAAATCCCTGAGCTCGAGGGCTGTCCCATTGGTAGAGCTGGGATCATTCCCAAGGGGAGACCTAACTCCCCATGGCTCAGTACTGAGTAAAAGACCACTCAAGTAGCGTCACGGGGTGCGTCCCACAGTCACCTGGTGGTCGAGGGCTGAACTGGCACTAGAAACTGGAGTCTCCTGGTTTCCAATCGATTCTTCCTTCACGTGTTTCTCTTAACATTTTTGCTGCCACCAACAGGATGCTGACATCTATTTGGAAGGAACTTAGAGCATCCCCAAGCTTGAGCACAGCCGAGGAGCAGTCCTTTCTTGGACATCCCCACCCCTGATCCTAACCCCAGTGTTCTCTCGAGGGGCTGTGGGGTCCGCTGCACAGAAAGACCACAGGGCAGTTCTGGGAGTGGGGTGGGTCCTGGAGAAATGTGAACAGACAGGAGGCAGCTAAAGAGCCAGGCAGGCGGGAGACTCAAGGGCTGAGACCTGGAGGGGTCGCACCTGAGGATCCTCACCCTGGACCTGCCCCTAACCACTGAGAGCCTTAGGGTTTAGAATGGCGATTTAGGGGTGATCACTAATTCTGAGGCCCCTGGGTATTCTTTCTAAGAACTGCAGAGTTGCAACCCCCTGCCTTTATCTGTGACATCAGAGCTCGAACTACACCTTCTCAGCCCGCTCTCCCCGTGGAGCTGAGTCTGCCCAGCCATTTGGTCTAACAGGTGCCTGAAGGTCATTCTTGGCCATTTGCTGTCCAAGTTTAGCTCAGTGCTCATTCCACGTACATCATGGGGGGAAGCTAGGCTGTGGAAGGGGATCCCAAAACCTAGAGTCCCAACTGTATGCTGGAGGACCCCACGCCTAGACAGAAAGACGGACATGTTCATAAAGGGCTAGAACAGACATGTGCATAAAGGGTGGTAGGTGCCTCAGTAGAAGCATGTTGGGTAGAGGCCCAGTGAAGGGAGGGGTCGGACAAGCCCAGGGTGCAGCCTCTCACCCTGGAAGGACTCTGAGGTGGTACCCCCCAGCCTTGATGGATGATGAGCAGGAATTTATTTAGTGGAGACCCCAGGGTGCTTAGGGGGAGGCTTTAGGGGTTGGAAGTGTAAGACATGCTCAAAAATAGCAAAAACAGAGATGCCCACAACATAACCGATATACAAGTGACACTAAAGCCGCTCACGCTGTGGCACTTCCCGATGAGGGAAATCGAGCAGCACATCCCCTCCTGGTCCAAGGCCATGTGTGGGCTCCTCTCATCCAGGGCTAGGATCTGGGAGTGGGAGACCTGGAGTGCAGGGGAGCAGATGGGCACTCCACATATTGTCATCTCTTACAGCTTCAACCCCTCCCACCACCAGGAGCATCAGAATGACAACAGCCATGGCCTTTGCCACCAGCCCTGTCATTGGAAGGTATTGCTGAGCCCCTCCCCCAATCTCTTAGCCCTGTTTCCTCCCACCCTTGGTGGACTGTGCCGGGTGCCCCCAAATACTGAGGGCGGGGATTCCAGGGATGTAGCCCGATGCCAGGCAAGACCATGGCTGTGGCTTCTGCCTCTGTCCCTCTTCCAGCCTTCTCTATCTTCAGAAAGAGCAGGGAGCCATCCCAGAGCTGCAGGGGGTCTGGGGAAAGGCATGGTCTGTAGTCATTGATTGTTTTCTGCTGCCACCCCAGAAAGTGGGTCTCTGTCCCCTGCCCTCTACCCACCCTCCCTGCAGATTGTGAACCTGGGCTCTTGTAAACCATCCCAGGTCAAGAGATTAACCCAGAAATCAGGTGCCTGTCAGTGGAGCTGAGAGATGTCCCTGGAACTACTCCCTCGCCCCCCTCTGACCCTGACGCCCAGTCACTTTCCCTAGGAGCCTGCTCCAGCGTAAGGATGCCTACCTCTGTGTCCTTCCTCTGACTTAGGACAGGACCTAGGGAAATGCTTTATTAGCAGGCAGAGCTGTTGTCAGATGACCCTAGTGTACCCTGAGAGCCGCCTGCACCTCGCAGAGAAGGGCTGGGGTGAAGCAGTAGGGACAAAGGTCAGTTCAGGAGGCTAAGAGGGGTGAGTGCAGACCTTCCAATGGCGGCCCGGAAGGAAAGTTAAGCTGCAAAAGTCAGAAAAGGAAAAGGAAAAAAAATCTCATGACATCAGCAGCATTCTTACTTTGCAGAGGTGAGACCGTGAGACTTGCTAGGCAGAGCCCCTGCCAGTGTGGCTGCCATTGTGACTGTCTCCTGCTCAGCCCAGCAGCAGGGACAGAAGGGAAGCCCAGGAGGGCCTGGAGGGACCACAGGCATGGGGAGGGATGGTTTTCTGGCAGGAGGTGAAGCTGGACTCCAGCTCCCCTCACCTGGCTGGTCCTTGTTCCCAAGCCCTTCAGGCAACCGGAAGTGGATATTCATCTCCTCTGGCGTGGTGGTGGCTGTCCTGCTGCTGGGGTTCATTGTCCTCATGGTCCTATATCTCAGGAAAGCCCGAGGAAGAGACAGGAAAGGTGAGCCCCTGTCCTTGGCTCTGGGTGGACTAATGACTGCTCAGCCATTTACAGGCAGTCCCCTCACGGTGGGGACAAGGCTTATCATGCTCATTTTACCAACAAGGAAACTGAGAAGAGGTGATGTGTCCAAGTGGCTCTCCTTCCCTTTGCCAGATGGCAGGTCCCCTGGTCCTGAGGGTTAACCAGTCCTCCTTAGAAGCTCAAGGTCAGTTCACCTGAAGCCAATTCAACTCCATGCCCATTTACCTGAATGTAGGTGTGCTAGTATTATCCATTTGGGATCGCATACTTTTACCATCTTTATGTTTAAGGACTTTTTAACAAGTCTATGTAATGAACTTTTCCAGGTAATGACATTTAAAAAATATTGTTGCTATCATTTTTATATTTCATCTTCCTCATGGTAGGGGATGAAATGGGGAGATAGAGGCCAAAAGACACCAAGTAGCAAATATCCAAGATGAATAAGTCAAAAGACCTAATGTACAACATGAGGGCTGTGCTAATAATGGCATATTCTGTGCGGGATTTCTGCAAAACCAGGAGATTACAGCTGCTCTTGCCACAGGGAGGATTATGGGTAATGAGGAGAGGATGTGTTAATTTCTTCTACTGTGGTAACCATTTCACTGTGGTTATATATTTTGTAACATCATGTTGTACACCTTAAATATACCCAATGATTTTTTTTTCTTCCATGTGCTGGAGAGGGAACCCATGACCTCAGGCATGCTAAACACATGCTCTACCACTGAGCTACACCCTCAGCCCCACAATAAAATTTAAAAATACATAAATGAAAGGGGAACAAAGGGGATTTTTTTTTTGCCCTCCTAAAAGCACTTCTAGGACTTTAATCTTCAAAGTTTAAAGTTTCTATCATCAGTTGCATGTGAAGTCTGCCGCACTTTGATGACTTCTACCACTTTTCTTGATTCTTTTTTGTTGATTGCTTTCTTTAGAACATAAAACTATGTGCTTGTTAATTGTGTGCCCTGGAGATGGTTCTGTTGACAACAAGATTAAAATGTATGCATGGGTCAGAAGTATATTGGAGCTCGTGGATATGAATTTTTCAAGTACAAATCCTCAGGGGAAGAGAGGATTATAAAATTTTAGATGTGTATTTTTCAAACGGTATAAAATCAGTTTAGTGGGTCACAACAGCATTTTTATAAAGCAGAATAGAAAAGCAAAACGTCAAAATGCTTTGCACAATTTCTCACTGAACTTTGAAAAGTGAGTGCCCAGGTGTGAGAGTGTGAGTTTGTGGGGTAAATGGTATTTCTCATTGGGGTTCCTGGTTCAAAAAATTTGAAAGACATTACTGCAAATATCTGCATCAGCAAATAGATCCTACCTAAATTTGATGTTTAAATTTGGAATTCTCTGTGCACTGATAATGAAGTTTACCTAGCTTAGGCCAGTTAGACACGGGCAGCTGGGTTGTTTTGCTCCGTAGTGTCCCTGGATACTATTCTGTGCCAGGCACTTGAGGCCTCCTCAGGCAGGAACAAGCTCTGGCCTCTCCCCATCAGAGTCCCTTCCACCACCCAGCCAGGGCCTGGTCTCTCTGCCTTATTCCACGGGAGCTGGGTAGAGGTCCTTCCCCTAAGTTTGAGTCTTCTTCACAGGTGAGAAGGAATCCCACCACATCTATGAGGACATTTCAGATCACAAGGAAGTGAAGGCCCCTGTGAGTAGGACAGCCCTCCCCTGGGACGGGGACCGACAGCCTTCCCACATACCTTAACTTCCCAGCCTGCGCTTTCTCACAGTTTCTGTTCACCCCAGACCTTGACATACTCATGGCTGCTTGGGCCGTCACCGCCTTGAGACCCATCTACTCACTTCCTTTCCCCAAACTCCTCAACTCAGGTTCCTTGGAGAGAGTTGGCTGACCTGGCTCTTGACCTTCACCCCAGGCCTTCACAGGAGGCAGCTTCTCCTAAGAGGTCGGGTCAGAGCCTGCCTAGGGATTGGCTGCCTGGGTTCAATTGCGTGGGGCCAACACGGGAAGCAGCATGGCTTCCCAGGGCTGAGGACTGGGCAGCTTCTCTTGGGTAGGCCTGTCCTGTCTAAATACCTAAGATTCTTGGAGTCACAGAAACATAGGATGGGAAGGACCTCAAGTCCTCGGGTTCAGCCCTTGTGTAATGCTGGGATCACACTACAAATAACACCCCATCCAGTGTTCTAGCCCTCTCCCCGGGGACTTTGCCTCCGTGGCTCTGGAGTGGAGCCTGGTTCTGCATTTTTAACAAGTTCCCGGTGATGCTGATGAGGCTGCTTCACAGACCACACTGTGTAGCCTTCTTCCTCATGCGCGGTGACCATGAAAGCCATTCACGGCCAAAGGCTCTGCAGGATCCATGCCTTGTCCTACATCTTATCTCTGTCCTCCACTCAGTTCTGGGCACTCTGAGGGCCCCTGACCACTGCAGCTGTGATCTGTACAGTGGGACGTCTATCTTTTTTGATTTCCAGGGCTTCCATCAGCAGATCCTCTCTGATGAGGACACTGGGGCCATCTGCTATGCGTCACTCATCCATCTAAACCACTTTGGCACTGAGGACTCCATCTACAGTAACACTCACCCCAACTCCAACCTGAAGCCCGTGCCCGACCCCCTTCAGACTGTGGAATATGCCAGCATTACCGGAAAAAGACTGCCACCCTCCCCGCCAGCCGCCCTCAGTGGGGAGCCTGGGAATTGAAGCAGAATTCACCAGGCAGTGACCACTGGCCAAAATGCTCCCTAGGTACAAAGCTACTCTACCAGCAATGGGGGGACTTGATGTGGCAGAGATGACCACAAGCCGTCAGGGGCCACGCCCTTTGGAGGCAGAGTGCTGCCATAGACAAGCTGTGGGCATAAGAGAGGGGTTTCTGGGTCCCTCCCCGGTACCACCCCCCAGGGGCTAGGAAGAGTGCTACAGCAGAGTCCAACTAGGCAGGGGCCTGGGGCCCTCTGAGTAACCCATTTTTTTTCTTTCTTTTCTTTCTTTTTAAAAAATATTTCTAGTTGTGGATGGACACAATATCTTTATTTTGTTTATGCAGTTTTTCACGTGGTGCTAGGGATCAAACCCAGTGCCTCACGCGTGCTAGGCAAGTGCTCTATCATTGAGCCACAACCCCAGCCCATCTGAGTAACCCATTTCTTGCCTCCCTGTGTGACCATCACTTCCTCTTGACCAGGGGCCACAAAATCCTGCCAGATTGTGCAAGTTCCCCTGTTGGTGCTTCTCGGAGTTTCTAGGCCAGTGCTGGGGAGTGCTGCCCACCCCAGCTCCCTCCTCTCCTGCCTGGTCTCCTGATTCTACCTCCATTCCCACCCTTGGGATTCTTAGATTCTGCCAGGAAGAATAGTGGGATGTGGGCAGTGCCCACTACTCTTGAGCCCTTGCCCTTGCCAGGTAGTGTGGGTGGGGGAGCTTCTTCCCTGTGGCCATTCACACAACTCTATCCAAATTGATTCGGGCTCCTCTGCCCTCCGTGGAAGGCGTTATACCCGCATCTTAGTCACACCCAGCAGGCTGCGCAGGGCCCTGCTGGAGACAGGGTCTCTTTTTCTTTATGTGCCCTCAAAGAGTGACTCTGAATGCTGAGTCCGGGGGGAGGGGGGGATCCAGGTTAGGTGGCATCAGGATAGTGTTCTGCTGTCTCTGGGGAAGCTCCTTGGGAACTGCAGGCTTGTCACTTCTCCAGGGTCACTGGACCTGTGTTCCCCAATTTGGGTCTCTTGCCTGCAAGTGGGGATGTAAACCCCACTTTTCAGGCTCCAATAAAGAGTCCCGTGGACTCAGCTTGGCCTTCAGTCTCTCCATGAAGGGAGCTCGCCTGTTCCTGCTCAGGCAGTTGGTTTGTGAAGGTTTTTGTGGAACAGGACATGGCCTGCCCTCAGTCACGAGGAGACTTCGGCCTTGCCCACAGGGTGGGACTAAGGCCAGGTTGCACCATGGCCAGAAAGGGAGTGAGTGGTTGGGCAAGAGAAGGACAGGAGGTTTGGTGTCTGGGGGGCTGGGCTTCCAGGATGAGGTCTTCCTCTGGGAGCAAGGTGAGCAAGCTCCTGTCATCTCTGACTGTGACATCTGTGCTGCCATCATCTGCAGTGTCGATGGCAGGATACCAGTGTTGATATGGTCTGTCCTTGGCCTGGGTCACCGTGGGACACAGACTGCAGACCTGTGGGGCCAGGCCCTCAGGTTGTGGGAGGTGGGAATAGGGAGGGAGTTGGGGTCTCTGAGTGTCATCCTGGCTCCTGGGGTCTCTGCCCTGCTCCACTTGCCCAATCCTCCTCCTGCAATCCAGATCTGACTGCTAGAGGGAGGCGATGGGTGCACTCTGACTCTACCTGTCCCAGCCTTGCTCTGAGGAGGTCATTGGGATTGACCACCAGCCACACTTGACCTTTGGTCCTTCATGACCCCCAGCAGCACTTCTGCTTTTGGTCTATATTTTCGCCTATGTACCCACTGGGGGAGCCCATCTTCACCATGTGCTCCCCAACTTGGGTCTCTTGCCTGCAAGACTGGCTGCCACCCCAGGAGTTATCCTGGGATTAAGTTTCCTCTCAAACTGTCAAAACTGAAGAATTAGCTTGGACTGGAGGTCCTGGAGCTGACTGACCTGTATTCATTAGAGAAATATTTATGGGTGCCACAGAAGCCAGGCACTTGGCTCGGGGTTGAGGATACAGAAGTTAATTTCAATAGGCCAACATGGAGAGAGCACGTAATGCCAGATTCCTCCATGTGGATGAATGGCTCCAAGATCCCAATTAGAGAACTACTTTTTCCCATTTTGCAGATGGAAAAATTGAGGCACAGAGAAGCTAAGTAACTCCCTCAAATTACACAGCTAGTAAATGGTAGATCCTAGACTCTGAAGTTTTAACAACTTCATTTCTGGGTCCCTGTTTACTGAGAATGTGTGTGTGTGTGTGTGTGTGTGTGAGAAAAACTAGTGACAATACAAACAGGCACAGATACAGCTGGAGGAATGCTGCAGGGGTTGGGGAAGGGTGGTGGAAGATGAGCTTTTGTGATATAAGCCTCCAGAGGCAGGAGGGGATCACAGGGGTGCAGCAGACCTGTGGGGCCAGGCACTGTGGGGCCAGGTTGAGGGAGGTGGGCTGGAAAGTTCAAGGGGAGAGATTCCCAGTTCACAATTAGACCCCAGGACTTGGGTGGTCCTTCCCATCCCCAGGGAGGAGGCTGGCCCTGTGACCACCAAAGGCCTGGGAGTCCCTTTCCAGAGCTGTGCATAGCCTTTCCCTTTTCTCAGTACTGGGTCTCCATGGCAACAGGCCACCCCTAAACCCCAGGCCCCAAGGTCGAGGTAGGAGGGGATTGCTCATCCTTGACCTGGAGCCCCAGGAGGTGTGAGGTCATTGTCATGTCCAAGCCACCCACCCCAGGAGCAGCGTCCCTGAGGGTCTGTCAGCAGCTGCACAGCCGCTGCTTCCTTTGCCTCTCCTCCTCTTCAGACACTTGGTGCCACATGGGAGGACTCGTTCCTCAGCTCGTCCATTTTATTTTTCAGTGGTGGCTTCAAGCCATCGCGTCTTGAGATGGTCTGTTATGCAGCAACAGGAAACCAAAACACACAGCCGAGGCAGATCTGGAGAAGAACGAGGGGAGGAGGCAGGCCGTACTCACAAGAGACCAAGATGTACAGTAACGTGATGATAATTACTGTGCCATCCTTCCCCGGGAAGTCAGCCAAGGTGACAGGATGGAGAGGCGAGAAGCAGCCCATGGATGGGTGGGAGTGTGATATGCAGCAGAGCAGGCATCGGGAGCACAACTAGCTATCCATCTGGGGGAGATAAAATTAGGTCCCTACCTTATGTCTCACACAAAAAATAAATTCCTGGTGGGGTTTAGACCTCAATATGAATAGCTGAACAATAAAATGTTCAGACAAAAATATAAGAGTTTTTTGACTTCAGGCTGCACAGGGATTTCTTAAGTAGCTCATCAAAGGCCCAAACCACAAAGGGTAAAAAAATGTAATGTTATTGACTGTATTAAAATAGAAAACTGTGGTACAAAAGAAGGTCCTGGGAATAAGGTAAGAGGGGGAGCTGCAGACTTGGAACTGTTGTTGCTCTGCAGACACCTGATGAAGGATCAGAGGCCATGATTTGTAAAGAGGTCATTCATATCAATTGAAAAGGGACAAACCATTTTCAAATGGCATATAGGTAAAAACAAAGCAGATGAGAACGTTGGAAAAACGAAAGGCATTTAAACTACATTGAGCTTCCCCAACAACCAGAGAAACTCAATTCTTAACTAGATATGTATCTCTAGCAGAGGCAGTTGGGGGTTTCAAATATATCTAATAATTTATTTTAAAATACATGTAGTTATTTTTCTATACACACAGAGACAGATGTTCATAGATAGAAGGATAGATAGATGGCTTCCCATTCATTTTCTGATTCTGAGAGTTGATGATAATCCATAGAAAAATATTTAGTTCCATGTATGAAATTGAGCAGCCCAAATGACTTTTTTTTTTTTTTTGTAAAAATGCATAAAAAATCATTTGGGGTGTGTGCTGACATCAGGTTTCTGTTACACCAAAGGTTTATGCAACAGAGAGAAAACATTTAAACATGGAAATGGAAAGAAGAATCTAGATATGGTACTATACATAAGCCTTAGTGTGAAATTTTACTGTGAAATTCCATGTAATACAACATAAGAGAAAACATAGCCTTTCATTCCCTAGATCAAATCATTTCCCCTCTTTTCTCCCTTCATTTTCATATAGAGCCAAATATTGCTGGACAAAGTTGGTGATTGGTACAAATGTTAGTTATATCAACTATGCATTTCTGTATGCTTAAAATATGTCTTACTTTTTAAACACATCTATTGCAACAGTCCCAGCAAGGGCTGATGTGGACATAACCCTGGGTTCTGTAATGTGAAGGTAGGGGTTGGCACAGCCACACCCAGCTTGAGGACAGAGTTGAAGCCAGCAGGACTCAGAGGTGAGGGGAAGAGTGGGGGAGGGGCGGTGGAGAAGCAGTGACCGCGTTCTGCCTGGTGCAGGCGATGAAGAGGAAGGGGAATTGAAAACTCATAGAGACGCCTACCTGATTTGACCAGCAGAAGCTTGAGGCCAAAGAGTGACAGCGAAAGAGAGGCTGGGAGAGAGAAGCACTCTGGGGAGAAGCTCAGGAGTCTAGATTCAGAGGCGTTTGCCTGTGTGGGTAACTGCCGGGTGGCTCAAGAAGAGAAATCAGGACGAGGGGCGCTTGCTGACCTGGGGAAAGTGGACAGAAGAGCTCTGACACTTGGCAGGTGCTTTTGTTTAGGTGATGAAAGAAAGGAAAAAGAAAGAGAAGTTGCCAGAGAGGTAGCACAGTACCCATTTGCTGTTCCAAAGTGTAAGCTAGCTGCAGGAACAAAACCCCTAACTCAAGGTTACTTCTCACTCCGGTCCTAGCACAATGTGGGTCAATGAGAAGGCTCTGCTCCACGCAGTCACTCAGGGACCTAAGTTTCTTCCCACTGGAGGCTCTACTACCTCTAAGCCTTAGGGAGGCCATGGAACCCTCTACCCCTGGGCAGCAAATGAGAGGAGAGAAAGAACTAGGATTGTCCAGGAGGTTCCGTGGGCCAGGCCTGGAAGTAGCAAACCTCATTTCTTCTAGAACCCAGTCTTGTGGCGGCCTCTGACTGCAAGAGGCTGGGAGATACTGTCTAGATGTGTTCTCTGGAGGAAATAGTCTAGTGAACGGCGAAGGAGTCTCTTCCAAGATACTTGAAATAATGTAAATTTTAAATCCTTGGGAAAACCTCCACAGGATCCAGAAATCTGGCCTGTCTTCTCTTTCCTAACTGCACTTACCTCTTCTCCTGCCTGACTTTGTCCCCCTTGTGAGGGCTTGTACCTTCTCCCCTGCTTCTGTCTGGTGAGACTGCCATGTGTGTAAGCCCACACGCTGGGCTTCAGGGTGGGCCTGGCTTTCTTGGGATTTCATTCTAGGAAACTCTGGCTGACACCACACACACACACACACACACACACACACAATCAAAATAAAATAAAACTTTCAAGGAAACACACAAATGTACATTTTCAAAGTCCTTATTTAGCTTGTGGTTGATACCTGGCAGCTACTTACTGTCTCACATGTCCCATTCACATCTCTCCTCAAACCCATTTTCCTGGCTCTTCAATCCTTTGCAGCCCACTGGTAGGTCCATAATGTCTTTGCAAAAGGAAACAGCTCTCCTCGGTCACAAACATGGACATCAACATGCTGGTCCTCAGCGGGGGACAGTGAGGACCCTCCAGATCTCTCTGGACAGGGCATTTTAGCTTGTGTGTTTTAGGGGTTGAAATATTTGAGGTTGAGGTCATGGTTTGGAGACTTGGGGCAAGAAATTGTGTAAAGGTGAGGTCTGCTACAAGACAGTGACCCTGGACCACAAAAGGAGTGAGTCACAAGCTTACTGCAGCTTACTGTGTCTAGTCAAGTATGTAAATTAGAATCCTAATGCTCCACCAAACATTAACCTCTTAAGAGATCATAGTGTACAACTATAACGCACCAATAAAAATATGAAACAAATTAAAACAAACAAAAGACAGACATTAGTGCCATGAGAAAATAATCCATGCTAGGCTGGAGTTGTGGCTCAGTAGTAGAGCGCTTGCCTAGCAAGTGTGAGGCACTGGGTTGGATCCTCAGCACCACAGAAAAACAAATAACTAAAATAAAGGTATTGTGTCCATCTACAACTAAAATTATATATTTAAAAAATATATGCTGATCATATATTTTTCACATATCATTTCAAAATATTATTATATTATAATGTAGTATAATGTAAGGAAAAGTTGGCAAGAGTCAACCAGAAACTTGCTTAATGTCCATTAGTAAGAGGCTGCTTAAATAGATTATGAAGATACTGTTAATAATAAGTAAAACTACTTATTATGTGGAAAGATGTCCCAGGTATATTAAATGAAAAAAATGCAAGCCCGAAATAACGCATCTAGCATGAGCTCATTTGTGTGTAACCACAGAAAAAGGACTAGATGAACAGTCACCAAAATGTGAATAGCAATTATCTATGCAGAATGGGATTAGAGGAGTGGAAGAAAATTCCACTCAATAAAATCTGGAGTCAGATGACCCAGGTCTCAATCCAAGTTTCATCTTTTACCAGCTCTGTGATCCTGGAGTCTCAGTTACCTGCAGCAATTATATTACCTACCTCATAGGAAATGACAAAATACATTAAAACAGAGTAATGTAATACATAGTATTATATTAATACTCAACATAATTAATATGTTAATAATAATGATGTTCTAAATGTAAAATATTTAGAACAATGCCTAGCTCATTCAATAAATGCTCATGTTTTAAGTGATGGAATTAAGGAAAACTTTTTTCTTTTTAGAATGAACTTTTATTTATCTTTTTAATATAAAAAGTCATTAGATGTGGTCTTTAAAAGATTTAAAAAATATATAACATATTTTACACAGACAGTATAATAGACGTACTCTCTTTAAGGATGACATCCCATCTAAGTGTGGCATGTGGCCTGGGAGAAGTTGCCTGTAAGTTAAACATACAGTGTTTTGACTGCACAAGAAGTATTTATCATGGAATTATTGATATTGATATATTATATCCACTTTATGCATGCTGTTATATATGGGGTCATAATTTCAACAAGTAGATTTCTATAAATTAATTTTTAAAATTTCTATTTTAAAAAATTCTTTTTAAAGTCTTGGAGAATCAATTAAATTTTGCAGAAACTGATTTAAGATTTTTTTTTCTTCCTACTCTAATTCAGGCTCATATTTTAACTCCAGAACTCTAGCTAATGTCCCCAAAATTTAGAATAGTTTTAACAGGGTTTCCAGGTTAGACTCAGTCAGGACGAGACTGGGCTCAGGATGTATTACATGGTTTGATTCATTGGCCAGTGTGCTATGGCACACAGGGAAAGGACCCCCCCCTCCCCTGCTCCCAAGACCCCCCGCCCCGCCACCCCCCCCTCCCCTGCTCCCAAGACCCCTGCCCCGCCACCGCCCCCCCCACGTCCCGCCTCAGACCAGGGTGTTACAGGGGAACAGCGCCACCCTCTGGTGGATGTTGGTTAGTGCTACCAGTGGGAATCCGCCCCTCCCTAGAGGAACTGTCTTGGTGCAGGAAGGCAGCAATTCTTCAACAACCCTCTTCCATTTTTAAGGCATTGTGCTTCTAGCCACAGCAGGATGAGTCTTCAGTCGTCAGACCTCTGTGGTGAAAGCTTGGGTTCCGTTTTCCATGCTGATGGTCTGCCTGACTTCTCATCTCACTCACAGACCAAATGCGCCTTTCTGGCTGAGATGGTGTTAGTCCCCTGTTCCACATTCTCATTTGAGGACCTGCCTCCACTCCCTCAACCTAAGGTATTGACCTTCTAGAATCTGTCCCTACAGATTCACGTCAACATCCCTTCCAGATCAGCAATAGAGGGGCAGCGCCTCACCTGCACACTGGCATCTGTTTTGCTTGGAAACTGTTTGTGGAATAAACATGACTCTGGGGAAGGGCTGCTCCTGGCTCTCCAAGCTCTCCAGTTTCTCCTGGAGGGAAAGGAACACCAAGAAAGAGAGGGTAGTTGTAGGTCAAGTTCCCACTCAGGAACAGAAAAACACACACACACAAAAGAGTTCAAATGCTGATCATTTAAATGAGGTTCTTCACTGAGGAATGGGAAAAAAATAAGGGATGGTCATGCATCCAAAGACAGGCAGCTGTTAGGTCCCCTGGCTTGGAAGAGCAAGAAGAAATAACCATCCGGTTGCAGCACCAATAGGAGCTGTGGCCACAGGACAGGGAGGGAGGAGGGAAAATTAACACTTATTTCTCCCCCCACTCTCCTACCTAACTCCTGCCAGTGCCTCCCTTTGACCAGATCCATCGGCAAACCAGAGCACTGGAAGCCTGGACAGTGTGGCCCAGGGACAGGGGAGACCAGCCTCCCAGGGACAGAGCAGGGCTGAATAGGGCAGAGCGTGGGTAAGGCTAGGGGCAGGCATGGAGAATAAGTAGCCCTGTGGTCAAGAATGTCAAAGGCAATAGAAATGACAAGGAGGGTAAGTGCTGAGAAGAAGCCATTCATGATGAAGAGCATGAATAAAATGCTAAGATAGGAAAACAAACAAACAAAACACCAAACCAAAACAGAACAAGGGTTTTCCTACTCTCTTGCTCAATCCTTAATAAAGAACATGTCTCCAATCAACAAAATGCGTGTGTGTTTTCCCCACATATTGAGCAAGCCTCTACTGGCCACCAGCTGGGTGTCCTACAGTTCAATTCAATTCTTATGTGCTCAACCTTGAGATAGCATCAGATGCTACAGGTTAGGGCACAGGCCCGTGCCACTACCCTTATGAGATGCTAGTTGCAAGTCCCAGGGTGACTTGTACTTCTGATCAACTGACTGTGAAATTAGAGGTTCTCATGATCTTCTCCATAGGTTTGATTAATTTCCTAGAAAGACTCACAGAACTCAGGGAATCGCTTTACTTACATTGACTTCCTTTATTTAGAACGAAAGAGGTGCCTATTACCCAGGAAATTCTAAGGGATTTAGGAGCTCCGTGTCCGATGTTCCCATCATTCAGAAAATTACAAAGATCTCAGGAGCTCTGTGACAGGAGCTGGGGCTCAAAGACCAACTATTAGAACGAAAGATTCTCCAAGTACCCCCATCTACAAGGAGATTAGGAGCTATCTCAGGAACCCAGGGCAGAGACCAAATACATATTTCTTATTATATCACAATGTCACAAAGACATTTCATTTTAAAAATAGCAAAATAAATAAAGGACCAGGAAAAAGAAAGAAATCCATGAACCCACCTATTCTTAATTTGGGGACATAACACACAGAGAGGAGCAACTTTACACAGTATATTAATTATATATCCCTAGTAAGGTAAACCCTAAGAATAAAAATAATAGCCAAATAAAATGTTTATCTGTTCTTAGTAAGCATATCGTTGGTGAGCACACTGGCATTATTATTCTGTGCTCTTGAAACATAACAAGAAATAAAACAAACGGGTAACTACGTGATTCTCTAATTCTACCATTTTGGGGTAGAATTCTCAATGTGAGAGAAAGAAGATAAAGATGCAAGACAAAAGTTATTAGATAGTAACTTGGTTGTGTGTCCCCCCCCACTCCCCACCTACCACCCCTGTACTGGAGATTTAACTCAGGGGCACTTACCACAGAGCTATATCCCTAGCCCTTTTTTGTTTTTTATTTTGAGACAGGGTCTCATTAAATTGCTGAAGCTAGCCTCAAATTTGTAATCCTCTTGCCTAAGCCTCCCAAACTGCTGGGATTATAGGCGTGCAATACTGCTTATTCTGTACTGGTTATAGTCCTGATATTAAACTGAGAGTATCAGCATAAACTCTTGAAGAAGTAGTTAGAAAGATAACATAAAAATGACTGTCCAGTAAAAACGCCTAAAGACAATGAGTAAACCAATAGTAGTTGAACTCCAATAGTGCCCAGATGGTAGGTTTTAAAATACCAGTGTTTACTCAAAAGAACCAGGCCCACCCGAAAATTGATTGACCCAAGTCTAGCAAGAAATTTACAAGCTAAGCCTCGAACATCTTGTCATACCAGATGGTGAAGAAGTCATTGAAGACAACTTGGATCAGCTCAAAAGGACTCAGGAACTAACCACTGATCAAAGATGTAATTATCTGAACATCAGTAATGGTAACCATGACAATGGATTGAAAAGTTGTTTCCAATCTGTTTAAATAACTCATTTATAGTTAAACCAAAATGTGAAATCTAACCCCTCACAATTGCAGAGTGGTAATGAACTTTTAAAAGCATGCTAATAAAAACACGCCTTTTGCCTTTCTTGCACAAGCCAAGCAGAGGAGAGAGTGTCATTCCTCACACGAGTATTCTGATTAACCCTTGAAGAAGACATGATCCCTTTGGCAGCTTCAAGTGAATTAATGAATCTGGGGGTTGAGCAAGAGAGCTGCTAGCATCACAAAAAGAAGCCCCCTCCCCAGGTTAGGTACCTGCTGCTAGAGAACACACTACTACCTACAAAGTATTTACCAAAGTGGGGGAAAAAATTAGAAATAGCTCTATAGCTAAGCATTAATAATAGAAAATGCAGAGATGGAGGAGAAAGGTAGCAACACCATGAGCACGGGTCAGCAAACTATACTCTGGGAAATTCTACAGGATCAACAGTCTGACTCCTTCAACAAATAAACTGCAATGGAAGGAAAAGGTGGAGGGAAAACTTTAAGGAGACATAAAAGATATATTAGCCAACTGGATGAATGGACTTATTTGGATCCTGATTTTTTTTTAAACCTGTGAAATACATATGATATTGTTGGAACTATCAGAATTTCTTTAAGATTATAGCAATATTTTTTATCATTTATTTATTTGTTCTAATTTGTCATATATTTGTTATATATGACAGAATGCATTTTGATTCATAGTACACATATGGGGCACAATTTTTCATTTCTCTGGTTGTACACAAAGTAGAGTCACACCATTGTGTCTTCATACATGTTCCTAGGGTAATGATGTTCATCTCATTCCACCGTCTTTCCTACCCCTAAACCCCCTCTCTTCATCTCCCTCCCCTTTGCCCAAAGTTCCTTCATTCCTCCCATGCTCCCCTGGCCACGCCAATTGTGGATCAGCATCCACTTATGACAGAGAACATTTGACCTTTGTTTTTTTCAGATTGGCTTACTTCACTTAGCATGATATTCTCTTAATGCTGAGTAATATTCCATTGTGTATACATACCACAGTTTCTTTATCTATTCATCTATTGAAGGGCATCTTGGTTGGTTCTACAATTTAGCTATTGTGAATTGAGCTGCTATAAACATTGATGTGGCTGCTTCGCTGTAGTATGTTGTTTTTAAGTCCTTTGGGTATAGACCCAGGAGAGGGATAGCTGGGTTAAATAGTGGTTCTATTCCAAGTTTTCTAGGGAATCTCCATACTGCTTTCCAGATTGGTTGCACCAATTTGCAGTCCCACCAGCAATGTATGAGTGTGCCTTTTCCCCCACATCCTCGCCAATATTTATTGTTGCTTGTATTCTTAATAATTGCCATTCTGACTCGAGTGAGATGAACTCTTAGTTTTGATTTGCATTTCTCTAATTGCTAGAGATGTTGAACATTTTTTTATATTTGTTGATCAATTGTGTATCTTTTTCTGAGAAGTGTCTGTTCAGTTCCTTAACTTATTTATTGATTGGGTTATTTGTTTTGTTTTGGTTTGGTTTATGGTGTTGAGTTTTTTGAGTTCTTTATATATCCTGGAGATAAGTGCTCTGTCTGATGTGCAGGTGGCAAAAATTTGCTCCCCAAATGTAGGCTCTCTCTTCATCTCACTGATTGTTTCTTTTGCTGAGAAGAAGCTTTTTAGTTTGAGTCCATTACATTTATTGATTCTTGATTTCATTTCTTGTGCTATAGAAGTCTTGTTAAGGAAGTTGGGGCCTAATCTGATACAATGAAGATTTGGGCCTACTTCTATTAGATATTTAAAAAGAGTCACTTTAGTATTTCATCCATAACTATGATACCTATGGATAAAATGACACGAAAGATAGGATTTGCTTCAAAATAATACTTGAGGAAGGGAGATAGATCACCCAGGATTGGACATAGTGATGCTGTTGTTGAAGGTGGGTGATTGGCAGATGGGATTTATTATAGTATTCCATCTGTGTTTGAATATGTTTTAAATGCTGCACTGCCGCAGTCTGGCTGGGCACAATCAGGAGCCACTTGTCAAAAGAAACTAACTTTATTTTTAGAACCACACATGCCAAACAAAACAGCCTCTCAGGAAAAACCCTCAGAGCCTCAACTGCCACCACCGGCTTTCCACAAGCCTCTCTCTCCCACACAAGCTTCTCTCCACCTCCCACAATCCTCCTGCTCTTGAGGCCGATTGGCTGGGTCACGTGGGCGGAGCCAAAAAAGTCCCCCAATGAGCAGCTCCGTGGTCTGAAAGGGCAGGGAAACAGCCCAATGAGCATCACCGCAGAGGAGCCAATCAGCTAGATGTTGCTGGGGCCGCTGTGAGCCAATCATCAGCTGGCAGCTGGAAGTTTGCTGGGGCCCCTTTGGCTGTGGCTCTCAACATCTCCCCCTCTCTGTTTAAACAACAAGCATGTGGCTTAGGGACCGTGCCTGCCTTAGGTTGTCCAATAGTACATATGGTCCTTAGGTTGGTACCATTGCAATTGGATCTTACCCGTCACTGACTACTGGTCCAGTATACAGCCACACCTGTGGAGAGGTCTTTGTACCAGCGGGGGGGGGGGGGGTGAGGTTCTTTGCCTCACCTCTGTTGGCCCCCAAATTTTAGCTGGACGATCATGACAAGCAGAAGGGAGGAAGATACACCAAGCCAATTGACGGCTCCTTTTGGAAAAATTGTACCACCAATGACATCATCAGCAAAAATACCCCAACACTACCACAAGTCGCTGCACCAACAGATAGTTCACAATGCATACAGGTGAGTTCACAATGTGTCCAGGCAAGTTCTGCAAGCAGTTCAGTGATGGCTATTGCAGAAGCTGTAGATTGGTTTTATCTTTGACTTCACCAGCACTGGGATGAAGATAGGAATTCTGGCAATAATGGCTAAAGAAAAAATTGTGTAACATTACAGAAGGCACTAAAAGAAAACAATTTTCTTAACAATTTACATTGTCTTCACCGGCACTGGGATGAAGATAGGAATTCTGGCAATAATGGCTAAAGAAAAAATTATGTAACATTACAGAAGGCACTAAAAGAAAACAATTTTCTTAAGTCCTGATGAATCCAAATTTAAAAAGTTTAGAGTAAAAAGGGTTATTTTAAGTTTATCTTTGGGGAATATATACCCCTTCCCAATTCCTTCTTTTTGCTTTAATAAGTACATTTTAATAGTTTGATGAGCTCTTTCAACTATGCCTTGTCCCTGTGGATTGTATGGGATTCCTGTTATATGAGTAATGCCAAATGTTGAGCAAAATTGTTTAAAAGAGGTAGAAGTATAACCAGGGGCATTATCTGTTTTTAACTGTTTTGGAACACCTACAGTGGCAAAATTTTGTAAGCAATGAGCTATAACATCTTTAGTTTTTTTCTCCGGCATGAAGGGAGCCCATCAAAAATCCAGAAGAAGTATCAACTGTAACATGCAAATATTTTAATTTTCCAAATTCTGGCAAGTGTGTGACGTCCATCTGCCAAATATGGTTAGGTATCAATCCTCTAGGATTGACTCCAAGATTAACTTGTGGTAAAAAGGTCACACAATTTTGACATTGTTTTATTATTTGTCTAGCTTGTTCCTTAGTTATTTTAAAACGCTTTTGTAAAGTATTAGCATTGACATGGAACTTTTTATGAAAATTTATAGCTTCTTCTAGTGTAGAGAAAATATGTATGTCATGTGTAGTTTTATCTGCTAAATCATTGCCCAAACTAAGGGCTCCAGGCAATCCTGTATGTGCCCTGATATGTCCTATAAAGAATGGATCTTTTCTGTCCCAGATTAGACTTTGTATAGTGGAAAGCAAAGAGAAAACAGTAGAAGAAGGGGAAATCCTACCAGCATCTTCAAGAGATACTATAGCATTAACTACATACTGACTATCAGAAAATAAATTAAATACAGAATCTTTAAACATCACAAAAGCTTGTAAAACTGCATTAAGCTCTACCTTTTGAGCTGATTGTTTGGGTACTAAAAATGTAAAAGTTTGATCAGGGGTAACTACTGCTGCTGTACCATTATTTGACCCATCAGTGAATATATTTGGAGCATTCATGATAGGTGTTTTTCTTGTCATTTTTGGAAAAATTACAGGATGCAATGACCAAAAAGACAATAAAGGATTAGATGGTAAGTTGTTATCAAATGAAACATTAGATTTGCACATGATTATTGCCCAAGTATTTAACTCATTAGCTAACTCATCAATTTGATTCATAGTATATGGAGTAATAATTTTATTGGGAGAAATTCCAAACACTCCCTTTGCTGCTTTTATTCCTTTGAGTATTAATTGTCCTACAGCCTCAGGATACCTAGTAAGAATAGTGTTAGGAGAATAAGATAAATGTATCCACAATAATGGACCTTCTTGCCAGAATACTCCTGTAGGAATATTTTTTGTTGGTAGTACAATAAATAATAAAGGCAAACTTATATCAATTCTATCCAAATGCATATTTTCCATATATGTTTCAATGATTTTTAATGCCTTTCTTGCTTCAGGCGTTAACATTCGGGGTGAATTTGGATCTGATGGACCTTTTAGAATATCAAATAAAGGTCCCAACTCTCCTGTTGGTATACCTAAATAAGGCCTTATCCAATTTATGTCTCCTAATAACTTTTGAAAGTCATTAAGTGATTTGAGTTGATCTACTCGTATTTGAATTTTTGGTGGACGGACCATGGTTGAGGATAATAGAACTCCTAAATAATTAATTGGAAAATTTAATTGTACTTTATCTATTGCTATCTCTAGGTTATAATTTTTTAATAAGTTTGTAAGTGTGGCATAACATTCTAGCAATGTGTTTTTATCTTTGTGTGCTAATAATACATCATCCATATAGTGAAATATTTGTAGTTCAGGATTTTGATTTCTAAGTGGCTGGATTACTTTGTTAACATAAATTTGACACATAGTTGGGCTGTTAGCCATCCCTTGAGGGAGTACTTTCCATTCATATCTCTGATCAGGACCTTCATGATTCAGTGCAGGGATAATAAATGCAAAACGTGGACTATCCTCAGGATGAATTGGAATTGAAAAAAAACAATCTTTAATATCTATAACTAAAACATACCAGGTTTTTGGCAAAGCAGACAACTGAGGAATCCCTGATTGAGCAGGTCCCATAATAACCATCTCATTATTAATGGCTCTTAAATCTTGCAATAATCTCCATTTACCAGATTTCTTTTTGATGACAAAAATGGGAGTATTATGGGGAGATACAGAAGGTTGTATATGTCCTTCTGCTAATTGTTGTTTGACCAGGTCATGGGCTGCTTGTATCTTTTCTTTAGTCAGGGACCACTGAGGAACCCACACTGGTCTTTCTGATTTCCAAGTAATTTTTATTGTCTCAGTGGCCCTTTCTGAAAATCCAACCCATGTCTGTCTGTTCCTTGATCTATTTGTATTGGTGCTGCTATACCTTGTTCTTGTTTTTCTAATCTTTTTCCTTTCCTAAAACCTTGTCTAGTCATAATAGTGGGTGCATTTTGGTTGATGTTATTTGTTAATGTCAAACCTAATTGATCTAGGACATCTCGTCCCCATAAATTTACGGGAAGATGATCCAATACATATGGCTGTATAGTTCCTTCACATCCTTCAGGATCCTTCCAATCTAATACCATTGCACTTCTATGGGGATTAGTTGCCACTCCTAGGCCTCAAAGCGTTTGAGTGGCTTGTTGTAATGACCAATGTTTTGGCCATTCTTGACGAGAGATGATGCTAAGGTCTGCACCTGTATCCAGTAGCCCATTAAATTCATGTCCTTGAATATTTAGTTTTAGCATGGGGCGAGAATCTAAATTTAAAGAAAGCATAGCCCAATCTACACCTGTGGAGCCTAATCCCTTGGAACCTCTTTCTACAGTACGACTGGAAAATTTATCATGTAGGCTGGGTATTATTAGTAACTGTGCTATTCTATCTCCTGGTGAAATTACTGATATACCCTTTGGAGAACTGGCTATAATTTTTATTTCACCTTCATAATCGGGATCAATTACCCCAGGACTTATCATAAGTCCTTTTAGAGTAGAAGAGCTGCATCCCAATAATAAGCCTACTGTTCCTTTGGGAAGAGGTCCTTTCACCCCTGTGGGAATGATTTGAACTCCCATCTCTGGAGTTAGTACTGCTCTGGCAGAGGCGCAGATGTCCAACCCTGCGCTCCCTCTGGTTTGTCTGATGAGGGATCTGATGGACAATGTGTCCTGGGCACTACCCTGATGGGGTTGCTGGGTTCCTCCAGTGCTCCGTATATTTGTGGTTTGGGGCCCCAGAGCATTGGGCCCCCCTGTCCATTTTTTGGCAATGGAGCCCAATGCCTTTCTCCACGATATCGTGGATAAACACCTGGTCCTTGTTCGTTTTTTGATAATGGAGTACCCTCTATGGTGGTTTGAGAACGGCATTCATTAGCCCAATGTCTCCTTCTATGGCATCGTGGGCAAATACCTGGTATTCTACTCCTTTGATACCTAGTTTTGTTAAACCCTCCTCCAATGGGGCAATTCCTTTTAAAATGTCCTGTTTGTTCACAATTGTAGCATGTTCTTGGCCTGGCATCTAAAACCTGTTTTACTGCAGCTGCCACAATTTGCCCTTGTTCATTAATGTCTCTGGCATCTAAAGCCTGTTTTACTGCAGCTGCCACGACTTGCTCTTGTTCATTAATGTCTCTACATAATTTAATATATGTGTTTAAATCTTCATGTTTCCATGGTCTAATGATATCTCTGCACCAACGATTCGCTTGCTCATAAGCCAGGTGTTTTAGTAATGGCATTGCTTGTTCTGTATTCCCCAAAACTCTGGTAGCTGTTTGAATAAGCCTATCTACAAATTCAGCATAAGGTTCATTAGCTCCTTGTATTACCTTAGATAATTGACCTTGTAAACCTCCATGTCCTTGTAAAGTCTTCCGTGCCTTAATTGCATCTACAGCAATTTGTGCATATACACCAGGATCATATGCAATTTGTTGCTGCTGATCCTCATAAGGTCCCTTTCCTAACAACATATCTAGATTTCTCTGAGGATAACCAGCTGCTGCATTTCGCCTAGCCGTCTCCTTGCAAAATTCCTCATTGGCAACCTTCCATAACAGGTATTGTCCTCCATTTAGCACAGCTTTACACATATTAGCCCAATCTGCTGGCGTCATGTTCAAGTTGTTAATGGATTCGACCATGCTTACAGTGAAGGGTGCTTGAGGACCATAGGTTGTTACAGCCTCTTTTAGCTGCTTCACTGTTTTGAAATTTAAAACTTGGTAAAATCGCTGCCCTCCTGCCTCAAATACAGGGCATGTTAATATTTGAGATCTTGTCTCAGGATCCCAACTATCAACTGCGGGGGTTGGGGACCTCCCAGCATATGGAGGTGGTGCTGTTGATTGGACACTTACGTCCTCTGGTGATAGAAAGGTGTTAGTAGCAGTCTCCTGTAGAGGTGGTGCTGTTGGTTGGACACTTACACCCTCTGGTGATAGAAAGGTGTTAGTAGCAGTCTCCTGTTGTAACTTTCCCCCTGATGGCTTTTTCTGTTTTATACTTTCTTTCTCTGTCTGACTAGCTTGAGAGGCCTTCTCTTTTACTTGAATCTTTTCCTCTGTCTGACTAACTTGAGAGACCTTCTCTTTTACTTGAATCAATATGTCTTCTCCTTCCTCTACCATTGTCTGAACTGAAGGCTTTGGACTAAGCAAACAAGATATGAACGTCCACAATGGCAATGTGCCAACTGGCAGAGTCCCTGGGCTTTTCTTTTCTATTCTTTTTAAATCTTCACCATGATGGTTCCATTGTGATATATTTAACAACTCCTCCTTAAAAAGCCATGGGCTACATTTTTGTAATGTGTCAACGTATGCCCTGATTGTTCTTGATTTTACTGAGATGCCTCCTTCCTCTAACAATTTACTTAACACTCTTTCAGTTTGTTTTTTACTAATTTCTGATCCCGTATTTCTACTATAATACAACCCAACAAGATGACGCCAAACAAAACCGAGACAGAATGAAATAAAAAGGGAACAACAAAAAGTCATTATGGCCTTTCTATCCTCCTGACATGTGCATCCGTCCTTTCTCCCTATCTGTTCCTCAGACGTAAATAGTTTTTCCTCAGATGTGAGCGGTTTTTCTTCCGTCTCACTCATCTCCAGGGACAGGCAACTTAAAACAAAAGTGAAGCAAAATAAAAGAGGAATCTTAAAATGGCTACCCATCCTCTCGCCCTGCCCTCAGGGGCGAGCAGTTTCACTTACCCTCAGTCGCTCCCCGTGCGAGCCACCAAATGCCGCAGTCTGGCTGGGCACAATCAGGAGCCACTTGTCAAAAGAAACTAACTTTATTTTTAGAACCACACACGCCAAACAAAACAGCCTCTCAGGAAAAACCCTCAGAGCCTCAACTGCCACCACCGGCTTTCCACAAGCCTCTCTCTCCCACACAAGCTTCTCTCCACCTCCCACAATCCTCCTGCTCTTGAGGCCGATTGGCTGGGTCACGTGGGCGGAGCCAAAAAAGTCCCCCAATGAGCAGCTCCGTGGTCTGAAGGGCAGGGAAACAGCCCAATGAGCATCACCGCAGAGGAGCCAATCAGCTAGATGTTGCTGGGGCCGCTGTGAGCCAATCATCAGCTGGCAGCTGGAAGTTTGCTGGGGCCCCTTCGGCTGTGGCTCTCAACACTGCACAATAACAAAAGTGGAAAATATTTTTGAAAGAAGTGTGTGGTTGGGAAGGAGTGGAGATGGAGGCCTCAGAACGGCCCTGGGAGCAGGGCATGGGAGAGTAGCCCCTGGAGGGGAGGTGGAGGCACACGTGGAGATTTCAGGACAGAGGAGACCAGACCTTGTGAAGATGGAGATGAAGTTGGGAAGAGATAAATGGGAGACCCCGGAAGAGAGGGAATAGGTGAGAAAGTGTGTGGCTGGGGACCATCAGGGCTGAGGGAACCGTCATCTTGGAAGAGGAAAATGGACTAGGGTGGAGGGAGGATTTTAGAAAGAAATACACTGAAATTGAAGGAAAATCATAACAACTATTACTATTACTATTACTATTATTATTATTATTATTATTTTGGTATTGGGAATGGAACCCAGGGGTTCTCTACCACTGAGCTACATTCTCAGCCCTTTTCATTTCTCACTAAGTTGCTCAGGCTGTCCTTGAACTTCCCATCCTCCTGCCTCAGCCTCCCAAGTTGCCAGGATTACATGTGCACACCACTACATCTGGTCTTTTCTTAATTTTTTAATTCGTTCTTTTATTTTTGCCACAGCGTTACAAACCCAGATAGTGAAATTCAGTGTTAGGAGGCTTGCCCTGGGCCGCATTAATACAGAACTAGGTTTAAGCACAGATCTGTGTGAAGCCCCAGCCACGCGCTTAACCCCTACTCTGTATTTCCAATTTCTGTCCCACCCCGTCTTCCTGTCCCCACAGTTTGTCCCCTGTGCAGGGTGTACATCCTCTCTGACACGGCCAGGACTTGTCCAGTTCTGATTCAATCAAATGGCAGATGAGGATGTCATCTGAGGCCCCTCCGTGACTGGACTTCAGCCAGGGATCTCTACAGTGGCTCATGCCATGTTAAGCATCTGTCTCTCATCTCCTGTGACCTCCACCAGAATGTCCTTCTGGGCTGACAATCCTGCGTCACTGCTGCTGGGCCTACTGGCTGCTACCCCCCTGCCTGTGACCTAACCCCCTCCCACCCCCACCCCCACCCTCTAGCCACATTCTCCCTCTTTCTCTCTCTGTTCCCTGTGAGAGATGCCCTGCCCTGAGCAGGCGGAGATCCTCAACTTAGAAAAATATCAGATGTTAAGAAAAGAAGAACCACCTGAGGCAGAATTGTCAGAGAATGGTGGTGGAGAGACAGAGAGGGGGGAGAAGGGGGCCGTCTGAGAGGAATCAGAGGAGGGACATAGACTGGCACTTGAGGCCAGGGGTGTGAATCCAGGATGGTGAGATCAAACAAAAGCAGGGCGAGGTCAAAGAGGAAAGTGGGAAAGGGAAGCCTTATGTGGCCGCTGATCATGAATGCCATCAGCGGGCTCTGATGTTTGTGGTTGGTGGCCCCAGTCAATGGTGGAGTGGACTCCACCAACCACCCCCTCAGGCAGGGCTGGCAGGGGCTTTCCCGGGTTGGGCTGCTGGTGTGTCCTGATGGAGTTTGTGTTGTTCCTGCTGAGAGGCCTGTTCCCGTGCCACAGGTTCGGGTCACACTGGCCCCCAGCTTGAGCCGGTATTGGCACTGGCCGCGGTCCTGGCAGGAATCTGGTGCTTCCCTGGCTGCTGAGATGGGCTGGAGTGGGGATGGGAGGAGGATGGAGGATCTGAAAGATGGTGAGGATGGTCTGGGTTGATCCTAGGGGAGGAGGAGTGTTTGGGGAGAGCCACGATTCTGAGCAGCCACCATAGGGAGCTCACCGGGGAGCCTCCAGGAATTCTGAGAAGGACTGTCCAGCCGCTCTGAGGTCTCGGCTGAAGTTAGACCTTAGGAATATGTCATGTGTCCTGTGCGTGCCATGTCAGTGCTAGCCAAGCTTCTGGGGCTTTTCTCAGCAAAGTCACCAATGTATCTAGGATCACCAAGGCTCCAAGAGACCCAAGCTGCCCAGCACAGTGACTGGTGGTTGGATGAACGCACGCATCTGTGAACGATGAGGTTCGGGTGTCCAATAGAGTGGAGGTGTCTCGGTGCCCAGCTGTGAGCTGGCAGGTGTCTTTGGACCCAGATGTAGTGCAGGAAAAGGAAGGAGCCTGGGCTTGGCTTAGGACAGTGCAGAAATGTTCCTGCGCTCAGAAATGAGGGTCAGAGGAACCACGAATCAGCATGCACTAGAAAAAGGGGATGTTTGTTGTGCACATGCTGCAAGTGACTGGTAAATACTTCTTGATGCCTGTCCTTTGCTATAGGGTTTAAAGTAATAAATGAGACCCTTGCCTTGGGTAGGAAGGAAGTGGGAGAAGGAACCAGAATGGAGCATTAATGGGTCAGAAAGTGAGATGAAGATTTATGGAACTTCTGAGTTCTAAGATTTAGAAAGCTAGAAACATTTAAAATAGCACCGAAATTATGAAATGCTTTGGTAAAATTAAAATTCAAGACTTGCATGTGGAAGACTAGAAATCATTGAGACAGGAGAAGCGAATGAATGAAGAGCTAAACTGTCCATCGGGTAGAAGGCTCAATATTTGCTAAGGTGTCTGTTTCTTCTCAAACGGTGCCAGTCAATGCAGTTTCAATAGAAAGCCCAGCAGGTGTGTGTGTTTGCGAGTGGGTGTAGAAATCAATAACCCAGTTGTAAAATTTAAACTAAAGTAACTAGAATAGTCAAAATCATTTTGGAGGACCACAACCTGATTTCAAGTTTTAGGATAAATTACAATAGGCAGTCGCAACAGCGTGATATTGGTAAAGAGATGGATGTGTAGGTCAGTGGAACTCAACTGCCAATTAAGAAATAGACCTCTGCCAGGCGTGGTGGTGTAGGGCTATAATCCCAGCAGCTCTGTAGGCTGAGGCAGGAGGATCACAAGTTCAAAGCCAGCCTCAGCAAAATTGAGGCACTATGCAAGTCAGTGAGATTCTGTCTCTAAATAAAATACAAAATAGGGCTGGGGATGTGACTCAGTGGTTGAATGCCCCTGAGTTCAATCTCCAGTAACCCCCCCCCCCCCACTAAGAAATAGACTTCCATGCCAACTGATTTTCAATAGAGACACTAAGGCAATCCAATGGAGAAAGGACAGTTTTCTTAAAAATATTTCTAGAGATGAACACAATAACCTTATTTCATTTTTTTTTTTAAATTTGGTGCTGAGGATTGAACCCAGTGCCTCACACATATTAGGCAAGTGCTCTATCACTCAGCCACAACCCTAGCTTATTGAGAGCCACAGCCAAAGCGGCCCCAGCAAACTTCCAGCTGATTGGCTC
Organism: Marmota flaviventris; assembly: GCF_047511675.1. NCBI lineage: Eukaryota > Metazoa > Chordata > Mammalia > Rodentia > Sciuridae > Marmota > Marmota flaviventris. The sequence continues at coordinate 112,709,087 of NC_092503.1, forward strand.
CTCTGCGGTGATGCTCATGAGCTGTTTCCCCACCCTTTCAGACCACGGAGATGCTCACTGGGGGACTCTTTTGGCTCCGCCCATGCGACCCAGCCAATCGGCCTCAAAAGTGGGAGGAGTGGGGGTTGAGAGGCTCACCCAAAGCTGGTGGTGGCAGTTGGTCTCTGAGGGAATTCCTGAAGAGCTTGTGTGGTGCAGAGTGTGTTCTAAAAATAAAGTTCGTTTCTGCTTGACAAGTGGCTGGTGAATTGTGCCCAGCCAGACTGCCGCACCAGCCCAGGACAGTCTTCTTGACAAGTGACACTGGTACAATCCACATGCCCAAACATCCCTTTCTGATTATATTTTACACCACATGTAACAATCAACTAAAAAATGGAGCCTAGACCAAAATGTAAAATCCCAAATGGCAAAACCTTTAATGGAAAATACAGGAGAAAGTTCTTGTCACTTAGAGGTGGGCAAAGTTTCTTACTAGAACACACACACACACAAATACGATGCATAAAATAAAAAATTAATAAATTGGATTCATTAACATTAAAATTGTCTATTCATTTGAAAGACACTGCTACGGAAGAAAGCAATTTTCAGACTAGAAGAAAGTATCTGCAAATCACATATCCAATAAAGGACTGGTATCCAGAATATGAAAAATTTTCACAACTTAATAATAATGGTAATAATAAATAATAAATAGACAAAAGATTTGAACTAAAAATACTTTACCAAAGATATGCAGATGACAATGAAAAGATGCTCCATATCACTAGATATTAGGAAAATGCAAATTAAATCCATAATGAGATATCACCATAAATATATAAAAAGGCTTTTTAAAAAATCTGACGGGACTGGGGGTTGTAGCTTAGTGCTTATCTAGCATGCGTGAGGCCCTGGGTTCAATCCCAAGCATTTAAGGGTGGGTGCAGGGGGGGGTGCTGGGGGGAGGGAGAGCGGGGGGGATGGAGGAGTTGGGGGTGGAGAGGGGGGGATAAAAAAATTCTGACAATATCAGGTGTTGGGAAGCTTCTTGGAAGAAACTGGCCTTTATAGAGATAACTATTCACTTACGTATGGCCCAGCACTCCCACTCCTAGGACTTTATCCAAAAGAAATGGAAAATATGTCCTCACAAAAGATAAATACCTGCATGCTCATCTATATGAGTTGTGTATACATGAAGGTTTAGATGCATAAATGTTTATAAACATGAAAGTCACAGCTTTTTTTTCACAATTTTCCCAAACTGGAAACCAACCAAATGTCCATCAGTCAGTAAATGGCTGAAGTCCCTGTGGTCCAGCCATCCAACAAAATACTGTTCTGTAAAAAGAAATGAATGGCTGAGAAACACAGCTTCTCACATGTCGAATGCATTGTGCTGTGTGAAGGAAGACAGACTCAAAAGGCTACATGTGGTTCCACGCAGACGGCACTCTAGGAGGGCAGGAGGCTGCAGGGACAGAAGTCAACGGGGTAGTTGCCAGGGCCTAAAATCGGAGAGGAAGAGGCTGGCTAAGTTTGGGCTCTGGAAGGCTTCTCTACTACAGTGTTAGTAATGGCCTTGGTGACCGGGTGGTTGTTGCACAGATGTAGGAGGTTGTCAAAATTCATAGAACTGGATGCCCCCAAAGGACAAGTTGTGTTTTTTTTTGTTTTGTTTTGTTTTACATACAAATTATTCACCAATAAACCTGATGAAGAAAAAATTCCAAAAGGGGCAAACAGAGGAAGCCAGTGACCCTGAACCTTCAGGTTAAGGGTAGGCAGTTGAACTCCCATCTCCAACTACACTTCCTGTTCTCACGGCCAGGCCACAACAGATCTGAGTAAATACGTGAATAAAGAACAAATAAGCCAGGCGTGATGGTGCACACCTGTAATCCCAGCAGCTCGAGAGGCTGAGGCAGGAGGATGGTGAGTTCAAAGCCAGCCACAGCAACTTAGCAAGGCCCTAGCAACTCAGTGAGACTCTGTCTTTATATAAAACACAAAAAAGGGTTGGGGGATGTGGCTCAGTGGTTAAGGGTCCCTGAGTTCAATCCCCAGTAACAAAAAACAAAACCAACCCCCCCCCCCAAAAAAAGAAGAAGAAGAATATATGCGTGTCCACCAGAGACTAGAGCCTGATCTTGTGCAGTCTCCACAGCGCCCAGCCTCTCCCACCATGACTCCCAACACAACTTAATTCCTGCCCCTGGGAATTGCTTCAACCTCCCCCACCCCCATCCCAGACTCTGGGCCACTTCCCACCTTTGTGCCATTGCATGTGAGTCCTTGTGCCTGGGTAACTCTTTGGGGGAACCTGTACCTGTGGGAAAACACCCGTACCCAAGGACTCTGGGAAGTGCTATGTCCTACTCTGTCCCACTGGATGGTCAGGATTTCGCGTCGTGCCCTGTGCATAGAATAAATGCTGGTGCGAGCATGTCACGCAGCAAACACCCACTGGTCAAAGGAGGCCACGCTGGAGGACATTTCAAATGAGAGAGAGACTCCTTCCTCTGGGGGACAACCCATTTTCCCTTTCTCCTGCTAACTAGGTAATAGTCACGGTTAGTACTCGTGCTGTGCTTCCTGAGCCTTGTTCAGAAGCCCTTTACTTGTAGGAATCTATGTCACCCTCCGACAGCGCCATATATTATCATCATGTTCATTTACGGATACGGGGACGGAGGCACGGAGGGGTTCTGGGTGTGTGGTCACAGACACCAGGAGCAAGGAAGGGCAGACGTGGAGAAGGAAGTCTGGGTCCATGTTCACAGAGGCTACCACACTCTGGGGTGCCAGTCGGGGGGGAAGGACTAGAAGGGCTGAATGTGAGTCATGTCCTCCCAGAGGAGCAGCTGTCCTCCGTCCTTAGGGAGCCCAGCACCGGCAGATGGCTGGCATGCAGCTGTGGGCATAGTGACCACCCGGCTAGGCCCAGCCCGGAGACTGACTGAGTGGCCCCAGCCCTGTGGGGTCACCGGGGCTGGCACTGGCCGGTGGTGGCTGGCCTCTCAGAGGTCTGGGATCCCCGGCCTCCTCCAGCCGGGCTGCAGTGCGGGCTCCTCCTCTCCCTTCCTCCCACACAGCCCCTCCTTGAATCACGAAGCCAGACCCCAGCCCTGGTGTTGCTCAATGGCCAGGAGCCCAGTTTCCTGTGCGCAGCGCCTGACGTGTGGGTCCCTCTCTCTTCTGCAGTTCAAGGGAAAGACAAGATCTTGCACAAGGCACATCAGCCCTTGGCCAGGGTGGGAGGCATGGAGCCTCTCTGGCTGCTCATCCTGCTCTTTGTCACAGGTAGGTCCCCCCCCCCCATTCCTTCTTTCCCTCCCCTTCCTTGAACATATGACTAGGTGGAGGCGGGGAGCTGGCACTGGGCTGAACTATGAGGCAGATGGAAGTCCTTGCCTCGCCCAAGTGACCTGTTCTGCACAGCGTCCCCACCCTGCCGGGGGTCTTCGTGCCTGCCCCTCCCCCCCCCCCCGATCCAAACCCACATGGGCCCACCTTGGTGGGATGGAGGCTGAAGGGACTTCTGGCCCCCAGTCTTATGGGAAGGAGAGAATGCTGACGGTGGCATCTGAGGCTCTGGCTGGCAGTCGGGGGAAGTTTGGGGGGCACTGGTAGGAGCCCCTAAAATTATGAATCACTTAAGCACAAGACCAGCTTCCAGGGAGTGGCAGGGAGAGAGGGAAGGAAGGAGGAAAGACCTGGAACTGTGTCCTGCATCTGGGAGAGGACCCTCTCACCCTTGGAAGGTCCCCTTGGCCTCAGCTCTTGATGGGAGGTATGGAATAAGGGTTTTGGCCACCGAGTTGGGGGCACTGACACCCCCAATTTTGCACATGATGGCCTCTTCCATTGGGGAATGGTACTTCTTGCTCCCCAAGGCAGTAGAAAACCTGGGTTGAGGAGAGGTGATGGAGTCTGTTTCCGCAGCTCCTGGTGGAGGGGGAGAGGAAAGGAGGTGCGTGGTGGCCCCTGGTGGCCCGGCTGGAGGCAGGGGGATGGATGAAAGGGGATGCGTTGGGGGGCCACTGCGCATTGGTGTCTCTGGTTCCAAAAAAGGCAGATCGTCAGCTTCTTGGTCTGACCTTTCCAGTTTCTGTCACAATAATGGCTGGAGACGGGGGTGGGCAGGAAAGAGGCCCAGGCAGGAGGCTCCGGGTGACTCCCTGGTAGCCCCTGCCTGGCAAGAAGCGGGGTCTCCACGTCTGTCTCCTCCACCCCAAAGAGGATGCCCAAAATAGCAGCCTCATGCCTCTCCCAAAATAGTTCTGAAACAAGTCCTTCCTGAAAGGGGAACAAAGCCACAGAAATAGGGAAGCTGGAGGCTCAAGGTCAGGAGAGAGGAGACTGTGGAGCACTACCAGTGTGGGTGCCACAGATCAGGCAGGCGCGTTCCCAGCCCACTGGGAACCAGCCCCAGCCCTGAGGGGCCAGCGGCCCTGCTGTCTTGAAATGAAGACAGGACAGGAGGGGTCCTACTCCCCTAAGACAGGAAGAAGATATGCAGAAGAGAACTGGAGGGGTTTTAAAAACCATGTGTTTCTGGAAAGAGGCCCAGAGAGGGCCAGTTTCTTCTCTAAGGATGCCCAGCAAGTCACAAAGTGAGAAAACCAGCCTCAGGACCTAGGTTTCCCGGTTCCCAAATTCCCACAAAAACATGCCTGAGCTGTGCCAGGTACCTGTTTCTTCCTCCCCATTTGCACAAGCTCCTTATGGACAGAATTTTTGTCCATTTGGTTCGCTGCACATAGCAGGTGTTCAACAAATATTTGGTAAATAAATGGAGGAGTCAACGAATGTCTCCTCTGCAGAGTCAGGCGGAGCCCCCAACACCACAGTGCTCCAGGGCGTGGTGGGCCAGTCCCTGCAGGTCTCCTGCCCCTACGACTCCACCAAGCACTGGGGGCGGCGCAAGGCCTGGTGCCGCCAACTGGACCAGGAGGGCCCGTGCCAGCGCGTTGTCAGTACGCACAGCCTGTGGCTGCTGGCCTTCCTCAAGAAGTGGAATGGGAGCACGGCCATCACGGACGATGCCCTGGGCGGCACCCTCACCATCACCCTGCGGAATCTTCAAGACCACGACGCTGGCCTCTACCAGTGCCAGAGCCTCCGTGGCCGTGAGGCCGACACGCTCCGGAAGGTGCTGGTGGAGGTGCTGGCAGGTGAGTGAGTGGCTGTTGGGGCCAGGCCTCATGTTTTGGGCATCTGTGTTCAGGACCATAGGGTCCCTGGGAAAACTCACATTGTGAGTCCCATGGACGGTTTTGCAGGTTGCTCACTGTGCAAGGGAGCCAAGTCCAGCGGGGACTCCTCTTGTGCCCTGGTGCAGGGCTGTGTTACCTGTAGGCGGGGCATCTTTCTCTAATTTGCATTCATTGTCTGAGTTAGCCTTGGTCTTACTTTCTCAAATTGCATCACCCATTTGACATCTGATTAGCATGTGAACACCTACAGGTGGTCCTTAAGGGGCAGCAGATTAATCTATTCACTTGCCCACTCAGTCAAGGAAGTTTTCTGGTGCAGAAAAACAACCCTCAAAGGAATGCTTGCTCGGGAATGTGCTTCACTTCTCCGGTTCTCCATTTCCCTATCCTGAAGTGGAAATGATGGGGCTGGCAGTGTAGCTCAATGGTCAAAATCTTGCTTAGCATGTGAGAGGCCCCTGTTTTTTCCCCAGTACTGCTAAAAAAAAGGGGGGGTGGTTTAAATGGAGATGATGGCGTTTGTCCTGGTGACCCCAGGGGGTGACACCGGAGGCAGACCTCCTGACACTGAACTGAATTGAGATTAGCATTTCAGGCCTGAGGAGGAGAGACACCCTTGAGCTTTGCACAGGGACCACCCTTCTGCCTGTCTCTAGGAGACAGCTGTGTCCCAAAGAAGGGCAAAGATCCCTTCCTGACTCTCCTCTTTTCCGGTGACCCCCCGTATGGCTCTTTATCATCAACGAGGGTCAAACGTATCTCCTTAAGGAGGGGCGACTGCCAGCCCTGGACACCAATCCCCCCCTCTCTTTCATGGAGTCGGGGCACAGAGACGTGCATTTCCAGCCCTGTCAGGGTCTTAGGCTCAGTCGATTCTCAAGAGGATGGCAGGAAATGATATAGTAATAATAACCCGTTGCTTGTGCAGACAGCCCGACAGTTTAAACCCATCCACGATTCCATTTGGATGGAGGGAGGGAGGGATGTGTGATGGAGAGAGGGATGGCAGCCCCTGAGCGCCTGTGTGACACTAGATACTCCGCAGAGTGGCTCCTGCTGACTCCTGCAGGGAGGAGGTGTTCCTAACAGCCCTGCTGTCAAGGTGAGGAAATTGAAATTCAGAGAGGTTCCATGCAGAACAGGAACTCCCAGGGCCTCACTGACCCCACCTGGGTTCTCCCCACCAAGGCAGCTGGCCCGAAGGAGGGCAGAGCTGCAAAGTGACATCTCTGTCTCCCGCAGACCCCCAGGATCACCAGGACACGGAAGACCTCTGGGTCCCGGAGGAGTCCGGGAGCTTCGAGGCTGTCCCTGTGGAGCACAGTATCTCCAGGTACAGTGAGCAGACCCTGGCAGACTCCCGCGCTGCAGAGCCCACGCCAGGTGGGGACGGAGGTCCCAGGACTGCAGATTCCAGGACAATTAGAGCAGGAGAGGTCCTGTTTCCCAGGTCCTGTTTACACCCTGCCCGTCAGCTGGCATGTCTGGCGTGACGGTGCCAATGACAGGAGACTGAAATCCTTCTGAAACACTTTGGCTCTCCGATGCCTGACTGGGGAGCCCCCCACCCCTCCCCTGGCAGCCCAGGACCCCATGCCTCAGCCACAGCGAGAGTCGCAGCACCAGTCCCAGACTCCTGGGTCCCCGCCCTTTGGTCCATGGCTGAGTGTCAGTGTTTAAATGCTCATGTAACCACTGAGTGCATGTGCATGTGCACACACTCACACACCTTAGGAGACCACGGGCACAGCAGACAGCCGCTGGGCCAGGGAGGGAGGGTGGTGTGCAGGCCCCGCCAGCCCACCCGGGATGTGCTGGGCCGAGAGCTTTCCCAACCCTCTGGGGAGACTCCAGCTTCCAGGCCGCCTCGAGGTTCCCAAGTGTCCTCCTTCTCTTTCTCAAGGGAGACCCCGTTTCCACCTACTTCCGTCCTCCTCCTCCTGGCCTTCATCTTTCTCAGCAAGCTGCTGACTGCCGGCGCTCTCTGGGTGGCAGCCTGGCGGTGGCAGAAGCTGAGGAGCTTTCCAGCCAGCGGGCTGGGCTGTGGCTACGACCCAGGGCACCAGCTCCAGACGCTGACAGGTGGGCTCGGGAGCCTGGCCACGGCTGGGGGGGCGGCAGGGCGGGAGGGCTGAGCACGGATCCTTGCAGGCCCCACAGACACATGAGAGGAGAGGACCCCAGATGGGAGAAGCTGGGGAGAGGCCATCCAGGGGCCACCCCAGCCTGCACGCTCCAGACTCCTGGTTCTGCCCCAGCAAGACATCACTCAGCCTGTACCCTGCTTGCTCTGGGGCCCGGAAGGAGGCCGTGTGTGTGTGTGTGTGTGTGTGTGTGTGTGTGTGTGTATGTGTGTGTGTGTATGTATCTCTGTGTGTGTGTGTGTGTGTGTGTGTGTGTGTGTCTGTGTCTGTGTCTGTGTGTGGGGGGGTGTTTTGGGAGGCAGGTCACTTCTCAACTCCTGGGCTTTGGACATTAAACACTCTCAGAAGTCAATCCACGACTGTCCTGTTTTACTGGATTTGGGGCTTCCAGAAGGTCTTCTCTTTTGCTTCCTGGCTAGGAGAATGACTTTAGATGAAGGAAAGCTAAAGGATCTCACTGCTTAGGGCCTGGGGTCCTAGGTACCATGTCCCTCTATTCTCAAAGGCTCCCATCTGGCCAACCTTTTCCTTTTTCTCTTCCCTTCCCTAGATTCAGTCATTAAGTCCCCCTTCTCCTGTCACCCTCTGTGCTCATTCCCTCCCTCTCCTTCCCTCTCCCCACTCTCCCTCCCTCTCCCTTCCCCCTCTCTCTCTGTCTCTCCTCACCCTCCTCCCTCTCTCATCCCCTCCCCCTCCCTCTTCCTCCCTCTCCCTCCCTCCCCCTCTCCCTCCCTGTCTCTCCTCTCCCTCCCCCTTCTTTCTCTGCTCCCTCCCTCCTCTCTCCCCTTCCCTTCCCCCTGCTTCCTGGGACTATTGACAGCTGTTAGGTGCAGGACAGGCTGAACTAAGCTGTCTGCAGGGCAGGCTGAACCAATGTTAGCTGCAGGATGACCCAGGCACTCAAACCCCCTCTGTCTGGTCTTTTATCACCTGTTTGCGTCAAGTCTGAACACTCAACCCCACTCAAGGCTGAGCACTCAACCCCCACCTGTCTGGTGCGATGGAAACCCACATCTAGCCCCTGCCCCGTCTGCCTGAAGGCAGAAGATGACACCACTGTATGACCCAAACACTGCACGCCAACAAGGCAGCCTGCACACCAGAGACCCCATTAGATTTGGGCTATAAAAAGCTCCCTCCTGCAGGCCCCTCTCTCTTGCTCTTGTTCTGTCTTCTCTTGCTTTCACTATCCCTCTTACTCTCTCCTCTCCTCTCTCTCTTTGCTCTCCCCCCCTTTCTTCTCTCTTTCCCCGCTCTTTCTCTCTCACTCTTTTTCTCCTCTGTTGCACGGCTGCAATAAAGACCTCTTGGTGGCTCAGAGTGTTGTGGTCACTTTCCTTTCACCAGCCTCATCCCAGCCCCAGGCGTCCCTCCACCAGCCCCTCCACGGCTCCTGCCCTCAAGGCCCTGCACCTGGCAGGCGGCTGACTCATCCTTTCACCCCCTGAAGTTTGCATCCACCAGGCTACTTCCCTCCAGACAAGTGACGAGGGGTGGGCCACAGTGCAGCCCATCAGAGCTGAGATGTGGTCCAAGCCCCTCATCATATTAAAAAGAAACCAAGGCTCCAAGACGGGGCTTCCTTGGGTTCCCCAGTATTGCCTCGGGATCCAAAGTTCACTTGGCACTCAAGGGACCCTTCCCTCTGCTCAGTCCCACTCATTCATCCATTAATTTATTCAGAATGTCTGGTGGTCTCTGCCAGGAACCATCCTGAGCACTGCAGGGACAGCAGTGAACAGCAACTAGGCTTCCACCCCCACGGAGAGTGGTCTGGGGGAAGAAGAGGGAGAAAAACAGGAGCACAACACAGCAGGAAACCTGACCCGTGTGCCCTGCCTGAGGGCAAAAAGTGCCAGGGAAAAAATTAAACCAAAGCCAGGTGGAGAGTCCTGGCTGCAGAGGGCTGGGGAGGGGCTGCTTTAAACGGGCAGTCAGGAGGTGCCATTGAGGTGTCCCTGAAGGAGGGGAGGAAATGAACCAGGACAGCATGAGGGGGGGTGTTCCGGGAGGGGCTTCTTCATCTTACGCGGGAGTGAGGGGGAGACGGGGTGAGGTTCCTGAGGGCAGGCTGCAGCAGGAGGAGGAACCAAGTGGGCCACAGCCCTGGGCTCTCTGCTCCGGCCCCAGGTGGTTGGACTTGGGGTCACTGAGAAGGTGCTCAGCACAGAGGTCACGTTCTAGCCTCACGTCACTCCCCTGGTCCCAGCTGTGTCCCCACCCTGCCTCCCACCCCCCTCAGGCTGCTCCCTGGGCCCCCACCCTGGAGCTCTGATTCTGGGCTGAACTGTTTCTCGGGCTTCCCTGGCTCAGTGGCACATCAAACTCCCTCATTACATCCTGGGCCAGCAGCCTTGTCCCCACAGATTCTGGACAAAGTCTAAGTGCCAGGACTGAGCTGAGCCCTCGGTACCTACTCCCCTATGGGCACCAACAGGAGGAGGCGTTGGGGACACCTGGCGTCAGGCACAGTGGCCCTCAGCTCCAGCTCAGAATGGAGCTTCCTCAGCTTGAGAACGCGGACTTTTCTCCTCCCTGCTCTGCCCCCTCAGAGTCCTCCACCTCTGGATTGGGATCACCACTGGGGTCCCCAGCCCTAGGCTCAGGAGCACCCTGGACTGAGGGCACGCAGATCACTGAGCCTCAGTTTGACCTCTGCCCCTGGCCAGACAGGCTGAGTGCCTCAGACCCTCTGAGCCTGTGTCCTCACCCACAAACAGAACTAACCAACAAACACTCCCCCTCCCATGTCTGGCAGTCTTCACAGGGTTGTGAGGTTAAAACTAATATCATTTGTGAGAGTCCCTGGCCAGCTGTCTGGTACACAGTACGTCCTCAATGGACTCACTTCCTCCCGGTCTTGTCCAGCAACATAACACCTCCCTGGAGGCCAGCCTCCTGCCTGGCCACCTCTGTCCCAGCAGTGGACAATATTCATTTGAGGAATTCAGTTGAATGTTGAACATAATTCTGCTGTCACAAAGCACTCCCAGGTGGCTTATTAATGTGAAAATAACTTTCTTGCAAGGAAATTAAAGTGTTGGCAGAACAGATAAATACCTGGTTTGCTCAGGACTTTCTGCCATGTCCTGGGAAAACCTTCAGTCCCCGGCGTGCAGGGCTAGTGGGTCACCCTACCACCAACCTCACTAGGCTCAGCTTACCCTAGTTGGCCGTCTCAGGCTCCCAGGGCCAGCTTCCCTTTCTCGACTCCCTTGTGCCTAAAGGAAAGAAGGACAAGAGAGGGGAGAGGAGTGCTGCAGTCTGGCTGGGCACAAAATCACGAGCCACTCAAGCAGGAACAAACTTTATTTTTGAAACTGCCACCAATGGCCCCGTATGCTCCCACTCCCGGGAAGATTGCCGACCGAGCCACGCGGCTTCTCCCCGGTCCCAACAGGAAGTCCCTCCTCCGGAATTCCCTCCTACCGCACTTCCCCCAACCAATGGGAACTCTCCAGGAGTCCCGTAGCAGGCCAAGGTGAATAGCAGGAGTCCAATATCCATATGAATGCAAATCTTAACATAATCATATCATCTCAATGGCTAGCTGGCATCACCTTTCAACCAAAAATGCCATGCATCATATTACTTGGCTGTGGCTCTTAGCAGAGGAGGGAGGGAGGGTGGCTTTTCCAGTCCTATCTTAGGCCTCACCCTGCAAGGTGCCCCACCCAGGTGTCCCCACAGACAGCTCTAGTCTCTTTTTATTTTATTTTATTTTTTTAGTTGTAGATGGACACAATACCTTTATTTTATTTACTTGGTGCTGAGGATCGAACCCAATGCCTCATCCATGCTAGGCAAGTGCTCCACCCCTGAGCTACAGCCCCAGCTCAGCTCTAATCTCTTTGACGGCTGCTGTCCACCCTGGTGCCCGTGGTCAGTTTATTACTCACTTTCTGTCCTTGTTCCTCAGAGTCCAGGCACTGGGCTGCATGAATGAAGGCCTGGTGTCTCCAGTGTGGGAAGTGGGTTTGCATCCCAGGAGAGGAACCCCAAATTATGAGATTTGCAGTTTATGTAGAGCATCTGGGATGTTGGTCTATCTTGAGAGAGAGCAGAAGGGAAGGAGGGAGTGAGAGAAAGAGAGAAAGAGGGAGAACTTTGTTCTCCAGCATGAATGAATTTTCTCCAGGGAGGAAGGGGAAGGCTTCGAATCTCCCTGGAGGTGACACTGTCTCTAGCTTCCAAGGCAAGACTGAGCATAGTCACCCCCCACCCGCAGTGTTCCTCTCTCAATAGGCCTCTTTGCAAAAAAGGTGAAGAACTGAGAATTGTCTCCCAACAGAGAGGACAGAACATTCATGAAACAAACTAGTATGCCATCAGTAAAGAAAGCCTGGAGGAAAGAAAGAAAGAGAGGGGCGGGGAGGGAATGATCTTGCAGATTAAAAATATTAAAGAATAAAAATTTAAAAGATAGTAAAAGAAGAGGTAGAGAAAAATATGAGGAAATCTCCTAAAAGGCAGAGCAACATGGACACAAAGACGGAAATGAGCAAAGGTACGAAAAAGAGATGGATATGAAAGATTCCACATCCAACTAATTAATAAGTTGTAGACAAAATGGAGGGAGGAAAAGGAATACAGAGAAGTAACTGTCAAGGAAGTAATCTGGTTTCCAGAGCCGAGGAGCTTGGATCCCTATGGAAAGGGTCTGGAGTGTGCAGGGGAGACAGGAGCCAGCCCCAGGCCAGGTGCACCACGGAGGGAGGTAGCGGTACTGGCTGTGAAGGGGCACTCAGGAGGGGCAGTGTCCTGAAGCCCTGGGGGTGTGATGGGGGCATTTGTGAATAACTTAAAACCAGCTGGTCTTGGACATTAGTAGGCCACGTTCCTTCCTCCTTTGTAGCTTCCCATCCACAGATTTGGAAGACCCTGAAGGTCACCCTTCCTTCTTCTCTGAGATCCTGCCCCTACCTCCCCCTGTGGCTGGCCCCCGCCCTGGGCTCCTGCCTTTCCTCTGGTCTTCTCACCAGCCCTGCTGGCCCCTAATTGCAGGGTCAGATCCTGAGCACTAAGCCAACCAGCGTTTGGAAGAGCTCCCTATCCCCAACCCTGGAGATGCCCACCAGTCCCTACCTCCCACTCTGTGGTCACGGAGAGCCCCATGTGACCATCAGAGACAGATGTTTCCTTCCCTCAGGGGAATGCTGTGTCAGTGACCAGGCGAACCCCAGAACTGACATCTGCCAGCCCAGTCATGGGCCCCAGGCTTCTCCTGCTGCTGCTCCTGGGACGAGCAGGTAAGGCTCAGATGCAGCTACTCGTCCTTCCGTGTCCAGGAATAGCTGGGGTTCCTGCAGATGCCATATCCCCACGCTAGAGGCTGGGTTGGGAGGTGGCCCCAGCCCCCAGCCCACATTCACTCCCACCTCCTTTCCTTCCCTAGGTCAGGGCTCCGAGGGCAGCCTCCCAGAGGTACTGCAGGTGCCCGTGGGGGGCTCCATTCTGGTGCAGTGTCACTACCGGCTCCAGGATGTCAGAGCCCGGAAGGTGTGGTGCCGGTTCTTGCCTGAGGGGTGCCAGCCCCTGGTGTCCTCGGGGGTGGATCGCTCAGCCCCAGGAGACAGGCACATGTTTCTCACCGACCTGGGAGGGGGTCTGCTGCAGGTGGAAATGGTCACCCTGCAGGAGGAGGATGCAGGGCAGTACGGCTGCATGGTGGAGGGAGCCCTGGGGCCCCAGATGTTGCACCAGGTCTCTCTGGAGGTGCTTCCCTCGGGTGAGTTATCTTGGGCCTTCCATCACCCTCTGACCTGCCCTCCCAGCCCCCACCTGTGGCCAGGGCTCTTGGGCCTTGAGGGACGGGGGTGCCTGCGGGGAGGCCGTGGGAGAGATATCTTCATGACAGCCCTGTAGGGAGCGGAAACTGAACTGGGTGGGAGTCTGAGATAAATCACCTCCCACATCATGGGTTCCCCTGCCACAAGGAGGCTCCTCCTCACACACCATGGTTTTTGCTTCCTTTTCCAGCATACTCAATGCTATCTTTTTTTTTTCCTCCTTAGAAATGTTTTAAACAAAATTGAGTTTGAGCCGGGTGTGGTGGCGCATGCCTGTAATCCAAGAGGCTAGGGAGGCTGAGGCAGAAGGATCGTGAGTTCAAAGCCAGCCTCAGCAAAAAAGTGAGGTGCTCAGCAACTCAGTGAGACCCTGTCTCTAAATAAAATACAAAATAGGGCTGGGGGTGGGGCTCAGTGGCCAAGTGCCCCTGACTTCAATCCCTGGTACCTGTCCGACCCCCCAAAATTGAATTCCAGCATACAAATAAATTAAAATTTTTATACCTTTAAGATTTTTCATCCTGTAGTTACGAGTTTGATGACCTAAAATGAACTGAATTCATATCTTAACCTGACAAGTCTTCATGGAGCGTCAAGTGGGTATGTGACCTCCAGGCAGGGTACAACTCAACTATTTCAAATCATTCAGTTTTAAAATGGAAAAAGTGTCATTAATATGTAGGCCCAAATTCTCAACCCTAATTTCGGTATATAAAACACTTTGTTTTTACATTTCATTCATGCAGTCCACATCTTTCAAGTATTTAAGTACTAAAATAAACATTTTTTTAACCAGAAAAATAAGATACTATAATAAACTATACTGGAGGAAAATATCAGCCACCTAAAGTGAGGACTGCTGCTACTTTTCTCTGATGGATACTGACTTTTTTCCCCACTTTTTTGTTCCTCCTTTTCTCAAATCATTTGTGTCTAATCCCCAAAGAATAAAATTAAGAAATGTATTCCATAAATAAGAGGGTAGACTGAATGGTGAGTGGAATCTGCTCATCTTGAGTTGTTAACCTGTACCACAAAAATAGTGGTTAATTCACTATTAATGTCACTCTGTGGTCAAGGAATTCTTTTAAATTCCTAAAAGGCAAATTGTGATAAGCCTCACTGGGAAGAGGGGGCAGGGAGGCAGGTCCCCAGAGCCCTCTGCAATGGGTAGCAGCTGAGGAGGATGCAGGTTCAGGCAGCTGTGTGGAAATGGTATGGGGAAGCCAGGGGCTGTGGCCTGAAGCTCAGGCAAGCATCTAGCTTCAGAGAGCATTGACCAAGGCAGCCTCATGGCACCAGGAGGGCAGGACATGGGCAGCAAGATTGGCACCACAGCACTTTCATGGTGAATCTCTCAAGAATAAGGTGAGGCCCCATCCTAGAAGGCCTGAAAAGACTGGCCAGGTACCCAAACTGATGTTCTGGCCCAGGTCAACTAAACCTGAGACCTGTAGCCAGAATTCAAGCACTTTGTAGGGATGACAGTCACAAAACTGAGTCTCGGGTGCTAGTGAGGCTCTCAGAGGGTGTCCCCGTGTTGCCTCACATTAATGCTGACCTGAGGGCAGAGCTTGGGATGGGGCTTGACCAGCACTCAGGTGGGACCACAGGGTCACGGGTATATAGAGAGGCAGCATTTGAGGCCAGTGAGTTGGGAGCAAGGTCACCACTGAGGGTGAAGCTGGAGAGACCTTTCCTGGGTGGGGGCAGAAGACAGGCAGAGATTACTCAGTGGTTTTTCTGCATAGTCTGGGCAGCCTGGGAAGACTAGGGGGGTGCGGGGCGGAGCAGGCAAAGGAGAAGAAATGCAGGGGGACAGGGAGGGAGCTGGTGGCAGAGGAAAGAGGGTACATTTGCAACTAGGTAAAGATACAAAGAGTCAGCGCCATTCCCCAACCCACAGAGTGAGAGGCCCTGAGGACGTCCCAGCTGCTCCTTTGTGTCCCTTTCACAGGACTTCTCCTTCCTTGGCTCCATTTTCCTAGTCCCTCAGACCCCAACAACCCATGGAAGCCTGCCCACAGTGGGTGTTTCTCATTAAATGTTTCCTTCTGAGTTAGCTCCTGGCCTGAGAGAGGAGGAGGAGGAGACCCATAAGCATGGCAGTCTGGCTGAGGATCCCTCCTTGGACCCTGCAGGCAGTGCCAGCCCCTGGGAGCCCAGCCAGCAGAAGAGGTACTGGCAAGACTGGATTAGGATGGCTGGGAGAAGGTGACTGGTGAAGATGTGACTTATTTTGAGCTCTAGACTAAATTGAAGGGGGATTCCTTCCATCCCTGGGAGCTTCTGATTGACAGACAAACTGACCAATCTCTTTACCCCAGTTCAGCATTGGGTCCTTCATCCTAGAGGATCTTCAGCCAGGAGACCTTGATAATGTGTCCGTCTACCTGAGTCTACTCTCCCCATCCTGTTCCATGTCCTCTCAACCCTGGTTCCCCAAGAATGTGGCTCTCCTCTCAATGTTCCAGAGCTCCTGGTTAGCAACTCTTCATAGGGTTCAGGGCTAAGTCTACCTATTCCTTTCTGTCCCTCAGCATCCCCTTGATCTGGTGTGCTGTGTCCCTTCTGGGCCTTCTGGTGGCAGCTGTGGTGCTGTTTGCTGTCATGACCAAAAAGAGAGGTCAGTAGCTGTCTACCCACCTATCCCAGCCTCAACCAGTTTTGCAGATGAGGCCAGGAGTCTAGGTCTGTTCCCCTACAGAAAGACTTGTCTGGGCTTTAGTTAAGCACCCACACCCTAGAATTCCCATAGCTGAGGGGTGAAGAGGAGGGAGGGAGTCAATGGGGGCAGGCCTGGGGAAATATCAAATTGGAAAGAATGGGGGATGAGGATTAGAAGAAAGGGGATGGAATAAGTAGGGGAAGGGTTCTAGGAGGTAGACTGAATATGGAAGCAATAAATGGGTGAGGAGAGATGGGGAGACTGGAGGAGGGGTCTGGGAGATGAAGGCTAGAGGTTTAGCGGTGGGAAGGGGCAGGCAAATATGCACTAGGAAAAAAGTTTCAAAGGCTTCTGAAGGGAGTGAGGGAGTGGGAGTCAGCCCTGGAAGTAGACTGTGTGCTTTTGTCTGTCTTGCCAGGGAACAGGCCTGAAGTCTATGACCAGTTCCCGAGCCAGAGAGTTGCAGGCACGGTAAGAGGCCTCTGCAAGTCCACCACCAAATTCCCCCAGAGTCTCCATTCATCACAATTGCTGAGAGGTCCCAGGATGATAAGGTGGAGAAAGGAGAGGGACCCAGTCCTCTTCCTAAATGCTATAAACTTGGCCCCAGTGATCACCTGGGTAACTCACCTCCCTAGATCTGGGGAGTAACTTGGTCTTGAAGATATTCATCAACTTTCAAAGTCCTCCTGTCCACTGACAGACATACTTAGGATTGGAGAGAGGTGGAGGGATGGATATCCAGGGTGCTCCCAGGCTTCCCACTGAAGGTAACTGGGGCATGGGGGGCACTCCCTCTGCCTGACCTGCCTGCTTTTGTTGCAGGGCCCCTCCTCAGTAGTCCACCACATCGACGATTCTGGACCCACTGCTGTATTGCCTTTGGACGCACCATGTGCTCGGCTTGACTCATCAATTTCCTTCGACAATGCCGCCTACGCCAGCCTCCCTCTTGATTGCCCACCTGGGAAACCTCCATCCCCATCCTCACCTCCTCTGCCTCCTAAGGTTCTATGTCCTCCAAGTCTGTGACATATGCCACGGTTTTCTTCCCAGGAGGGGACAAAAGCAGAGGGGCCTCCTGGGAGTCTGTTCAGGATCTACCTAACAGTCAGACTCCACCCAGCTGAACTGCTCACCACACTGTACACGCAGGGGGGCTGACCCTGGGGGCTCTGCGTACCCATCCCCCCAGCTCAGATCCTGTATTCTCAGAACCTATGAACAACTAGGGATTATCCAATATCCTCACTTTACGGATAGGGAATGTGCTACTCAGATATGACTGAGGGGTCTTGGGGAAGACCCCTGCCCCACGCTGCTTCCTCTGCCATTACACATTGGGCTAAATAAACTCTAAATGATGATATGTGAACTCTTAATGGTTGATTTGGGAAGGAAAGGGACCAAGTTTGATAATCACTTGGGCTGCGAACCAAAGTTATTTTGGTCCAGTGTTTGTGCTGTGTGATCTCCTGGCTGTCCTGCAGCAGTTTCTTCCCTGGTCAGAACCTTGCAGTGCAGTTTGGGTCAAGGGTCACCCAAAAGACTCATCTGAAACTATTTTCTGCCTCTTCCCTAAGGCCTGGAAGTAGATTCATTTGCTTGAGTCAAGGAAGCTCTTTTGCTTCCTGCTTTGTGCCTTTTGAACGTGACATGTTGATAGCATATGATGGGACAGTGGGGCACTTAGTGACAAGTTAAAGGAGACCCAGGACAGATGGGATATGGGAGATGGGCCTGAAAAGAAACAGGAGTTAAGGAGAGAAATAAAAATAGACACCATGTCTGTTCCCTGGAAAGACAAAGGAGTTTCAAACATTAGGGTATAAAAGACCTTTGTAGACATCAGGCTGACCAGAACTGGCTCTCTTGGTTAGGTGACCATCTGGTAGCTCTGTTTCCTTTGGTCTGAACTATAGAGGCTGGGAAAAGCCCAGTGGAGAAAAGGCACAGCAGGTCAGGGAGGGCTGTGGCTATGTTCAAGTGTGAATGAAAGTT
Organism: Marmota flaviventris; assembly: GCF_047511675.1. Classification (NCBI taxonomy): domain Eukaryota; kingdom Metazoa; phylum Chordata; class Mammalia; order Rodentia; family Sciuridae; genus Marmota; species Marmota flaviventris. The sequence goes on from NC_092503.1 coordinate 112,726,893, forward strand.
AGTCCAGGATGGAAACAGAAAAGCCTTTAAGGTCTCTGCCAGAACTTCATCTGAAACTGTTCCTTTGAAAACATCTGCCCAAACTGGGATATACAACTTAAATGCAGGAGATAAGTACTCAGGAACCTGGCCATATTACAATCGCAGAGAGTTTAGCCTAAAGAGATTTTCCCTGGTCAGGTGTGGTGGCACATGCTTGTAATCCCAGCTACTCAGGAGACTGAGAAGGGGGATCGTAAGCTCAAGGATGGTCTGGTCAACTGGTGAGATCCTGTCTTAAAAAAAGGAAGGAAGGAAGGAAGGAAGGAAGGGAGGGAAGGGGCAGGTTCTAGATGTAGCTAAGTGATAGAACACTTGCCTAGCAAGTGTGAGGTTCTAGATTCAGCGTCTAGTACTATAAACAAGAACAATAACAACAACAAAAGTGGTTTTCCCCAGCTGGAGGAACCCTAAGGTTTGACTTAGGCACATTAAGAGAAGGGTCAGGGGCTATGCCTAAGTCTAGGGATAGTGTTTTCAATGAGCTTGGGCAGGATGTTCTGAGTTTCCTGGGGATAAAAGTTTCAGGTGGTGACAGAACCTATTTAACTTTTTTTCCTTGTGGACTCAACTGTCAGGTTACTCACCAATCAACTAAGCCCTAATTTTCTCTGGATAAGATGATTAAAAACTGGAAGAGACAGGAGGCAGACAAAGGAGAGAATAAAGATTAAAAACAACCAGAGGGAAAAACGTGCTCTGAATGTATTTAAAACTTTTTACAATTTGGCAGAAGTAAAATGTCTATTCAACAGTGCAAGGAAAATACTAAGGAAGATGATATGATCAAGTGAATGGTGTGGAAGTGGGAAAATGAAGAGTAAGTACTCCTCTACTTACCATGGGATTATGTCTCGATAAACCTATTTTAAGTTGAAAATATCATAGTTCAAAATGCATTTAATCCAAGTGACCTACCAAGCATCATTTGCCTAACCTACCTTATATGTTCCCAAAACACATTAGCCCATAGCTGTACAAAGGCATCTAATGCAAAGACCGTTTTATGCTAAAGTATTAAATATCTCACATACACACACACGTGAGCATTTTGTAGACTTGATGGGATGCGAGAACTCAAAATTCAATAACGTAAGAGCAGTGGCAACACAGTGCACTATGGATAACAGTGGTTTTCCCTCGTGATCCTGCAGCTGAGTGGGAGCTGTGACTCATTGCTGCCACCCAGAATTGTAAGAGAAGATCTACTGCATATCACTAGGCTGGGAAAAGATCCAAATTCAAAATTCTATGTATGGTTTCTACTGAATGGGTAGCACTTTTGCAACATTGCAAGGTTGAAAAATCACAAGTTGAACCATTGTAAGTTAGGAACTGTCTGTATATAAATTCTGTCAGTGCTCCTGATAAGAAGTCTATGAATAGAAACCAGAGCCATAGTTATAAAGGCAACTTCTAAGATGCAAATACTGACTTTCTAAATTTTATCATAAGAAACCACATGCAAAACAAATGCAAGCTGCCTGGTAGGACAATTTCTTCATATTAGAATCTTTGGAATTCAGCTAAAAACGTGCTCTGAGAAAAATTCACACCTTTACCAGTGATTAGGCATCTTATTCAAATAGCTAATTTTAAAAGAAAAAAAATAATACATACATAAGACATAAATAGTCCTTCATAATACATAAAATAAGAGAACTGATTCTTTGAAATGAAATAAAAGACAAAGTTATTACTCAAGAAGGGTCAAATAAGAAATTAAAAGTGGGAAATAACACAGATTCAAAGACAATGAAAAAACAATAAGTATTTTTTGTCTTTTTTTGGGTACCATGGATTGTACTCAGGGGCAGCAACCACTGAGCCACATCCCCAGCCATATTTTGTATCTCACTGAGCTGCTTAGTGCCTTGATTTTGCTGAGGCTTGCTTTGAACTTGTGATCCTCCTGCCTTGGACACCCAAACTGCTAGGATTATAGGCACGAGCCATTGTGCCCAGCAACAATAAGAATATTTTTGTGCTGGACTTAGGGGTATTGATAGAGTGGGAATGATGATAAAGGAGCCTGAAAGAATTTTTATTTTATTTATTTATGTGTGGTGCTAAGGATCAAACCCAGTGCCCTCACACTGTAGCTCTGCCACTGAGCTACAACCCCAACCCCTGAGAGGAATTTTTTGATTGAAATGTTCTCTTAACCTAATTGTACTACTAGTTGTATTGATACTAGTATATACATTTGTCAAAACCCATTATTAAAATGGGTATATTTTCTTATATGTAAAGTATATTTTCATAAAATTGATAAAAACATACCTTTTTTTTTTTTTTTTTTGTATGTGTGTGGTTCTGGGGATCGAACCCAGGGCCTTGTGCATGTGAGGCAAGCACTCTACCAGCTTAGCTATTTTCCTAGCACAATAATATATACTTTCAAAAACAAAACAAAACAAAAAAGAAAACTTTCAAGATTCAGTGGGGAATAGTTAAAATAATCTTAGAGGAAAAGGCCTTTTAAAGTATAACACAAAATTAAGAAGCATAAAACACTCTCGGATACATTAAAATTGCTACATTAAGACACATTAAAAAATACTTGGAAATCAATCTAACAAAAGAGGCAAAAGACCTCTACAATGAAAACTACAGAACACTAAAGAAAGTAACTGAAGAACTTTCCTTAGAAGATGGAAAGAATTAATATTGTCAAAATGGCCACACTACCAAGATTTAATGCAGTTCCTATTAAAATCCCAATGACATTCTTCATAGAATTAGAAAAAGCTATCATGAAATTCATTTGGAAAGATAAGAGACCCAGAATAGCCAAAGCAATCCTTAGCAAGAAAAGTGAAGCAGGTGGCATCACAATACCATCTGACCCAGCTATCCCACTCTCAGGTCTACACCCAAAGGACTTAAAATCAGCATACTATAGTGATGCAGCCACATGAATGTTTAATAGCAGCACAATTCACAATAGCCAAACTGTGGAACCAACCTACATGCCCTTCAATAGATGAATGGATTAAAAAAACCCCGTGGTATATATGTACAATATATATTACTCAGCATTAAAAGAGAATAATGACTGGGAATATAGACAATGCTTCAATAATAACCCCAAATGTGAACGGCCTAAACTCCTCAATTAAAAGACATAGACTGGCAGACTGAATTTATGAAAAAAAAAAAAAAGACCCAACAATATGCTGCCTTAAAGAGACTCATCTCACAGGAAAAGACAACCACAGACTGAAGGTGAAAGGATGGGAAAAAAAATGTATCACTTACATGGACCATGTAAACAAGCAGGGTTTCCATCCTCATATCAGGTAAAGTGGACTTCAAACCACAGTTAGTGAAAAGGGATAAAGAAGGATATTTCATACTGCTTAAGAGAATCATACATCAATAGGATATAACAATCGTAACTATCTATGCCCCAAACAATGGGGCATCTATGTTCATCAAACACACCCTTCTCAACTTCAAGAATCAAATAGATCACAACACCATAATAATGGATGGCTTTAACATACTTCTCTCACCACTGAATAGATCTTCCAAACAAAGCCTAAACAAAAATATTATAGAACTCAATAGAACAATCAATAATTTAGACTTAATAGACATATATAGAATAGTCCATCCATCAAAGAGTAAATACATTTTTTTCTCAGCAGCACATGAATCCTTCTCCAAAACAGACTATATATTATGCCACAAAGCAAGTCTTAGCAAATACACACACACACACACACACACACACACACACACACACACAGATACTACCCTGCATTCTATCTTACCAGAATGTAATGATATCATGATAAAACAAAAAAAAAAAAAAAAATAGAAGTTACTCCAACACCTGGAGTATGAATGAACAAAGGATTGCAGAAGATATCAGGGAGGAGATAAAAAATTCTTAAAAGGCAAATGAAAACCCTGATACAAAATATTAAAATCTCTGGGATACTATAAAGGCAGTATTAAGAAGAAAGTTCATTGGATGGACTTCATTCCTTAAAAGAAGGAAAAAGTCAACAAATAAAATGTCATACCAATACATCTTAAAGCCCTAGAAAAAGAAGATGTTAACACAAGTTAAACAGATCAATTTCAAGCAATGAAATAGAAGACGCTATCAAAAGCCTACCAACCAAGAAAAGCCCGGGACCAGATGGATTCACAGCTTCAAAGAAGAACTAATACCAATACTCCTCAAATTATTCCATGAAATAGAAGAAGAGGAAACTCTTCCAAACTCATTCTATAAGGCCGGTATCACCCTGATTCCAAAACCAGACAAAGACATATCAAGGAAAGAAAACTTCAGACCAATATCTTTAATGAACATAGATGCAAAAATTCTCAATAAAATTCTGGCAAATCGAATACAAAACCATATTAAAAAGATAGTGCACCATGATCAAATGGGGTTCATCCTAGGGATGCAAGTTTAGTTCAACATACAGAAATCAATAAATGTAATTTATCTCATCAATAGACTTAAATATAAGAATCATATGATCATCTCAATAGATGCAGAAAAAGCATTTGACAAAATACAGCACCCCTTCGTGTTCAAAACACTAAAAAACCTAGGGTAATATGAATATATCTCAACATTGTAAAAGTTATCTATGTTAAACCCAAGACCAAGATCATTCTAAGTGGAGAAAAATTGAAAGCATTCCCTCTAAAAACTTGAAGGAGACAGGGATGCCCTCTTCACCACTTCTATTTAACATAGCTCTTGAAACTCTAGCCAGAGCAATTAGACAGACAAAAGAAATTAAAGGGATACGGGGCTGGGGATGTGGCTCAAGTGGTATGCATTTGCCTGGCATGCGCGGGGCACTGGGTTTGATCCTCAGCACCACATAAAAATAAAATAAAAAAGATGCTGTGCCCACTGAAAAACTAAAAAATAAATAATAAAAAATTTCTCTCTCTCTCTCTTAAAAAAAATAAATTAAAGGGATACAAATGGGAAAAGAAGAATTTAAACTATCACTGTTTGCCAACAACATGATTCTATACTTAGAGGATCCAAAAAATTCCACCAGAAAAATTCTAGAACTAATAAATGAATTCAGCAAAGTAGCAGGATATAAAATCAACACCCACAAAATCAAATGCACTTCTATACATCAGTGATGAATCCTCTGAAAGAGAAACTAGAAAAACTACCCATTCACAATAGCCTCAAAAAACAAACAAACAAAACAACAACAACTTGGGAATCAACAAAAGAGGTGAAAGACCTCTACAATGAAAACTACAGACCACCAAAAAAAAAAAAAAAAAAAAAAAAAAAAAGAAATTAAAGAAGACCTTAGAAGAGGGAAAGATCTCTTATGCTCCTGGATAGGCAGAATTAATATTGTCAAAATGACCATATTACCAAAAGCGCTATACAAATTTAATGCAATTCCAATCAAAACCCCAATGACATTCCTCATAGAAATAGAAACAGCAATCATGAAATTCATTTGGAAAAATAAGAGACCCAGAATAACCAAAGTAATCTTTAGCAAGAAGGGTGAAACAGGTGGCATCACAATACCAGACCTTAAAAGAGCCATAGTAACAAAAACAGCATGGTGTTGGCACCAAAATAGACTTGTAGACCAATGGTACAGAATACAAGACACAGAGACAAAATCACATAAATACAGTTATTTCATATTAGACAAACGTGCCAAAAACATATATTGAAGAAAAGGTAGCCTCTTCAACAAATGGTGCTGGGATAACTGGAAATCCATATATAGCAAATGAAATTAAATCCTTATCTCTCACCGTAAACAAAAATCCATCTCACAGTGGATCAAGATCCTAGGAATTAGACCAGAGACTGTGACTAACAGAAGAAAAAGTAGGCCCAAATCTTCATTATGTCAGATTAGACCTCGACTTCCTTAACAAGACTCCTAAAGTGCAAGAAATAAAATCAAGAATCAATAAATGGGTTGGATTCAAACTGAAAAGCTTCTTTTCAGCAAAAGAAACAGTGAGGTGAGCAGAGAGCGTATGGGAGCAAGTTTTTGCCACATGCAAATCAGGCACTAATCTCCAGGATATACAAAGAACTCAAAAAAAATACCAAAAAACAAACAAACAAACAAAAACAAAAACAAAACCCACAAATAACCCAATAAGTAAATGGGCTAAAGAACTGAACAGACACTTATCAGAAGATATACAATTGATCAATAAATATATGAAAAAATGATCTCATCTCTAGAAATCAAAATCAAAACTACTCTAAGATTTCATTTCACTCTAGTCAGAATGGCAATTATTAAGAATACAAGCAACAATAAGTGTTGGCAAAGATGTGGAGATAAAGGTACACTCCTACATTGCTTGTGGCAAATTGTTGCAACCACTATGGAAAGCATATGGAGATTCCTTATACAAGTTGGAATGGAACCATCATTTGACCCAGTTATCCCACTCCTTGGTTTATATCCAAAGGACTTAAAGTCAGCATACCATAGTGACACAGCCACATTAATATTCATAGCAGCTCAATTCACAATAGCTAAACTGTGGAAGCAACCTAGATGTCCTTCAACAGATGAATGGATAAAGAAAGTGTGGTATATATACACAATGGAATATTACTCAGTCTTAAAAGAGAATAAAATCATGGTATTTGCAGGTAAATGGATGGAGTTGGAGAATATCATGTTAATTGAAGTAAGCCAATCCCCCCAAAAAACAAAGGCCAAATGTTTTCTCTGATAAGTGGATGCTGATCCACAATGGGTGTGGCCAGGGGAGCAGGAGAGGAATGGAGGAACTTTAGATAGGGCAAAGGAGAGAGAGAGGAAGGGAGGAGGCATGGGGGTAGGAAAGACAGTGGAATGAGATGGACATCATTACCCTAGGTACATGTATGAATTCACCAATGGTGTGACTCTACTTTGTGTACAACCAGAGAAATGAAAAATTGTGCTCCATATGTGTACTATGAATTGAAATGCCTTCTGCTGTCATGTATAACAATTTATAACAAATACATTAATTATTAATTTTAAAAATAATAAGTAAAATAAAGCAAAAAAAAATGGACAAAGAGGACTGGGGATGTAGTTCATGGTAGAGGACCCCCCACTTCAAGGAAAACAAAAGCAATGATTTTCATTAGATTTCTCCAAAAAGTTATGCTCAGCATCATTAGTCCTTAAGGAAATGCAAATCAAAACCATGAGATACCATTTCATACCTATGGAAAGGCTACAAGAAAAAGATACACAATAACAAGTGTTAACAAGGCTTATGGAAAATTGGAAATGTCATATATTGCTGGTGAGAAAGTAAGTGGTACAATGACTTTGGAACAGTCTTGCAGCCTCTCAAAAAGTGAAACCCAGAATTTCTATATGACTTGATGATTTCTGGGAATTCATAAATTACATACATATATACCCAAGAATATATCCAAGAATTCACACAAAAACTTGTACATGAATGTTTATAGTAGCATCATTCATAATACTTAAAAGTCAAAACAAGCCAAATGTTTAATAACTGATGAATAAACTGATAATTAAAGTGTGGCATATTTGGGCTGGGGCTGTAGCTCATTGGTAGAGCACCTGCCTTGCATGTGTGAGGCACTGGGTTCGATCCTAAGCACCACATAAAAATAAAGATATTGTGTCCAACTATAACTAAAAAACATATTTTTAAAAAGTGTGGCATATTTACACAATGAAACATTATTTTGCCATAAAAAGTAATGTTACAACATGGATGAATCTTGAAAATGTTAAGTGAAAGAAGCCAGATGCAAAAGACCATATGTTCTGCCAATTATAATAAGTATCCAGAACAGGCGACTGTATAGGGACTGAGAGTATACTAGTATTATCAGGGACTAAGGAAAGAGGAGCAAAGGATGACAGCTCATGGGCACAGAGATCCTTTTTGGGATAATAAAAATGTTCTGGAATTAGATAGTGATGATGATTGTATGACCCTGCAAATAGAACTTAAAATATTGAATTGTATACACCAAAAGGGTGAATTTTATGTTATGTGAATTCTATCTTCAAAAAAGTGCCAAAAGGGAAGAATGCAGCAACAACAAAAGTATGTAGTGGCACTGTGTATCACCACCATTTGTGGAAAAGAAGGGTGTGATAAATATACATGATTACTTGCATATGCATAGAAGAATTTTGCCAGGCTTCACAAGGAAGTGTTAATACAGTTCACCTCTGGAGAAGCCAACTGGAGACAGGAATGGGAAAGACTTTTTTAAAAGTGTTTTTGTTCCTTTTGAATTTTGTACCATATTATAAATGCATTATCTATTTTTGAAATATAAAAATTGAATTGGTAACAATAGCTAACATTTGCTGTGTGCTTACTATGTGCCAGGTTCTATTCTAAATGCTTTGTATTTATTTCATTTTCACAATGACATTATTTTGTGCTCTTTTTATTCTCATCTATAGTAAAGGAAGTGGAGGCATACACAAGACAAATTACACACCCAAACAAACACAGCTAATAAGTCCAGTCCTTGCTTTTGACTGCTACTCTATAGTGCCCCTCAGAAATTTAAAGCAGTGAAGAAGGTGTGGGGGGAAATGTTGGTGAGGAGAGAGAAAAGAGTGGGCAAGGGGGAGATGGAGGAGTGCAAGGGGGAGATAGAGGGCGCAAGGGAGAGAAAGAAGGGTGGCAAGAGGGGAAAAGGGGTGTGAGGGCCTGAGCAGACTGCACAGCATGATTTATCGGGCAAGTACAGCTCCCTCTTTGCACACCTTTCCCTCCTTGTCCTTCAATTTCCCTTCTTGGCCATTTGCAGAGAACAGTGAAGACTGGGTATAGGACAGGTTAGTATAGGCCAGCTCCTGTAAAAGCCTATACAGCCTAGAGGTTAACTTCTGGAATGAAATCTGAACTAGAATCCCTGATTTCCATTTGTGGCTGTTTCTTTTCTTTTTTTAAATATTTTTTTTAGTTGTTGATGGACATTCATTTATTAATTTATTTATATGTGGTACTGAGAATCAAACCTAGTGCCTCCCACATGCTAGGCAAGTGCTCTATCACTGAGTCCCAGCCCCAGCCCTTGTGGCTACATTTCTTGGGTAAAACTTAGATTCTAAGCTTCTATTTCTTCATCTGTAAATATGGGATAAAATCAGCTTACCTCTCAGAGAGTTGATGCAAGTATTGAAAGACTCCATTTCAGGCATAGATTAAGTAAACTACACAACACTAGGCAAGTGACTCCATGGACAGCAGGTGACTGAGGTATAAAGCATACAAAGTCAGTGGGAAGATCACACCCGTGGATGAACCACCACCAAGGAGAAAAGTCCAATGGTGGCAGCTCCAAAAAGGAAGATGAAAAAGGAAGACGGTGGGAGTCCTCCACCTTCTGGCAATACCACAGTTTCCCCTGGGAACACCAAATCACAAAGCACAGAAGGGAACAGACTCCTACACCTCCTGTACCTCTCAAAAGAATCCTTGACTTTTTTGGATTCCCCCTGACAAATCTCAATCAAAAGAGGGCAACACCCAAGTACCCCACTGCTGGCCTTCCTGAAGTAATGACAACCTCTTTTTCTTTATTTTGTTTAGTTTTTTTAATGTGGTGCTGGGTATTGAAACCAGTGCCTCAGGCATGCTAAGCAAGCACTCTACCACTGAGCCCCAGCCCCAGCCCCCTAATGGCAACCTCTTTATTAGGGGTGTAGTTTCCCAACTGCTAGTGGATCCCACCTTATATAAGATAGAACTGGTTCATTTCAAAGCCCCCAAGTCTACCTCTGGTTCTCACTTCTGTTGCAATTGTGGTAATGACTATAAGAGTTAACGAAGATGTCAGTGCATGCTTTAGAAACATAGGCTTTTATTTTGACAAAGACATAGGCTGCAGTGACTATGAAGGTTAGTCTATTTAGCATGCATATGGTGAACATGGAGAACTCAGGGCATTTCCTTGCATTATATACAATATGAGAATCCTGGTCCCATCAGGTTATTTTTCTTTTGTTTGAACATATATATTCTTTGAGTTTCTTCTGTGTCCTTATTCTCCTTGACATCAGCCATACTGTCAAATCCTGAAAGAAGGAACATAAAAAAATATCACAAACCAGCCTCGAAAGGAGGAGATCTGCAGGGCCCTGAGGCAAAAAGTTATATTCTTTCTTTCTTTTTCATGCCTACATCTTCACATACATTACTCTGTGAATTTTAAGGCCTTCTTTTTTATCCTTTGTGACCATCCAGCCACAGAAACAACCCAGTTATTTAAGCCAAGTCCAAGGAAAAATTTTCTATGACTAAGAGTTTTAGATGTCAAAACAATTGAAGCAATTTCTTCATATAACAATAGAATTGTCTGGGCTGGGTCCAGCACTAGGGAGAGGATTATACTTACCTCTGGAACAAAGACTAACTTCTTATATCTGTGTGTCCTTTTTTTACATTAGAGGTACAGCCTTTGACTGCTTCTAAGAATCTGAGACTGTTCTTTGTGTCTCTCACACAAGGGTTCCAGGAAGGAATGCTTACTCTGTATTCCTAATTTTTTTTTCATAACAGTTGTTTTTCTTTAGGAATTCTCCCTCTATCCAAATCCTGGTCAAGCTGGTCTCAAAAGGTCTGATGGAGTTAGTCAAGGTCATGGATTCTTTCTTTCCATACCTCATCACAGAGGCCTTAAGCTCAGAGACCCACTCATTATAGACAGGGCAGGTCACACACCGAGAGAAGAACTCCTTAAAGTACTGAAAGAAAGGGAAGATCCATTAGCTCTGGAATTAGTACCCTCTTCCCCTACACACCACTGTGGCAGAACATACAACAGTTTTCACTCAACATACTCACTCAGGGCTTAGGGGACAGGGAAGAGTTACTGATGGCAAAATAAGTCTGGAAAATTGGTTCTGGGATACAGTAACTTGGAATGTATCTTATACTCAGAAGGTAAGGTTGTAGAAAGATGTATTTAATCACAGACTGAGTCACCGAGTAAGCCCACTGAGGAGGGCTAAATATTAACATTTTAATGATATTGGGTAGTACCTGTGTGAAGGCATAAATATAAGGAACCAAGTCCTAATCTAGATATAAAAATATCTAGGAAGGTACATGATGTTGATAGCAACTTTCTAGGTGGATAAACAAAGTATTCAAGGAGAAAAGGGAGGCAGAGACAGTGAGAGAAGAATGTGGAGAGACGCAAGTGGCAGGAAGTTTTACATTAGTTAGGTGTTAGTTGAATGACAGAAGAGAAATAGCTACCTGGAGGGTTTGGCTGGGGGTCTCTGGGGAAAGACCAGAGACCTCCTCTGGCATTTTCTGTAACATCAGCACACGGCACTCTAGGAATCGCACAAAGCCATGTGAACCAAATAGTGAGGCATTGGCTCTTTTCACCAATCGGCAAGCCTTGGAGAAGTGATGCTCAAATAGGTCCCACTGTGAGTTCTGGGCAAACCTAGAAGGAAAGAGTCATAACTCTCAACTCTACCTCCCGTTTATAAACCATGTTTCTTTCATGAACTGTCACTTCTTTAAGGCCCTGAGGCACCCAGTCAGAATTATGGTGCTGGAAAATGTTGAAGTCTAGCTCACATGCAAGGAGACCAAAGAACAGACCACGATAATCAGCCTTGCCGTGGGACAGACCATGATAATCAGCCTTGCCGTGGGTTACTCTAGCTCTTAAATATAACCCTCAACTTATGGGCCCAAATCTACAAAGGGCGAGAAGAACTGTTTTAGTAAGATATAGGGGGGATAGGTGATGAATGGTCTTTAAAAGTAAGATGTTGAATTGTCCTGCTTAGAGGGGTGAGGTGCCGAAATGAGTTCAGGAGGACCTTAGAATTCTACCCTTTCCCACAGATCCTCAGTGGGACATTACCACATGGCCAGGGAGGAATGGACCCCCAGCATGACATTGCTTTGAGAAGTTAGAACACAGCTGTGCCCATAGTGTTGAATGAAACACAGACACTCGCCAAAGGGCCGACACAGCAATCCTGTGGACAAAGAGAGTAACCGGGCTAGTATATACTGTTGACATAGAGAGTGAGGTATAGAAGGGGTGGTACAGGGAGGAAACAAACCAGAAAAGCAGATACCCTCTAAATCACAACTCAGACTTTAGGAAAAAGGGACCATGCCCGAGGGATGGGTTCATATTGCCTATGTTCCAAACCTAGTGCCCCATCTGACGTTTGCATCCCTTAAGCATACAGCAGAGCCCTGTGCAAGATTTACCTTTTCCATACAACAGCAGATCTAAGCAAGCAGAGTAGAAGCAGGCCAGGCCGAGGACATCATGACCCTGGGAAATGAGCGCCCACTGACTCTCCAGCACATGGACACACAGATCATATCTGCCGAGAGACAGAGCCACTGGGACCAGCTAGGGAGTGGGGGAAGATGGGGCAGGAAAGGAGGGGATCTTAACCTTCAAAGCACCTAATACTCCCAAGAACTCCTCTCCAGAGCTCTGTTTATATAGAGAACATAGGCCTGAGATCAGACCTTTCTCTAGGTAAAGGAGGTGGGAAATGCCTCTGAGGGAGTTTCAAGGAACCCGAGCTGTTGTAATCCCCTATCCTCCCTGCAGGGAAATGGGGGGTGGGGAAACAAAGTTTGCCCACTAGGTCCAAGTGGAGTTCCACTCTGCATTTCCACTCCTGACACCCTGCACTTAAGATAATGCTTCTTGGAGGGGTCAGGGTAAAGAGCCCTGGCTGTGGAAATGGAAAAGCATCTCCCATTCCACCCCAAACTTCTCTGAAGGACATCTCTCCCATTCTTATACAATGACTACAATAACTGAAAATGATCTTAATACTTTTTCTTCAGAAATGCAGATCTGAAAAGAACTGAGAGAACTAGATTCTCCAGAGCCGGTTTCTTGAGGTGTCTGCATAGCTCATGAGCTTGAAAACCTAAGGAGGTTAAAGAGCATTGTGTGAGGTCTAACTGTGAACCTGGACTCTGTGAAATCTCTGGGCCCACCAGCCCCAACATCCCATTACCCAGCTTGATGGAGAAGTCAAGATGGCCAAGGCAGAGCTTGGTGTAGGCCAAGGCCTGCATGAGCTGGGCTGTAGCCAATAATCCTTCCCTGGAGAACCAGCACAGGCTACTCTTCTGAATGGCTATCTGTTCACAGTGCAGCCACTTCTCCCTATTGCCCATGTTCTGGGAGAACTGGGAGAGGTCCACGTAGGTAGAGACAACCTGTAGGTAATAAACAAATTCCCATTGCCCATTCATGTGACATTTCCATTTGGCTTCTTTCCTGTTTAAGGGCCTACTATGGTGCCTTATTGCTCTCAATCTGGACTCCTGGTGTTGCTACCACACTCTTCTACTCCACCTAGGAAAACATGCTCCTTTTACCCTTCCACTTCTAATTTGATCATGCCCCCTGCCTGTTCTTTAAACAAAGCACTTTCTCTACATGCCCCTCTTCTCCTTCAACCCAAGACTTATCGAAACACCCCCTTTTTCCCCCCTCCACTTAAGGCCTCTGAGTCTTGCTCCTTATGGCTCTTCAGAACAGCTGCGTAGATCTCTATTACAACTATGTACTCATTGGACATGTTAGTGGCTCTCTTCTTGAAATACTGTATTCCCAAGGTTTCCAGGACATATGCTCTTTTGGTTTTTCTCCTGTCTCTCTGGCAACTTCTCAGTTTCTTTTATTAAACCAGCCCTTATCATCCTGACCTCTAATATTGGAGTTATATGAACACAGTCCTTGGATTTCCTCTTTTCTATGCTTATTCCTATTCCTTTGATGTTCTCATCCAGTTTTACAACTTTAAATAGCATTTATACACTGTGACTTCCATATTTCCATTTCTAGTTCAGAAAGGTCCTATGATGTCCAGACTCATATATTCAACTGCCTACTCCACAGCTCCACCTGGATGTTCAACAGGCATTTGAAATTGAATATCTCCAAAGTCTAGCTCCTAATCTTCCACTGAATATGCAGACTTCCCTGTCCAAACGAAGAGCATCTCTATGCCTCTAAAGGGCAGGACGCAGATCTTGGAATTATCCTTGACTCTTCTCTTTTCCATCCTATAAGAGATCCACGAGCAAATTTTGCTCATTTTATTTTGACAAAAGATCACTCTTCCTTCTCCTTCTGCTGCTGTAACAATCTTAGCTATCACCATCTCTTGCCTAGATGACTGCCAACAGACTCTGAAACGGTCTTCCTTCTTTGTCCTCTTCAGTTTGTTCTTGGCATAACATCTAAAATATCTTATTAAAACTAAACCTTGTACTGCCCCCCCCTTTTTTTTGGGTGTGTGTGAAGCACCAAAAGCTTCCCATCTCTTTTACAGTAAAAGTCAAACCCTATTTTTGGCCTACAAGCCTGCACCATCTGCCATCCCCTTTCCCCAGTCCCTCTGATCTCATCTCCTGGTTGTCTCTCTTCCTCTCCCTCCCCTCCAGTCACACTTGCCTCCTCACCATTTCTCGCACACAGAGGATATGCCTTGTGCTTTCACTGTGTCCTCTGCCTATACAATCTTGCCCCAAGACAGCCTGGCTTCTCATCTCCTTCAGCTCTTTGCCATAATGTCACCTGATCAGCAAGACATTCTCTGACTACCCTGTTTAAAATGGCAACCTAATGGGTGCGGTGGTGCATGCCTACAATCTCAGTGGTTTGGGAGGCTGAGGCAGGAGGATCACGAGTTTAAAGCCAGCCTCAGCAAAACTGAGGTGCCAAGCAACTCAGAGAGATCTTGTCTCTAAATACAAAATAGGGCTGGGGATGTGGCTCAGTGGGTGAATTCCCCTGAGTTCAATCCCCAGTACTCACCCCTCAGTAAAGGCAACCCCTGCTCTCAGAACCCTATGCCTCCCCGTCTCCACTTTATTTTTAGCCATTGCACTTATCATCACCTAACAAACTATATGTTACTATATTTGAACATACTACATGTTTCCCTGGAGCCAAGTTCAGTACGTGACATATAATGTTTTCATCAAATATATGTTGAATAAATGGGTAAAAGAGAAAAACAGATGGGAACTAAAATTAGGAAGATATACACCATGTTTCCCCCCTTAAGTCAGCAGTTCTAATCCCTTTTTAGATCAGGGACATGGAGAATCTGAAGAAAGCTATGACCTTTCCCACTCCTATTACCCAAGAAATGCCATTTTGAACATAACACAAAATTCTGCATTCAGTTCAGGGTGATCCCACATAGCCCCACACCTGGAAATCTTTCTATAAACTGCAAATTGAGAAGCCCTTCTCAAATACATGATCAATGATCAATGGTATCTCGTTAAGTCTGGGGTGTTGGGGAATGATGCTAAAAACAGGAACTTGGCAGGGTCTTTCTTTCTAGCACTTGAGGTTTCTCAGTGAAGTCCAAGAATTGCTCACCTGGGCTTCATTTGCAAACTCCTCAGCTGAATTTTTCTGCATGAGAGTGGCCAGGCAGGCAAACCTGCGGCTACTGGCTGTGGCCTCCAGGTTATAGAGTTGCCAGAGCAAGGAGAGGCAATGTACCCGTTGCTGTAGAACTGCCAGCTTCTTCTTACTGTTGTGAAGCACGGGGTGGTTAGTCAGCACACCCTTATTCTTCACCATGCCCAACTCTTCCTCCCCACAAGAGTCCTAGGTCTACTCATTAGGGGCCATCTACAGATTGTCAAACACAGAAATGTTCCTGGAACTCCACTGCTCCCAACCCCACGGACCATTTTAATTCATCCCTCTAAACCAGGAAAAGTCTAGAAATGAGCCCTTTTTTTAAAAAGACTCATTCTTTGACTTGCTATTTGTCATACTTAATTAGCTGGGAGAAGAAGGTGGGAGACCTAGAAGTGTTATACTTATCTGCTCTGCTATTATAGATCTTGTTATATGTTTTTCTGCTAACATGCTTGAAAATCACTTGATAGCAAGAAAAAGAGGACTCTTAGATCAATATAAGAAAAGCTCTAGGCTGGGTCCTACTTTAGCTGTGGTTCTCTGTAGCCCTAAAGGGAACCAGGACAATCTGGACTGTCTTCTCACTTCTCACTGGGATTATTTGGAGATTGGCTCAGGAAACAGGAATACCAATACTTTTCCAGAAATGTTTGGAAAAAGACACCAATCCAGGTCCAAGGGAAATTCCTTTTCAGCAGTCGAAGGGCTTGCCTAGCTAAATTTTTGGCCAAGGTGATCTGTCCCATGTTGAAACAGACCTGGAGTTGACAAAATAAGAAATGTGGGTAAATGTGGGAAGGATACCATGGACTACGTTTTGTTTTGTTTTTTGGAACTGGGAATTGAACCCAGGGGTGCTGTACCACTGAGCTACATCTATTTTGAGATAGGGTCTCACTAAGTTGCAAAGACTGGCCTCAAACTTGCAATCCTTCTGCCTCAGCCTCCCTAGTCACTGAGATTATAAGCATGTGCCACCACATCCAGCTATGGATACAATATACTAGCTCTTCATTTGGAGATGTGTATGTAGCTGGAATCACTGAGGTGCTAGAGTGAACTGAGTTGGAGAACAGCCTGGTTAGAAGTCACAAAAACAAGGACCAGGAGGGCAATAAGCATTAAAGGGATGAGAAAACAGAATTCTGGAGAAAGCACCTTCCTTTCTCATTGCCTACACATCTGTCAGTGGGCAGTAGAGACAGACTGAAAGAAAGTGGTGTTGGCTAGATTGAGATGGCATCATCATTTGGGCAGAGTTCCATCCAAGTACTGAGAAAAACAAACAAACAGCCACCAAAAAAGATACTCTCAGCTGCCAGAAGGCATCTGAAAGAAAATCCCATATCTTTCCTTCCTAAATAGATTGTACTACCAGAGATGTGGATGTAGGTGTTGGGTTGCAAAACTACCTTGAGGATATCCTATAACTTCATGTTCTAAGGCTCAATCTCCCAAGAAAGTGATGAAGTTTATGTGATTCTTGAACAATCTTGGGAGAAATGACAAATAATTTCTTTCCAAAAAAGGAAAAAAATGTTTAACTTTACTCCAAAGACCACTTCATTGAAGCAAAAATAATGCAACACTGGAAAACTCTAATATTCTCTTTAATCTACAAAGGCCTATATATTGAAGTTCATAACCATATTATCTTAGTGTTTATCTTAAAATTAGTTTATTTACTCCAGAGGGCAAAGGACATAAATGGATAATTCACGGAAAATAAACAGAAATAACCAATGAACATAATAAAGAACCTTAGTAATTAAGAGGTACACATTAAAACACAATATAACTTGTCTAGGAATTACCAAGTTTAGAAAAGACTGATAATATCTGATGTTGTTAAGAATATGAAGAAATGGGAAAAATTCAAATTTATATAATATTTTTGGTGGTCAATTTGATGATATATTTAGTAAAATTGTCCATATCTTCTGCCTTAGCATTTCTACGTTTGGGAACTTCTCAAAGAAGTTCCTACAAAAAGGGAAGAGAGATATATAACAAGAACATTCACTACACCAATTTTCAACCCCTAAATTAGAGACAACATAAATGCATATGAATAAAAGGAATAAACTATGCTCTATCCATACAATATACTTGGAGTTCTTGGCAGTTGCAATTATTTGATGGATAAATATGTATGCACATATGCAAGTATATGTTCAATTGTACTATGAAAAGTAAAATTAGCTGCAGAGGAAAAAGAATATGGAATATGATCCTATTAAAATGATATAATTGAAAAATGACATGTTTGTGTATAGTTGGAAGAATACAGATCAAATTTTTAACTATGATGGGAGTGATGTAAGATGAGTGGGGGCTATTTCATTTTCTATAACACATATTTCTATAAAATATATCCAACTTTTTATCACATTATCACATTTACAACCATACAGAAAAAAAAGACATGATGGAATTTAAAAAATAGGGTAATTCTTAGAAAAAACAAAACTTGAAGGTTATGCTCATCCTTACCTCTGACCGGAGCCTGCAGAAAGTGGCCTCCTCAAACTGACAGATCTTCACTTTGTGCTTTTTCAAGAACGAGAATGCTGAGGGTTGGCCCAGAAGACTGCTTGCCTTCCTTAAATAAAAGAAGGCCTTCAAACAGACAAAGGATGAAGAAACTGGATTAGGATTAGGATGGTGCTGGGGGTAAGGTTAGGATGATGCTGGATAAGGTTAGGATGAGGGTCAAGATCTGAATTTGAATCAGGTTTAGGATTTTGAGGTACAGTGAGGGCCCAGACTGCTGTGCAAGTCAAGGGCAGGGCCAGTGTGGGTCAGTGCTCTCTCTCACCACATTCCCATTTCACGTCTTCTCCTAAATCCCTCCAGCTTCTCTCTCTCCCATTTTCCTCCACTTTCTATTCCTACTTGACAGGAAGCACTCTCAATCAAATTCCCAGAGTAAAAAGGCTCAGTTCAAGAGCAGAGAGCTGAGCTTGCTCACCATGTAATTATCAGACAGGTCCAAGGAGGCAGCAGCAGCCTCCAGCAGGTAATAAAATGCACAGTTGGTTTCTCCAACAACCAAGCAGTGCTGGGTGAGTGGTGAGAGCACTAGTTTCAGGATTTCCTCACAGTGGCAGGGCTTTGTGGTCAACAGGTCTTTCTTGGGGCTGGTCTGAGCCAGCTTCCTGTTCACTCGCTCTAGGAACTCTTCCTCTGTTCTTTGTGGAGAGAAGATCAAGAACTGAGAGTGGCCACAAAGCTGCCACTTTTGTTGGGGCATTACAAGGTCTCAAAACCACTTTTCCCGGGAAGTGTCTGTATAATTAATTACTCTATTACTCTATAAAATTTAATAAGTCAGAAAACAGAGCTATAACTGCAATACTCTATTAGGGATTTAAAAAAATTAAAGCCAGCCAGGCACATTGGTGCATGCCTGTAATCCTAGCTCTTCAGGAGGCTGAGGCAGCAGGACTGCAAGTTCAGGACTGGGCTGGGCAACTTAGCAAGACCCTGTTTCAAAATAAAAAGGGCTGGGGATATAGCTCAATGGTAGAGCACCCCAGAGTTCCATCCAAGTACTGAGAAAAACAAACAACCACCCAAAAACAAAGATAAAACACCCCCAAAACCTAAAACTAACCTAAGTACTTCATAATCTAAATGGGGAAACATTACGCCTAAAGAGTAAGCTAACAAAATAAATGTTAAATAAAACAAAATGATACAAACCAATATGTAATAATACATCTTCTAGTAGCATATTTCAATTTTGTAAAAATATGCAATTTCATAGAATATTTAAATATTATTGTATATAGCATCATCAATCCTATGACAATTCTATCAGGAAGGCAAAAATTACTTCTCTTTACTGGTGAGGAAACTAATGATCAGAGAAATTACATGACTTATGATATCACAGCTAATGAGAAATAGAACCCAAACTAGAGCTCACCTCTCTGACTACTAGCATGTACTTTCTAAAGGCATCCTGAGGTCAAAAGAGGTCAGATATTTCTGAACCACAATGATCTAAAACAGTAAAAATTGAGGAGGGGCTTGAAGGTTGGTCAACATGCTGATAAATGGAGGGAGGCAGAGGCCACTCAGCATTGAAAGAGGAATAGCTGGCACAGGTGAGTATGGGTAGTTCATGAGGAATACAGGGTTTTTTAATAGTTTGTTTGAAATCAGTAGAGTAGCAGGTTAGGTAAGTGGAATGAGAAACTATGCCTAGAGCAGCTGGTGAAAATGAAAATTTAAAATTGATGGGATAGGCATTAGAAAGTCAGGAAGTGCATGGTTAGGAAATACACATTTTCATATCATCTGAAGCAAAAAAAAAATTGACAGATTTATAGCTGAAAAAATCTGCTTTGTATACAATGTTTGAAAGCTTAAATAAAATTATTCTTGACCCTTAAGAAATAATTTCCCTTTAGAGAACGGTCATTCTGAATTTTGGGCTGATTATAAGAGTTCCCACTTCTTTGCTGTGCATTGCCTTTTTAATTTGATGCCATCCCAAAGGAAATAAGAATGTGAAGACAGAATCACTAGAATGGGACAAAATATTTGCTAACTATTCTTCTGACAGAGGATTAATATTTAGAATACACAAAGAATTAAAAAACTTAACACCCTCCCCCCTCAAATAACCCAATTAATAAATGGACAAATGAACTAAACAGACACTTCTCAAAAGAAGAAATACAAATGGCCAACAAATATATAAAAAATGTTGAACTTCATTAGCAATTAGGGAAATATAAATAAAAACTAAACTGATATTCTGTCTCACTCCAATCAGAATGGCAGCCATCAAGAATGGTAGCCATCAAGAATACAAATAATAATGTATGCAGGAGAGGTAGGGAGAAAAAGCAACACTTATACATGGTTAGTGGGATTGTAAATTAGTGCAATCCTTATGGAAATCAGTATGGCAGTTCCTCAATAGACTAGAAATGGAACCAACATATGACCCAGCTACACCACTCCTAGTTATTTATCCTAAAAAATTAAAGTCATCAATGCATGTCTATCCATGTTTATAGCAGCACAATTCATAGTACCTAAACTATAGAACCAGCCTAGGTATCCATCAACAGATGAATGGGTAAATAAAATGTGTTACATATATACACAACAGAGTTTTATTCAGCCATAAAGAAAAATAAAAGTCATTATTGGGAAATAGATGGAACTTGAGAACATTATGTTAAGCAAAATAAGCCAAACTCAGAAGGTCAAGAGTTGTATGTTTTCTCTCATATACTGGAGCTACATTGGAAAAGGGAAAAGAAAGTTGATGGTGGGATCTTGTGAAAATCAAAGGGAGATCAATAGAGGAAAGGGACCATGAGAAGAGAGGAGGAGAGGGAAAGGGAAAATACTGGGGAATGATTTTGGCCAAATTATATTGTGTGCATGTCTGAATATGAAACAACAAATCCAACCATTACACATAATTATAATGCACCAATAAAAAATGGAAAAAAAAGAGTCTCTTCCAGAGTGGTCAGACTCCCTCTGGTATGAGGGTGAGGTGAGTACCCCAGTTAGATGGCTATCTGTTTCTCATTCTGGGACCTCTGTGTCCTCCCTGGGCATCTTCATCTACCTGCTGTGCTGTTCACTTGAGAAGGTCTCCTGACTTCTGAATGTTTTTTCCTGGAAATTAAAACTATCTGTGGGGAGAAAAAATACAATTATTTTTAATTATCCATGTTTGGATTAACTGAGAATATTTAAAATTCCTAACTACCTTTTTCTCTGCAACTTACAATACAAAATTAAGATGATACATTATAAATTTCTAATGACAATTATTTGTGATTTGCATAAGTAATCCTCATTGTCAATTTCCTCAAAACAGTTCCCAGCTTGAAGGAGGATCCTCAATGTCTGCTAAATGAAGGAAAAAATGAAAGAAGTATGTGTCCATTCTGGCTTGATGGATACTTCCAATGGGGGAAATCCCTAAATATATTTGGATCAAGTAGATGACCAGATCAGATTGAATTGTAGGGCCAAAGACCAACAGAAGAAAACTATGGTAAGCACAAGATGCTGCAGTCTACTAGCTGACCTTAACTAGCCTTTATCTTCCACATTTGACCTGCGGCTGCCTTTCGCAGATCAAAACAGCAAATATTCTGGATATTAGTGCTCTATCTGATGTGTGTATAGTAAAGATGTTCTCCCACTCTGTGGGCACTCTCTTCAGGTTACTGATTATTTCCTTTGCTTAGAAGAAGCTTTTTAGTTGGAATCCATCCCATTTATTGATTCTTGATTTTATTTTTTGTGCATTAGAAGTCTCGTTAAGGAAGTCAGAACCTAATCTGATATGATGAAGATTTGAGCCTACTTCTTCTTCTATTAGATGCAGAGTCTCTGGTCTAAAGAACTCAAAAAAACTTAACACCAAAAAAAAACACAAAAAAACAAAACCCAATTAATAAATAGGTCAAGGTACTGAACAGACACTTCTCAGAAGAAGATATACAATTGACCAACAAATATATGAAAAAATGTTCTCATCTCTAAAAATCCAAATCAAAATTAATCTAAGATTTCATCTCAACTCTAGTCAGAATGGCAATTATTAAGAATAGAAGCAATAATAAGTGTTGGCAAAGATGTGGAGAAAAAGGTACACTCATACATTGCTGGTGGTACTGCAAATTGTTGCAACCACTATGGAAAGCAGTATGGAGATTCCTTATAAAACTTGGAATAGAACCACCATTTGACCCAGCTATCTCACTTCTTGGTCTATACCCAAAGGACTTAAAATCAGCATACTGTAGTGACACAGCCACATTAATATTCATAGCAACTCAATTCACAATAGCTAAACTGTGGAAGCAACCTAGATGTCCTTCAACAGATGAATGGATAAAGAAAGTGTGGTATATATACACAATAGAATATTACTTAGCATTAAAAAAGAATAAAATCATGGCATTTGCAGGTAAATAGATGGAGTTGGAGAATATCATGTTAATTGAAGTAAGCCAATCCCAAAAAACCAAAGGCCAAATGTTTTCTCTGATAAGTGGATGCTGATACATAATGCAGGGGGGTGGGTGTGGGGAGAATGGAGGAACTTTGGGCAAAGGGGAGGGAGAGACTGGGAGTGGGGATGGGGGCAGGAAAGATGGTGAAATGCGATGAATATCATTACCCTAGGTACGTACATGACTGCACGTATGGTGTGATTTCACATCTTGCACAACCAGAGAAATGAAAAGTTGTGCTCCATTTGTATACAATGAATCAAAATGCATTCTGCTGTCATGTATAACTAATTAGAACAAATTTAAAAACGTAATATGGAAAAATGATGATAATAATAATAATAATAATAATAATAATAATAATAATAATAAATAGCAAATATTAAGAATGATGGTGAGATTTTACCTACAGGATAAAATCTGGGCAGGATTGATAGAGTCTAAGAGCATTTTTAGAAGAATGTTTGGGTTAACTAAAAGGACTGGCTCTCTCATGGTAATGATCTTTATAATAGATAAGGTAATTAAGGAAAAGGGTTTGGCAGCACTATTGTGGGCATAACTCCAAGTGGCACTTTCTCCTTCTAGCCTCTGGGAGTAGTGCCCTCTGGAGTTGAGTAATGTCAAGGCTGTATGGCCTGAGTCTGGGAAGCCCATTCAGCATTCGGCTGGGCTCTGGAAGTCTCGAGCCTCTCTCTTTCAGACTGACCAAACCATATAGTCTAAAGCTGACACTGACTTCTCAAAAGTAAAGGGGCCATACAGGAAATATGATAGCACAATTTCTTTACAATACCAGATTTTGGAAACTACAAAAAATGCAAATGCCCACAGAATTGCTCCAAGTCACTGGTTTCACCTTCATAGAATTATGTTATATGTAGAATAGGTATTAGGATCATAGGTCAAATCTCTCTCTCACTTTAGCTGTCCAACAGGAATAATCTACCACTTTTCCCCTAGTGTCCCTGCCCCTAACCCTCTACCCAAACCAACTTCTAACAAATACAGAAGGAGAAGATTTGGTTTGATCTTGACAGCTGGTTTCAGTCACGGAAGATGGCACAACTGGGAAAACTAGGTGGAGTGCAAGAAGGTAGATCCCAGCCTGATGAAAGAAGAAATTTTTTGATAGGCTGAGATAAAGAAATATGAAATCCTCCAGGTAAGCGAACTGAAGAGGTTAAAACAAAGATGGATGAACCCTGGTCTGGTTTAAGAGGCTATGGTGAACATCTATCAACTAATACAAGATTCTTCAAATGGCCAACTTCATTATCTCACAGATTTAATTCTGGCATTATCTCCTTCAGGGAAGTGTCTTCTCTGAAACATTCCTCAGTCTGGGTTAATGGTGCCTTTTTCTAGGCATCCCTAAACTCGATGTGTAGGCCATTTTCAATGTTTTTACCATGTCATATTAGAATTCTCAATTTATACCCCCAAAACTGACAGCTTCAGGAGTTCAGAGGCTGAGGCTTACCCACATTGTATCCCTAATATCCAGTGTAGCATCGGATACATGTAAGGACTCAATATATGTGTAGTGAACTGAAAAATAATGAAGGCAATTACTAAACTGTACTGAGTACCCAACATGTGCTTGGCAATAAAAGCTGCATATTACATATTTTAACCAATTCAATTCTCAAAATGATAATATGAAGTTGATATTACTTTTTCCAATTAATTGAGATCAAGTAAGTTTCCCAAGATAATCAAATATTCCTTGGAACTCTGAGATCACATTTTTTAAAACACTCTGTACTTCAGGGTTAAACAGTTCCCTTCTATGTACTCTCTCCCAATCTGAATCTCAACTCTTTGATGGAGAGCTCCAAGTGCATGGAAAAAGAGAAGTGCTGCCCACATGAGTTCTTTCTGCCTACTGGTTTACCTTGGGGAGAAGGCAGCTGCAATTTGTCTGTGGTCACTTGTGTTAGAACTGAGCCTGTATCTTTGTAAGTACAGAATCTAAAGGTCCCCCCAGAGCGCTTAGTAGAACAGATTGCAAAACGATGGAAGGGGACAAAGTCCCCTCCATGGCAGCTCCCACAGCGGCAGGCCAAATCTTGGAGAAAACAGGCACATTCAAGGTGCAGCGCAATCTGTTGTTCCTTGGGCCACAGCTCCCAAGCAGCTTCCCGCAATAGAGGCATTCCAAATTCTAGAACATCAGTTTGAGGCAGGGATGGTTCTTTTTGCAGCCGGAGAAGAGAGGCTGAGCCAGCGTCTGAAATTTAGGAAAATCCAAGTGAGACTCTCCCTTATAGTCTTTCAACGCTTCAGTATAGCAAACTCCCAAGCACATTTTTGCTACTTTATAAGATTTTATTTACAACTCATGTTTGGTGTGTCTGCCTCCTTTGTATAAAAAATTTTGTACCTATCAGAAAGTGGTATTGACCATTTCTACTTGATGATAAGGTACAAAATGGAAGAAATTATTAGTTTTACTGAAATACATTGGGAAGATTTCTTGTCGGTTCCTCCTAACTGAGCTTTTTTACTTTAAATTGTTACAAATCTCAAATCATAAGACATATTCTGTTCAAATATGAGTGCAAACATCTCAAAGTCAAAGAGAAATGATTTGTGGATTATATATTCTTGGATCATCCATGCTATGATTTTATTCTTTCATATGGAGAATTTGAGATCATAAGCTGTTCAATTGATATTTTGCTCTGTTCAAGTCTGTTTCAATACCACATGAGTCATTTTCCTCATAAATTTCTAAAATTCAAAATGATCTATCTTTTTTTTCCTTATTATTTGTACCTAGAAAACCAGTAAATGATTATGACAATATTTTATGAACCAAAAAAATCAAAACACAAATACTAACACAGGAGTTAACAAGGAGCTGGAATAAGGATAACTCTGATACAGGATATTTTTCTATTATAACCATGGCTCCTTCATAGATAAACAAAAATTTTCTTTCCATTTCTGAATTGCCAGCCTTCAGAGAGAAGGCCCTAATACATGATATTAATGGTCTTTCTAAACACAGAATACCCCTGCCTTCCTCACCTGACTTTTTCTTCTCTTTGGTTTGATCAATGATGTCAATAATGGAAGGTACTAACATGGACTCAGCAGGAAGCTCAAGCCAGCGGAGCACATGCATATCCACAAGAGCCCCCAACAACTGAAGTAGCTTGTTTTTATCCCAGCCAGGTAGGAGGTGATGCAGCAGATTTATATGGAAGGAGTGACCAATGATTGCAGCACACTTCACTAGCAACTGTTCCTCTGGGCTCAGTTGATCCAGTTGGTTTACTGCTATTTCTGTACCCCCACCAAAAAAAAAAAAAAAAAAAAAAAAGGAAAGCAAGAAACAGCAGTGAACAATGGTTCTATAAACCTGGGATACATTATGTTGATAATTTGTACATCTTAAAAATAAAAAAGCTTGCTTCTTATATACCCCTATTTATTTCCTACCTTAATCCCTACTTATCTAGTCAACCAAACCTCTTGAAAGAGTTCTGTCTCCAAGTTCTTGTTTCCCATTAATTGTTCAACCAACAACTAGGTCTCTACCACACTACTGAAACTGTTCTCCTATGATCACCAAAGCCCTTTGCTGGTAGACCAAAACTGTGCTCTGGATCACTCGGCTACACTAATCCTTTCCAACTTCATGACCTATTAGTACTTAGATCCTTATTTTTTATTTATTTATTTTTTAGAGAGAGAGAGAGAGAGAGAGAGAGAGAGAATTTTTTTAAATTTATTTTTTAGTTTTTCAGTGGACACAACATCTTTATTTTATTTTTAAGTGGTGCTGAGGATTGAACCCAGTGCCCGTGCACGCCAAGCAAGCGTGCTACCACTTGAGCCACATCCCCAGCCCAAGATCCTTATTTTAAATTAAACTTTCAAGGCAGATTTCCTGGTCCTAGATCTCTAATAACTGTAAAGATCTTAATAAACTCCAAGGATTTCATCAAGTTCAAAAACTTGAAATCATCCTAAACTTTGTTCTTTCCCTCACAACCTACTGGTCATCCATCCATCCTCTTTCTAAATGTCTCTTGGATATATTTCATACTAAACAATTTTAAATGACTAGCAAGCCATTTTCACCTGGATCACTATAAATCCTGTTTTGCACATCTCCAATTTCTTTTTATTCTCATCCCAACAATATATTATTAACTAGTGGTAAAATCAGATATCTTAAAAACACAATATGATCAAGTCAGTCTCCCTCTCAAATACCTTTAAAACTCAGTGAGATCTTTCGCAATCTAGCTTTGGCCTTTCTTTTAGACCAAGGCTTTGCTGACCTATTCATTTTAGCTTGCAAGTTTACAACCTCTTTTCCTTCCCTGACAATGTTGACTTTGGGTTAATTTTCTAGCTGTTTCTTGGGATCCCAATAAAATTAGAACGTGAGCAGTATTACCAGGCAACATGGCTTTTGCTAAGAATGACCTCTGAATTTGGACCGGGGAAATGTGAATGAGCTGATTGTGAGATACAGTTTGGGGCTTCCTTGAGTGTAATAATTCTTGTAATAGATCATGATCCTTGCAGGGCCAAGTCCTTATCTGGGACTTGTTGTTTCTAAGAATCCATGCTTCATGGGTCTCATTCCCGATACTGGGACTATTATTCCTTGAGGCTCCAGAGAATAGTCCCTGGGTTGCCAGGTAAATTGTTGTAAGGACTCCCACTGAAGAAAACCACCTGCCACTGTCCTGCCAGCATGCTGCATTTACTTCTAACTAGAGCCAATGCCAAGTTTGGCCTGTCATGGTTAGAGCAAAAACTGTCTAGTTGAACCCAAAATCTCCAGGACGAAGAACTATGGTGTCATACATTAACAGAATATTATGTGACATTATTTATTTTGCTAAATCCTCAACAGAACCCATGACGTAGGGTCTATTGTTATCCTCACTTGACTGACGAGAAGACTACAGGTAACTTATCAAAGGCCTCCAGCGAGTAAGTGGAGGGGCCAAAAGTTGTCCTCATTTTTCTAATTCCAGAGTCCCAGCAATTGACTAGCATGTCTTTATGGTGGTTTCATGTACATGTCTTATTTTCTCAACAAGATGATATTTTACTTGAACTATATTTATCATAATATTCCTTAAGAGGGCTTAATATAGTATCTCCCCCACCAAACACTTGGATAGAACATTTGAAAAACAAAACATAATAAAGAGAATAAAATCATGGCATTTTCAGGTAAATGGATAGAGTTAGAAAAGATAAGACTAAGTGAAGTTAGCCAATCCCAAAAAACCAAATGCCGAATGTGTTCTATGATATAAGGAAGCTGACTCATAGTGGGGTGGGGAGGGGGAACATGGGAGGAATAGATGAACTCTAGATAGGGCAGAGGGGTGGGAGAGGAAGAGAGGGGACATGGGGTTAGAAATGATGGTAGAATGTGATGGACATGAATATCTAAAGTAAGTATATGAAGACATGAATTGGTATGAATATACTTTGTACACAATCAGACTTATGAAAAATTGTTCTCTATATGTAATAAGAATTGTAATGCACTCTGCTGTCATATATAAATAAAAATTAATAAAAAAGTTAAAAACAAAAAAGCCATAATTAATCTCAAAGAACATCTCCTCTCCAACTATGCCTGCCAAATTCTTTGTTCCTTATCGGTCAAAATAAACATACTTTGCATTCTTTTTTATTAAACTCTTGCTATGTACACAACATTATCAGCATCATAGATTTTCTTAAATCTCAGCAACATCATCTCCCTTGCTTATTGCCTCCTTTGGCAGAGGAATTTTCACAAAGGGAAACTCAGGACCTAATTTTTATTAATAAACTGAAAAAGTTTCCAGATCATCAAAAGAAAGCAAAAGGCCATTTAAGTAAACATTATTCATGTCTTCAAAAGGCTCTGCAGGCCATGCTAGAACTTATTTCTGGAAGACAAGTTTCCTGTTTAGAATAAAATGAAACCAGAATGATAATGAGAGACTTGTACTCATTCACTCACCCAATTACTAATTGCAGTGACACCTGTAATTGATTCACTGGTGGTATTCAAAGAACTTGCCTTTTAACAGTGGTGGGAGAAGCACTGTATCCAAGTTTACATCATCTTTGACTGTGCAGACATAAAGTTCCTGATCTTCTTTGGAGCTGGCAGGAGAAATACTATACATTGTGGATTTTATGGCATTGGCTGTAGGAGCAAAAAAAAGGACCATGACTGAGGAAAACACCAAGCTCAGTGACTGTAGCTTTAAAGGCACAGAAATGCAAGATTAAGTCAAGAGACTTCAGGATGAAGATGAATGGAAAACACGTTTTTTTTTTTGAGAGAGAGAGAGAGAGAGAGAATTTTTTTTTTTAATATTTATATTTTAGTTTTCGGCAGACACAACATCTTTGTTTGTAGGTGATGCTGGGGATTGAACCCGGGCCGCACGCATGTCAGGCAAGTGCGCTACCGCTTGAGCCATATCCCCAGCCCAACACTATGGTTTAACATGCTTCACACCAACCCATCCTGCTTGTTCTTTAATTTTCTCTTATAAACTAATAGCATCCTTTGTACCATATTATATTTCATCACTGTTCATTATTCCTGCTTACTTTATACTAGCCCTGTTTCTATGATATCACAGCTCTAGGATGCCTTTCTGGATATACATGTAATTCTACCCTTTCCTCCTAGCCCATCCTCCTTCCTTCTCCCATCCCCCATCCAAATCCTCAAGTCCTCCTCATCATTAATATACAATTCTCTGTTCTGGACTCTCATCGTTAAAAACCCTATTTCCTACCTGATCTCCTAGGCTACTCAAAATAAAACTATTGCAGATTGGTTGACTGAATTAAGTTATCTGAGGCAGCGATTTAGTGTTTTCACCCTAGTTGCATAGTATTTGTACACTGTACTTAGCTGGGCTTAATCTGGCCCACAATGTCAACAGGGAATGACCACAAGCTTCATAAAGACTAGGTAATGCCATGATGGAGATCAAATGTCAGTGGTTGCAAGGCTAAACTTACCTGACAGGGTTTCCCACTTGCTGTTCTCTTCCTCCTCCTTTTTTAGGTCATGAAAAAGCAATATGTCCTTAGAGAGAAGGTCCTGGCATAGGATCTCACAATACAGGGGGTTTCCAAAGCACCTGTGCAGAAGGTAGCTGCAGAAAGTAAGTAGGTGATTGTTGACTAAAGATAACCACTTGAGGGGAGCCAAATATTAAGGGTACTTCATACTGAGGAATCTTCTTTTGTTAAAGTCAGATCTTGATGTATATACACTAACAGATGGAAGCAGCTGCAGGGAGAAACGTAGGGAAAAAACAATTTCTTGGGTTGTTTTTTTTTTTTAGGGGGGGGCACTGCGGTTTTAACTCAGGGGCGCTTAATCACTGAGCCACATCCCCAGCCTTTTAAAAATATTTTATTCAGAGACAGGGTCTCACTAAGTTGCTCAGAGCCTTGCTAAGTTGCTGAGGCTGACTTTGAACTTGTAATCCTCCTGCCTCAGCCTCCCGAGTCGCTGGGGTTACAGGTGTGCACCACCATTCCCAGCAAGAAAAACAATTTCTGATTGGCTTTGAAATATATTTTGGCAGTAACTTTTTTTTTTCTTAACTATTTTGCTTCTACTGATGTTAAAAGGAGCTAACATCTCCTTGCTAAAAGGCTTTGCAGAAACTGACACTATAAGCAAGCCATCCAAGTCCTAACTGTCTTGTTAAAACTTGAATGGGCAGCCGGGGAAGTAGCCCCTTCATAGTTTACAAGGAGACTGAAATCTCATCTTGGGCTTCATCATGCTTACTAATGCCACTCTCTCCCCCAACTCTGTTGAGCTCTGAGCCTTCTCTTTTATATTATGGCACTGGCTCCTCTCTTAATGAAGTGCCCAGCTGATCCTAGCCACTCACATCTGCAGCTCTTGGGGGATGCTCACCACCCCTAGTTCCCAACATGCCATTCTCAACAGCAAGGTTGCTGCCAACTTTGAAATGGGCACAAGGATAGCCTGAGGACTCTGTAGGAAGTGCTGGGCCCAGCCACACAGGGTGACAGGAGGGGTCAACGTCATCACCATGATGATGGGCACACTGGAGAGCAATGTTCCCAAAAACTCCCAGGAAGCTGCATCCATATACTGGGCCTCGTCAATGAGGAAAATCAGTGGTGTTTCCCTCACTGCCTGGAAATAACAGCAAAGAAACAATAACAACCTCTGATTAGAAATAAAGATCTACTGCAAATTTTCCATCAACAATTTAAACAAAATGTCAAACAGGATGGAATTTTCAGAGTAAAATGTATTTTAAGTCCAGGTAACATTTTACTTTCTAAATATAAAATATAACCTACATATCTAATTCCTAAATAAAAAATGTATGGATAAAATAAGTGAACAAGAAAATGCTCTAACTAAAAATAAGTATCGAAATATTCTCTAACTCAAACTTGAAGCTTTCAAATATTTCATTTTGACAAAGACTTTATTCTGTATGAGAATTTATAACATTTTAAAATGGCAACTTTCAAACCCGGCTGCACATTAGAATCTCCTGGCAGTGCTTGTCAACACTCTCATTACCAGGCCCCACTCACTGAACACTCTGAAAAAATTATATCCATTTTTATCCCCACTCCCGCTCTGCTTCCTCTGCTTCCCATGGTGTCAGGTGATTACTCTAATGTGTTTATCCTATAGATTTTTGTTTGCATTTTGTTCTTTCAAAATATGCATTGTTGTTTTGCCAAATACATTATTTTTATATAAATACTACTGTATTACAGATCTCATTATTTTTCCTCTTTTTTTATTCAGGACTGTTTTTATTTTTGCGGTGCTTGAGATTGAACCTCAGGTCTTGCACGTGCTATGCAAGCCTTCTACCACTGAGCTACATCCTCTGGCTTCAGACTATTTTTTAAAAAATATTATTATTAGTTGTTGATGGACCTTTATTTAATTTATTTATTTATACACAGTGCTGAGAATCAAACCCTGTGTCTCACAAATGTTAGGCAAGCACTCTACCATTGAGCCACAACCTCAGCCCTCAGAATTGTTTTTATATCACTCCACATTGTTAAGTTTTCATCTTATTCCCTTAGTTCTAACTTTAACATTTACTTCACTGTGTTCATCCATGTGTTCATGCCAGTACCTCTCTGGCCTCCACAAATAAACACAATGGACATGTTCCTTGGGAGTTCCTAGATTTAGAGGATACATGCTATTAAAATTTGAATTGTTACTTTTAGATTGCTTTCCAGAATGGTCACATCATTTTCTCTTCATATAGATTTTTGATTCTGTAATTCTGAGGTAGAGTCTGTGTATCTGTGCTTTTAATAAATAATAGGTAAAATAGCTATTCACCTGCACTGTAAATCATTGTTTTACATCAAATTACTAAAATTTCATTAAGAAACAGGACCAAGAAAGAGCCAAAACTCTTTTGTGTGCCATGCCATGCTGTGGAATGAATACATGTTTGCAGATAGACACAAACACTGAAGATATCAACAAATGGAAGGCCAAGAAAAGCCTAAAACAATGTATGATGCAAACTGGTTAAACATAAACCATCTCCAAATATTAAGAATAAATGGTATGCAGCAAAAGTACCCACCTCCTGAAGCACTTCAATAAAACACTCTTTAACCTTTTTTTGTCTGGCCAGGTCATCCATGTGTGAAACTTTGAAGGACAATGGAAACTGATCAAAAAGAAATATTATGTATTAGCATTTAAAATGGCAACCTAATAAAAATGTGCATATTCTCCAAAGGAACAGAAAACAATTCTATTTTAATGAAGAGTAGGTTTCTGTGAGATTGAGCATAGAGAGACAAGGTCCAATCCAATATTAATGTATAGCTCAAAGTGTAATACTGAAAGTTCATTGAGGGTTAAAGACAGATACTTACATCTTTTTTTCTATACCAGAGTCTAGAAAATTATTAAAGGCTGTAACTAAGGAATAAATGACAGGTTGTACTTAGTAATGCTACTTTGGGCAGCTCCAGTATATAAGTTACACCAAATATACCAGGATGAATCTCTACATGCAACTTGTCAGAAAGAGATGCAATGGATATCACCTAACATTTTTTTACTGTGCTAGGTTAAGGCACATAAGCTACCATGGATCTGTTAGCCAAAGTGAGATTCCTGCTTGACCATATGAACAAAGGTTAGAGCCCAGACAAAACTTAATAGAGGGCTATACTGAGAAACTGGATAGATTTTAGTATTCTCTACTTTATATCAAATACTTTCTTTGGAGGTAGATTAGAAGTTAGAAGTGATGGAGAATGAACAGGGTATCTTTAGTTTGCTGGCTGTTGGGTACCACATAAACCCTAGACCACTGGAAGATTTTGAGATTTAAATGCTGGCTCAAGGGATATACTCCATGGCTAGGGAATAGGAAGGCAGCTTTAAGGAATAAAAAAATCACAACTGACTTAAGAAGACATGAATACAATTCCTAGGATCAGGATCACCTTAACACATGTAGCTGTTTAAAATTTATAATACAATCTCTTATACACTATCTTCTTTAAAATTTATGTAAAATCATATAAAGTATGTAAATCATTTACAGATGAAAAAATTGTGGCTCAGAGAGGCTAAGTGATTTGCTCCAGACCATATAACTAGCAAGTGTCAGAGTTAATCTTAGAATCCACTCTAAAGAAAACAAACAAACAAAAAACAAACCCTGGGTTTTGGTGAATCCAAATCTTAATCCTCCCAAGACTATGTGTTCTTAAGCTACATATATATGTCCTAAGGGTATTAATTATGTTAGAAGACAACAGTGGATCTGACTATCCACAAAGAATAACAGTAACCCAATTCAGAAAGTCAAAGTCTTTGTTACCTTCACAAAGAAGAGGTCATTAAAAAGGCAATGAAGTGGTTCATCCACCATTCCATGGAGCTGTCTGTTCAGGCACTCTTGCCGATAATAGGCTGGGCATGTATCAATCTCAAAGAAGATGGCCATGAGGGTCTGGATAACATAGAAGCACTGCTGGGAATCTGCTTCCTTCAGTTTCAATGGCAACACCCTGGTGAATATTAGCATGGTCACTGGGAGACCCCAGACCCACACAGAGATTACTCATTCCACCAGTCCAAGGTTGCTGAATCTAATGACATGTAGTTGTACCAATAAGGTAAAGAAGCCCCCCTAAAAGTAGGTTTTGAGTCAGAAAGCAGGTGTCTTTACCTTTGCCCTTTTTTCTGGGCCAAGAAGTTTATTTCAGCTAAAAGCTGGCTTTTTCCATAGCCTTTTCCACCTTCATACAGAACTGCCTGACCCTTCTTCTGTTGCAAACATGACTGCTGTGCCGATCTGAAGGCCTCCAGTTCCTTTTCCCTGTCTGCAAAGAGACAAGAAGCACTCTGTGCTTTATAATAGAGACTATTTGAATTGATTTTCAAAGCTAGCTCTCTTAAAAGCTCTATCACCTCCCTGTCCCAGAATCCCTGGCAGAATCCAGAATCCCATTCTTTGATGGAATTTCATATCTAGGTCTAGAAAATCAACTTGAGACAAACAGAAGTATGTGCTGAGGAACTGGATAGATTCAGGGTTTGTTGTGGAGCCTAAGCAATAACATTCAGAACAACCAGGCACCATATGGATGTGGGGCTACTATTATTTTCTTAGTTTGTTATAAAAATTTCCATAACAACAATTTAGTCTTCAGGGTCTGAAACTGTTAGGTAAAGATAATGGATTAATAAATGTAGATTAAAATAAAAATAGGGACTATATAATGCAGGTGGCAGAAGAGACCCCAGTAGCAAAACCCTAACTTACAAAGATTCTAACTAAATGTTGGTACTTCTCAAGCAAAGTGGTAGAACTTGACCTGAAATCTGAACATTCAACATGAAAAAGAAATGACAGATCCTCTTTAAAACAAATATAAATTCACTAAGAAGGCTGCTCTCTATTTTTTAATATAAACTTAAAATCATTTAGTTTGCATTCCATTTTATTTTTAAAATCATGTCTAGCCATCTACAGGTGAAACAAATATGATCTAATTAGAAAACTCACCTAACAAAGGGCGATTTTCATTTCTTGTTCTGGCCAAATGTCTTTTCCCAAACATTCTGCAAAAAAGAACAAAGAGAAATGTTTTATTAAAAATAGCATCAAGAACTCTTGTCTTCCTAAGCAAGTACTTCAAATAACTGAAGAGGTACAGAGATCTGTGCAAAAGTGTTTTTAAGAACTAAAAATTGTTATGGAGTGAGAAAAGGAAAGTAGTATTGATATCTGCAGGCTCAGAGAGGTAAGTAAATTGTGAAGTACATGCGCACACACACACACACCCAAAGAACACCTAGATTAGTGATTTACTGCTATTTTCTTCCTGTTGGAGAGAAAGAAATTCCCCAAAGAAGTAGCTAAGAGCTAAACAGACAAGCTAAAAATCTCAAGATGAGAAAGCCTCCTTTTATGTGTCTTATTCCAACAGGGAAGTACTAGTATTACTAAATTTCATACAACTGAAAATTTACCATTCTCATGCCTCTATTCTGTAAGAGATGAGAATAAACTCTCACCAATAATACTCACATACATCTTCTATGGCCAAGATATTCATAAATCCTCCCGGGGTTGGAGATGTTTTTCATTATTTTCTCTGGCAGTTTCTTAAAGTTGTAAGCAGGAAGCATGGACCTTAAATACGTTACCTCATCACAGGATACCAAGCCTGGATAAGCAGCTATCATTCTGGCCACAAGGCTCACTTTTGGGCCAATAACTGTGTTAGAAATAAAGTAAAGGGTGGAAAATTTTTGGACCACCTCTTCCATCTTCATCCCTTAAGTCATAGAGCTAATAATCCAATCTATTCTACCTGTATATTCATGTCTTGCTACTGCCCCAACCAGGCCACAGAATACTGGTCCATTGGTGATACTGATGGAAACAAGCCTGGGGATCAGAAAAGTAACAACTGAGTAAATATATAGTCAGAAGCCTCCAAATTCAGGCACAAGATCTGCCACTCTCTAGATCTAGAAGTCTAGTTTTAGAGCTCAGAATGAAAAAAGGTCAGTGGCTTATGCCAATCTGCGTCACATGATGAATATGAAGAACTTAATAAGAAAACCACAAAACCTACAGAATTGTCTCCCTCTTTTAGGAGTTTTATTTGGGGTGTTGTTATTGGTAAAAAGATTTTAAAAAACCACTTTTATCTGTCAGCAGATTTATATATGCTTTTTGAGGTACTTTCAAATTGATTGCCTCATCTGGTCCTTTGAGATATAATTAACAACAAACTTGTATGACAGTCAAAGCAAATATTTTAATAGGCTTTGAGAAAAGAGGAAAAAACTAAAGGGGTTAATTTAA
Organism: Marmota flaviventris; assembly: GCF_047511675.1. Taxonomy (NCBI): domain Eukaryota; kingdom Metazoa; phylum Chordata; class Mammalia; order Rodentia; family Sciuridae; genus Marmota; species Marmota flaviventris. Next base: position 112,762,766 of record NC_092503.1, read on the forward strand.
CTTTCCCAGAGTTATACAGCAAAAGTCAGAATGAGAATCTAGATTTCCAGATCCCTAGATGAGTGTTATTTTTGCTATTCCATGCTGCCCTTAGATAAAACCCAAAAAATGAAAAGTAGAGCAACAGATGGCAATACAGAGTTGAATCAAATAATGCAATGTCAGAGTAACAGAATAATCAGAATGTCAGGGCTGCTGGTGGAAGAATTCTGAAGCAAACTAATCTTCGGAATATACTTTTTCAATGAGTAACTTTTTCATCATTCACACATGCATAAAATTATTCATTCAATAAGCACTGAGAAGTATGCACAGTGCCACACACTTAGCTGGATGTTTAAAATGTTTGTCCTGGAGAAGTTCAGGCTGGGGAAGAAGAAGGTTGGGAATAAGGGAGGTGAAGAAACAGTTATATGATGTCAAGACAAATATTCTTATTAGAGATCAGTAAAGCACATTCATAAAGCAAATAGAAGGTGTATTAACTTTCTGTACTAACTCGTACAGAAAGAGTATTCATAAGGGAGAGGACATTAGTCAGACTTTGAAAGTTGAAGACACTGTCAAAACAGAGAAACAGCATTTTTTCCAGTAGAAAAAGGCACAGGCTTTGGAAGCCTGGTGTAGTTATGAAAAACTAAGTACTTCAAGATGGCTAGAGCACCGATGGTGTTTGGAGTAGGGAGAGGTGAAGGGAGAAGTGATCTTACATAGATGAGAGATGGGAAAACATGCGCAATATGGATTACTTAAAAAGAGAGTATAATAGAGAATGGGCAGATTTACTTGACTGACATGACAGGTCACAGATATGTGGATGGAGAAAGAAGGAGCAATGAGGCATAATTAGGCTCAAGCTAATGTACAAACAAACAATTTTCAGTGGTTCAGAGAGAACGTGAAAAGTAGTGATCATGTTAACATGACTGTCTCCTATACCAACCAAATTCTCCTGGCTTCCTGAGGACAGGATTGAGGGCTCTCACCATTCATATGCTGTACCCACTGTCCATGGTGAATAAAAGAAGTGCACAAGACAAGAACCAGGTAGTCGATTCTATCATCACCCCAACAGCAAGACTCAAAATCTTCTACTGGTTTAAGATGCTTCCTCAGGCTAAAATGACATTTCTCACTTTCTCCACCTGCCAAACTCCTTTCTTTTTCTACCCGGCACAGAAGTCATCTAGAGTCAAGACTTCTTTGATATCTCTGGGGATGATGAACTATCTCTTCCTAAAGCTTCTTGCTTTAGCTCCCAGAGAATTTTATTCCTGCACTTAAATTTCATTGTACTACAAGAAAGGTGTTTACCTGGATGAGGAGGAGGTGGTCTCTTATTGTTCTTATGTCCAAGGCATAAGAATACTTAATGAATGCATTTATGCACATGAGAAACTCAAGCACTGGATCACTAACAAGATAAGACACACTGTACTTTTCTCACTTGGTTGTTTCTTCTTTTTATTGTATTTTATAACTACCCCCTGTTCTTCCTGGCAGTCCATATTCATTTTTTATTTTAAAAACATTCTCTATTGATGAAGAATATATTCTTTATTTGACATATGCAATTATACATAGTATTTGTGGTACTAAAAACCATCCTGATCACTCCCTAAGTCTCCAAAATATCCTGGAGACTTGTTCAGGGAATCATCTTTTCTCTAAAGGAGCTAGAAACTAAAGGGTATTTTTTCAGATTCGAAAGAGGAACTTACAAGATGACTCAAGGTGAACAGGAGACACGGGATGCAGTTTAGGGTCTGAGTGAGAATTGATGTGATGCAGACAGACATGAACAATGACATTTGTTACTGAGGCTCCAAAAGTACTGCTGAAGCTTCAGCATTTGATTAGTGTGGCATTTCCCAAAATATATTCCAGAACACTAGTTATTCTGGATATTTATAGGTCCTTTTAGAGAAAAGAGTTTGATGATCAAGTACATGTAGAAAATTGTGATTAAAACTAAATATATTAATTTTCTTCATCATAAGACTACCCAGACCCTTTTATGTATAAATGTATACTGTGAATCTCTAGGAAGGAAATAGAGTTTGTTTCACTACCCATTAGTATGATAAGGCACTAGAGTTCTACCAAACATTCTTAGGGAAATGCTGAATTGGTAATTTGTCTTCAAGGAAAAAATAATGACCTTGAAATCTAGCTTTCAGGTTGTGAGATTGTCACACTATTTGTCTTAACAACATAATCTCTCTGGATCTTAGTTTCCTTAGGTTAAGAAGATCAGATTAGATGAGCTCTAATATTCCATCATCTAGTTCTTAACATCTATTATATTATAAACTAAATAAGACCAAAACGACAAGGTTATGGCCTAAGAGTCACAGAATGTAACTTTAGGGCATTGTAAGACAGCCTCTACAGGCCAGAGAAATGAGTATCTCACTCAAGGGTAGCACCATTGAAGGCCACAGGTCAAAGCAATATTCAAGAACAGAATAGATCAGTACTAGAAGAGGAGGCCTTGCATAAAACTGGTAGGTAGGCTATGAGAGTCTCTGCAGATCCCACCCAAACTGAAAGAAGTGACAACATGTATTTGCCTTGGGCTGAGAATTTGATTATGTATTAAGAAACTATAGCATCTTTCTTTTCTGTAAAATCAGGAGTTAGGTCAGATAATTTCTAAATTCCTTTTCATTACTAACATTCTATGTATCTACAATTATATTAATAATATATGTAATCCTTTGGGGGTAACCTTTGCATATTGTAAGAATCAGCTATGGAATAATAAACAACATAGGATTTGAAAACCAAAGATCAGGGTTTAATTTCTAGCTCTGCTATATGCTAGTAAATTCTCTTATACAGTCTTAGTTTCTTCATGTCTAAAAGAGGGATATAAATTTTCACACTGGTAGAATGTACCTTAAGTAATCTATAAATGCTCAAGTGCTATATACATGTGTGATAAAATTTTTATTCATTCTTTTTTTGGGGAGGGATTGTACTGGAGATTGAACTCAGCAGCACTCAACCACTGAGCCACATCTCCAGCCCTTTTTTGTATTTTATTTAGAGACAGAGTCTCACTGAGTTGCTTAGGGCCTCACTAAGTTGCTGAGGTTGTCTTTGAACTCTGTGATTCTCCTGCCTCAGCTGCAGAGACAAAGGGATTACAGGTGTGAACCACTATGCCCAGCTTTATTAATCTTGAATAAGTTATAGCAAGTAAATTAATCTTTGACTCAATATTAACACTGGAAACAACTGTTTTTCAAATTCATTCATTCATACTTTTCTTAAGGCTTTCTATTGGAAAAAAAAAAGGTCACTCGGGAAATTCCAACTAACTTTGTCATAATGCAACAAGGGGCACTTTCTATGCCTTCATTAGTATTAGGTTTTGTAGAAGGTGGTGTGGGTGGACTGGGAGTGAATATGAAAGCAGGAGATCAGTTCAGTGTGAAGTCCAGAAAAAGCAATGGGATCTGGGAAAGACCAAGAGTGAGAGCCAAAAACACAAGTGTTAACTAGCTGTGGTCCCCTCCTCTCTAGGTAATAATTATCCTACAACTTCTCTCATCTTCCCTCTTATAAATAGGTAGCTGTGTTTGCATCCTTTCCATATACAGCTATGTTATTTGCACTATATAAATTTCCCCATTTGCTTATTCCTTTACAATGTTCTTGAATTCTGTCATGTATATTCTGTTCCTCTATCTTTCCTGCTTCACTAAATGGAAACCTATATTCCCCACCCCTGGGTATCCAGTATAGAATTCTGTATCTAATAATTTCTGAATATCCTGTTTGCTGACTTTCCTTAGCAAGTTCCCTCCCCATCAAGCAGATTCTGAATACTCTCAACCCCTGCTACTTGTTACTGCCTCCTACCCTGCCTGAAGAGCCCCCTGGGGCCTGAGAAGCTCCTCTCTGCCCCACTTTCCTCCTCACTTGGTCTCAGCAAGATTCTCCCAGCAGAAGCTGAAGATGCTGAAGGAGCTCTCCAGGGCATGTGCACATTCATCTGGCTTCTTATCTCCAGGAAGGCCGAAAACACAGAGGAACATGCAGCCCTGGGATAGATGACAGAGGAAGAACAGTTTATCTGATGAAGGAATATGACTTGCCTCAACTACGTTACTGGTTTGCAACAGGGAATAGAGTATTCTATATGATTTGTGAAGTGGGTACTCTGGGCTACAAAACCAGGAAAAAAAATCTTGGCCGGAGGTGTGGCTCAGTGGTATGAGCATTTGTGTAACATGCATGAGGTCCTGGGTTCTATCCCGTTTCATGAAGAAAAAAAAATCTTGATTTAATGAACTACTTCAAAAATAGGAATTTAAAACACAAGAAAAGGTGGTATCAAGAACCATTCAAGTTGGGTGCAGTGGTACATGCTTGTAATCCCAGCAGCTTCAGAGGCTGAGGCAGGAGGATCCTGAGATCAAAGCTAGCCTCAGCAACTTAGTGAGGCCCTAAGCAACTCAGTGAGACCCTGTCTCTAAATAAAATACAAAAAAGGGCTGGGAATGTGGCTCAGTTGGTTGAGTGCCCTGGATTTCAATCCCCAGTAATTCCTCCCCCCCCTAAAAAAAAAGAACCATTCAAGCCAGGTACAGTAGTGCATGTTTAGGGTACTAGTTACTTGAAAGGATTGAAAGGAACCCAAGTTTGAGGCCAGGCTGGACAACACAGCAAGATCCTGTCTCAAAACAAACAAAAAAACATGCAATTGCTAGTGTTAAGTCTATCTGCCCACATTTTCTTTGCCTATAATGTCAAGTATTAATATGTTGCTCTTTTTCAAGCTCAATTGGTTGAGAAAAATATGATTATTTACTTTGTTATTAGATCCAGTAAAACACTCCTAATGCTTTCCCAAGGCTTTTTCAACAAGAACTGAATAAAATCTTCAGTAACCCTGAAAATTAAACTAACGATAACATGGCATTTCTTAACTTACATTACTTGAAGTTTTAATGTTATATAGAGGCCTACAAAATAAGCAGCAGGAAATCTGATTTACACTTGTGTTACATGGGTGATAAACAGATCGTACAAGATGTATTATTTCTCACTCACCTTTAATACTTACTTTCTCAAACATAAAGATCCGGCTTAACTGGCCACCACCTTTCTCAATGACTGTAGAGATATATAAGGCAGCCTCCTGGATAAGATGACACAAATGCAACATCCACGCTGTCTTATGGAACTCAAGATTCACCAAAACCATAGTCACTGTACGGAATTCAGATACATACTCCATAGGTTGGCCTTCATCAATCTACAAGACACAAAGAGTTACTATGCCTATGTCTTCAACTCTCAGTATCATGTTCAGGCATTGTAATTATCCATTACACGCTAAATATAAGCAAATAACTTATGGGTGCCAGGTGAGATCTAAAACTTCAGGTTTGAGAGGTACAGAAAAAGTATAAACCAGTGGGCTTAGAATTAAATTATTTGACTTTAAACCTAATTCCCTGATGAAACTGCCAGGATTTTATATTTTCTAAGTTTGATATGCCTAACTGTGCTAATCATTGTATTTATCAAATGTTCATATTCATACATACACAATCAAACAACACATATTTACCAATCATGTTTTCTAAACCCTGCTTACAGTGTAATAAATGCTTCAAGGACAAACAAGAACAAATGTGGCTTTTACTTTCTAGAACTGAGAAAGCCAACTAAAAGACACATTCATACAGTAATTATATTAGTGCAGATGGTAACATCTGCTGAGATTAGAGTGGGGCACAGGAGATGAACTAGATCAATATTAAACATTATCTCATTTAATGTACACTTATTTACACAAACACACACAGTTTGTGTAATGATTCAAGAAGTAGGAAATAACCTTCTTCAAAAGGTTTTTCATTATGTATTTCCGCAGTGTTCGCTCAAGTGCAGAGTCTGGATCCAATTCCAGGGCAGTTCTTAGTGTATCTAACAAAAGAAAAACAAAATGTCTCTAGCCATATGGAAAATTAATCTTTAAAATTTCAGAGTTAGGTAGAAAGGACACGTAACTTACCAGCACTTGTACGGTAATGTGGCAGATAATCAAGGCACTTGTCAAAATGCTCATCAAAATCAAATGGGTTAATGATCCGCATATCTCTTAACTAGAGAAAGGAAAACTGCTCAATTCTGTGTTCATACACCAACTTGATTACCACTGATCCCTTAACAGAGGGGCTGAGGACTCTATCTCCCTTATTTATCTTGTATCTCCCCAGCCTTACTATTCTGCCTTATCTCTTTTCTGGGAGAATATCCCTGGCCTCCCTCCAAATTTGCGTTCCAGTGGTTACTGGTTTGTTCACATAATATGTGAACACCACCAGAGCACTGCCCTATGTAGTGGGAAGTTTTTCAGGATGTGCTATGGACAGAACCAGCTTCCTACCTTCACAGCTTCATCCTCCCTCATGATTTCCACTTCAAACATGTACTGCTCACAGAGCTTCCAGCAGTTCCAGGACAGGACAATCTCATTTGCCTGAGCCAAACGCTGAGCTAACTGGACACCATCTACATCACGCCCAATCACCAAGAGGTATTGCCGTTGCTCATCTCCAACAATAACTTGGGATATCCGACCTGCAGACAGACCTATCCAGAAAGAAAAAAAAAGAGAGAGAGAAGCAGAGAATAGCCAAACTCAACTGGAAAACTATACAAAGGGAGGGGTCTAGAATCCCACAGGGCTTTATGTATCATGCCAATCTTGTCAATACTCTTAGTTGCAAAGTCTTAGGTGAGCTCACCTTTAAAAATAACACCTTGTCCCAGATTTCCTTTTCACTTAAATAGACCTAGAGGTTGAAATTCAAATACCCCTGGGTTGCATGGGGGGAAGAAGTAAGAAATCTTATCTCTCTAAATTGCTCTCAAAATTACTATTCTAATGTATAGCTAGGTCTGATAGCAGAGTACTGAGGGAGGAGACCATATGGTTATACTAAGAAATTGCTACTATCCCTCCTCAGTGTTACCAGGACTGAGTAACTAGGCAATCAGTATTGTATCAGACATGGGTCCTTTTGTTCTACTTCCATTTTTCTGACCCTGAGGGATTTCTTACTGCTAATACAGCAGAAATACTGGTTTGCTTATCAAAAAAAATATATATATGTATAATAAAACCAATAGAAGTCTACCCCTAGCTAAGTCACTTAATCTGAGCTCAAAGCAAAAAAAAAAAAAAAAGGAAAAGTCAAGTACAATGGCACATGCGTATAATCACAGCAGCTCAGGAAGCTGAGGAAGGATTGCAAGTTTGAGGCCAGCCTCAGCAACTTAGTTAGACACTGCCCCAAACAAACAAATAAAAACAGGAAAAAGTTTTAAAAGAATGGCAAAGATTTATATGTTCAGCCAAGACAGAATATTTCCTAATACTTGAAATAACTAAAGGACTGGAAAAAATATATGAAACAATGGTTTTCAAAATACTGGACATCAGGTAATAAAGAACAGTGAACCCCAAGAGACAGGAAATAAGCTGTTATTCTAGTTTACTTTTGGAGAGTTTCCAAAACACATCTCAGGAAGGAGAGAAACCTAGGTACAGTGAAGAAGACTCCAAGTTGAGAAGTCAGAGCTGGGAACATGAGAAAGCCTAGATAGCTAGAGTTCACAGGGCACTGACAGGAGTATTGGAGCAGTAAGTCATGTACAGAGGAAGAATCCTACATATCTGCACTAGGTCCCTTCCAAGTCTTTAGCTGAATATTGATATGTACATGAATATGAGAAAAATGTCTGATGCTGAGAAAAAAAACTACATAAAAAGATTAGAAAAATAATCTTTGTTATTACACAATGATGGGAATAGTACTTATTATCACTAGCCACATGTCAAATTTAATTTACAGGACATCAGGGATGGTATTAAGAAGACGTCTGCCTCAGGAATGGGGTAAAACTAGCCTTAGACAAAACATTCTCTGGTCTCACCTGACAAAGTTGACAAGCAAATCCTGAAAGAATTAAATTGACCATATTCCAGAACTAAGCTCAGGAATACTTTCAGAAATATTAAAAAATCCAGCACCAAACAAAGTAAATTCATGTCTGGCGCCCATCTCAAAAACTATTGTGCAGGCAAAAGAAGAATATCTGACTTATAATAAGAAGAAAAATCAACCAATTGAGCCCATAATAGAACTAGTAGAAAAGGACATTAAAAGTTTTATGATAATTAGATTCCATATACTCAAAAACCTAGAGAAAAGATTGAACAACTAGAGACGTGGTATACATATCTCTCAAACCAAATATATAAGTATGAAAACTATAGTGTCTAACATGAAAAATATACTAGATAGGATAAAAGGCAAATCAGATACTGCAAAGGGAAAGGTATTACTATGAAGACCTAGTAATAGAAACGATCCAAAATAAACACAGGGAGAAAAAAGAGTGGGGGAAAAATAAAAGAACTGAACTGTGAGATTATTACAAGCAGCCTAATATGTGTGTAAATGGAGAGAGGAGTAAGGGAACAGATACAATTCTTTGAAGAAATAATGAGGGAATATTTTTCAAGTTTGAAAACAAACACACACCTATAGAATCAAGAAGCTCATGAGCTCTAAATGCAAGAAAAATAAAGAAAACTATACCAAGGTACATCATAATCAGATTACTTAAAACCACTGATAAAGAGGAAAATCTTGAAAACAGTCATAGGGGTGGTGGTGAGAAGACAAATTATGTACAAAGAAGTAAAATTAAAGATTAAAGCAGCCTTTTTTGTTGCAAACTCTGTAAGGAAGAAAACAGTGGAACAAAAGTTTCAATGAGAGAAAACTTCATCAATCTGAATGTCTATGTTCGGTGAAAATACCTTTCAAAATTAAATACGAAATAAAGATTTTTTTAGGCATGCAAAAGTTGAACTACTATATGTTCAGCAAATCTGCACTATGAGAAATGCTAAAGGAAGTTCTTCAAATAGACAATAATGAGTGTTAACAAAGACACAGAAAACCTGGAGCCTTCATACATTGCTGGTGGAAATATAAAATGAATAATCACTTTGGAAAATAGACTGACAATTTCTTAGAAAATAAAACGTACCATATAACCAACCTCTTCCACTCTTATTTACCCAAGAAAAATAAAAGGATATACCTATACAAATAATTGTTCATAGATGTCCATAATAGCTTTATTTGTAGCAGCCAAAAACTGACAATAGCTTAAGTGTCCATCCATAAATTAGCAGATATACAAACTGTAGTATATTATAGCCACACATGTATCACTAATTAATTCCTAATACTACCCAGCCGCAAAAAAGAAATTAACTAGTGATACATGCTATACAATTGATGAAACTCAAAGTAATTATGCTGAATGAAAATAGCCAAAAAGTATATATGTTATATAACATTTTTTTTCCAGTGTTGGGAATTGAACCATGGTCTCACATGTGCTGAACTACATGCACAGGTCTATAACATTCTTTTTATTTTTTTTTTATTTTATTTTTTAAAGAAAGAGAGAGAGAGAATTTTTTAATATTTATTTTTTAGTTTTCGGTGGGCACAACATCTTTATTTTTTTTTATTTTTATGTGGTGCTGAGGATTGAACCCAGCGCCCCGTACATGCCAGGCGAGCACATTACTACTTGAGCCACATCCCCAGCCCAACATTCTTTTTAAGAAGCAAAATAATATCTAGCAACAGAAAGAAGATCAGTGATTGCTTAGGAATGTGGAAAGGGAATGGTGGGAGAAACCTTGTACAGAGGGACACAAGAAAATTTTTGTAATGAATGTGTTTTTTAAAAAGTTGCAGAAAATCTCACTGTAGACATATTACTTATTTAATCAGTCCCTTTAGACTGTTTTCCATTGTTTATCACAAACCATATTGCAATTAATAACCTTGTATATATAACACTTCACATATGCTGGAATGCCTCTAAGATGAATGTTCAGAAGTGGAATTGCTGGGTTAAAGAATGCACCTTTACTCTTGATGAAGATTAGCAAATCACCCTCCATAGATACTGACCATTTTTCATTTCATCAGTATAATAGTCATTCCTTATATCTTACCAACAACTGGTGTTTTCTAGCATCCGAATTTTTGCCTATCTACAGGTAAGAAAAAGTATCTCAACGTATTTTCAACTGGCATTTTTCTAATCATGAATGAAGATGACCATCTTTTATGCAGATTTAAATACATGTTTGTCTATGCAGCATTTATTCATGTCCTTGTCCATTTTTCTCTCATGTTAGTTTTAATTTCTAGGTGCTTTTTCAATATTAGAGAAATTTACCCTTTGTCTATATGAGTTGCAAATATTTTTTTTCTCAGTTTGTCAATTATCTTTTGAAACTTTTTGAAAAGATTTTTCTTTCTTTTTCCAATTGGAGCTCTCTTTTAGGAATTACTACCTATCTTTAGCCGCAGATCTTGGCCTTCTCTGGTGTGGTAGATCCCAAATTTCTCCTGTATCTCTAGACTGCATTTTGCCACCAGGGTTATGATGTCACTCAGTTGATTTTTCTCCACTGTCCAGAGTGCCAGGAGTACATTCCCTGTAGACACAGGAGTCAAATATCTAGACTTGTCCTATAGCAAAGCCTCTTATTATGCAGAATATCAACTTGATCTGATGTGGATATCATGCAATGTGCCAGGCAAGGTTTCTCAGCACTATATATTATGCAAGGTTAAAATATTGCCTTTGATCTTCAAAATCATTCAGTATACAAAAACCCAACTAGGTAAAAACTGAAAATGTTCTAAGGATATTTTTTGTTATTTTTTCTCCACCAGTACATTAACAAGGGTATGGGTTCTAGCAAATTGGTTCATAACACGTAGGTTCAAGTTAAAAATCTAATTTTAAGGCTGGTTTATTAAGTTTAAATAAGGTGACAGGCTAACTCTGGACCATACAGCTGTTAATGATCCTAAGAGTTCTCCTGATAGGAGACTCTTAAGTCTTCCCTATTTCACATTTAGCTTCTGGTATTAATGACCAAATTTCTCATCATTTTTCTCAAAAACACTTTATAGGCACATATTTTCCTATCATTTAATTTAAACTGAATGTAAAGCAAATATGGGCAAAGCTTTTTTTAAACTGGGAGATCCTTTGAGGCAGAGATACTTCCCTAGTGCTCAGTACCTATTAAATAATCAATGAATGCAGAATAAGCAAATATGCCAAACTCCACTTAAACACAGTTTTCCTCACTCACAGTCCTTTAAATATTCATAAAAAGTACCTGTGATATTAAGGATATCCCCTCCAAAACAGAGCACATCTGAAATCAAGCAAGGGAGAAAATAAGTCAAGATTAGAGGGATATCAGATCATGGCAGAATTACAGTACATTTTTTTAAAAGGCCTACTGTTTTTATTTATTTTTTCCTGCTTTCTCATCTACTTATTCATTCCCAGCCTCAGGACTGTACCTTTTCCTCAGATCTACTTCTTTTTTTTTTTAACTTTTAATTAATTAATTTATTTTGGTACCAGGGATTGAACTCACGGGCACTCCACCACTGAGCTACATCCCCAGCCCTTTTTTGTGTTTTATTAGAGACAGGGTCTCACTGAGTTGCTTAGCACCCGATAAATTGCTGAGGCTGGCTTTGAACTCAGGATGCTCCTGCCTCTGCATCCCGAGCTGCTGGGATTACAGGCATGCGCCATCATGCCAGGCTGATCTGTACTTCTGTATATCGTCTCTAAAAAGTACTCCTATTCCCTTCAAAGCCACAAATAGTGTGCTAGGGATCTTATCACCTCTCACCTTCTCAAGGACTTTACTCTTATCTCTCTCTAAGGATTATTCCTATCCATATCTTAAAAAAAAAAATCAAATAAAACCAAACAAAAATAATCTACCTCTTTTGAGTCTATCTCATTCTTTTGCTATTGGCTGTTTTCTGATTTCTCTCTCTCTCTCTCTCTCTCTCTCTCTCTCTCTCTCTCTGTGTGTGTGTGTGTGTGAGAGAGAGAGAGAGAGAGAGAGAGAGAGATAAAGAGAAAATTGACTGTATATACTTGTCTCATTTTCCATTCACTCTTTCTTTTAAATATCTCTACCATTCTCTTCTCAGCTTTTGCCAAAATGATATTCATCTCTACCACCTCACCTAAATGATCAGGTCATCAACAACACTCATATAACTAATTCAGCATTTTTCCAAGTTCACTGTACTTGATGACATACATTTTCAACAGCTAGTGACAGCCTTCTTCTAAGGCATACCATTTTCCCTTCAGCCTCAGGAACACTGTAATATCCTACCTCACTTGCTGCTTTATAGACTATCTTGTAGGTTCTTTCTCCCTAATTATAATCCTCCCTTGGTGTTCCTCAAGTCTCAGTCTTTCTCTTCTCTTTCACTAAGGCTCTTTCTGTATCTACTCTTTCCACATGAACTCAAACAATTTTTATGTACCATCTCTATGCCATTAGTAGATCTCTAAAGGAGATCTAGCCTCTGAGCTCCAGGTTCAATTATAGCTAACATGATTTCTCCACTTCAATGACTTGCTGGCATCTCAAATTCAACATACTAAAAACAGAACCCTTTTCTAAGGATATTTTTCTTAAAGAGTTTCTTAATATTTTCTTAAGAGGTCAGTTTTTCTCATCTCAGTGACACTATCATAGCAATTCAGTCATGGAAACCAAAAAACCAAAGGTCCCTTTTTTTCACCACTTCCTGCTGAAATCCAATCTATCAGCAACTCCTATGTGTTGAACTTGCAAAATACATTTCAAGTTAATCTATCCCCATACAGCTATGTTTCCATCTCTAGATCAACAATTTTAAATCCAGACTATACGTTGGGGCTGCTTGTGAAACTTAAAATACCCTTATTCCTGGATATCTCCACCCCAGAGATTCTGATTTAAATGGTCTAGAGTGAAGCCATCAGGACTTCCCCAACTTTCTCCTGGAGTTGGCAATGGAATCCAGGGCCTCCGTGCATGCTGGGTAAGCATTCTACTATTGAACTACATCCCTGGCCATCAAGATTTTTTTAAAAGTTCCCCAGGTTTTCTAATGTGTAGCTGAGGTTGAAAAACACTACCCTAGACCGGGTAACCTTAAACCTGTGATCCTCCTGCCTCAGCCTTCCAAGAAGCTGGGATTACAGACATGTGCCACTACAACCAGCTTCTCCATGACTATTCTAATTGCCTCTTTAAGCTTCCATTCTTACCATTCACTCTCCACTATCTCCCTTTAATCCAATCTCCACGAGGCAACAAAAATGAGCTTTGAAAATGTAAATCAGATCATATTACTACTCTTGTAGCACCTTTCAACAGTTCCCTTTTGTATAAAAATAACCACAATTGTCCAATTCTTATTATGAATTTCAGAGCTTGATAATCTGATAGCTGCCTTCCTACCACCTTACCTTAAGCCACTCTTTACTCTGCTAGCTATACTCTGGTCCCACCAGCCTTTTGTCAGTTCCTAGGACATGCCATGCTTTCTTCTTTGTCCTTGGCATTCTTCTACTTGAAATGCTTTACTGGTAGCTCTCTTCACAGTGTTCCCCTCATCATTCCTGTCTCAGCTTAAATGTCACCTCCTCAAAGGAGCCTATGATCACTTGATCTCTTAGAGAAACTCCCTACCATTTTATTTTACTTCACTTGATTTATTTCCTTAATAGGATGTATAATCTATAATCACTGGGTTTCCTTATTATCGGTCTCTCTTACTAACATGGGAACTTCACAAGGGCAGGTACTATGTCTTACTTTCCCCTGTATTTCTAGCACCCAGCTGTTCCTGATATTATAATACATGAATGCTACATAATTTTTAATCTTCCTCTTTATTCAAACCTGATGAGAGAAAGACTTTCTATACTCATTCCTCATAGGTGAGGGGTGAGTGAAATAATAAAGTTCCTAAAGGAGGTGTCACATAGTAATGATTCTGGTGAATCTCAGAATATGGATATAACTGTATGGGGGCACTATCTGTAAATAGTGAGAATATTATTTAAGTAGTAAACAGTACAGGGCCAGAGTTATTTCTGTTGGGCAAGTTTGAATGGGGTTCTGCCACCCAAAAACCAATTACAGTGCTTGTCATAGAGTAGGTACTTAAAATGTTTGCTGTACAAATAAGGAATTTTTTAAGAGTAGATAGATATCCAAAAGCTTAACACATCTAAGAAAACAGTGAGAACACATTCATTTCTCAAGATCAAAATGCCATAACAGAGTAGAAAGGTGTTTTCTAATATATATATATATTTTATAAATGGGTCACATTATTAGAAGACATATCATGAATTTTATTTCTAAATAAAATTCAATGTAAGGGGAGGGGAGGGGAGGGGAGGGGGGATAGTAGAGGATAGGAAAGGCAGCAGAATACAACAGACACTAGTATGGCAATATGTAAATCAATGGATGTGCAACTGATGTGATTCTGCAATCTGTATATGGGGTAAAAATGGGAGCTCATAACCCACTTGAATCAAATTGTGAAATATGATATATCAAGAACTATGTAATGTTTTGAACAGCCAACAATAAAAAATTTAAAAAAAATTAAAAAAAAAATAAAATAAAATTCAATGTACAAAGTAAAAATCAATATTAGGTCCCTCCCTCCCTCTCCTTTTACTGGGCAATCAATCAATGGGATTGGAGACTGGATAGAATGGCAGATAGAGGCAAATAATTAATTTATCATTAGTAATCTGATAAAAACAAAGATAAGTGATGCCTAAGGAATGACCATTTAGTACCTATTTTAAAGTACCCCAGGTTCCTTCTTATAAACCCTCAGGAGACCAGACCTACAAGGATCACTCACGCTCCACGATGTCACTAATGTAATAACTGAAGATGTGGGCCAGTTTGTCCATGTCATGTTCTGACTTGCACGCCAGGCTGAACCTGTCCATTAATGCTGTAAACCCTGACCAACAAAGCAAAAGTTATTATATTAGCTGTCAAATTTAAACTTTTAAGCCCTCTTCCTTCCATGTATTGCCTAAGGTAATCAGATCCTTTCAAGTGGAATAATTCCTTGCTCCATTAGCATAGTATTGGGTATTGGAAAGTACCCAGGCCTGGGCTGGTTGCTGTTGTAAATGAAGATGATTTACCTACAAGTACTCTTTTCATCTGAAGCCAGCTGCCTCTTTCTTCCCACCCTCCCTCTCAGGCCAGAGGAAAGTGTGCAATTTTGCCCCATGTGATGGCAAGAAAACACTTGACAAGGTTAAAGGATTAAAACTTGATAGAGAACTCATATGGTAAGGGCAGGCACCTCATGGTACTCATCTTCAAATCCACGACACATATACTCCATATTTATTAAATGAATGACTCTCGAAGTGACTGCTAGGTTGCTAGCAAGTAGAACACGTGGGCGCATACTTAGAATGAGTTAACTGATGGGATAAAATGGAATGCTTATTGGAAAATACTCGGGGTTTTGAGGGAAACTTGGGTTCAAAGCCTCCTGTGGCCTGAAGAAATCCTTTCCCCCCGCGTATCAATTTAGTCATCTCCGAACCGGGGCTAAACCAGCTCATCCCAAAGGGTGTCTTCCCTCTCGGAAAACAAAGGCCCTCAAAGGTTCCTGCGCGCAGTTAAACCGCGCCTTAGGTCGCCGGGGCACCAGGGCCGTAACTGCGGCCGCCTCCCGGGGATCAGGCCAACGGCCGCCGCTCCTCGCCCTCACCCATCACGTGGACTCCTAGGAGGACGCCCTGGGCCGTGGCGAGCTCGGGTTCCGATCCCCGGGGCTTCCTGAAGACCAGCAGGTCGGGAAGCAGCGCCGCCAACCGGGCCTCCACAGGCCACAGAGGCGGCGCCGCCTCCCGCTCGCCCGTCGTCATGGCGGCGGCGGGGCTGCCAGTTACCGTGAACCGGTTCCCTCCAAGCAGCTGCCAATCCGCTTCGGTAGCCCTGGCGGGGCCCGCCCCCCAACCAATCCGCGCAGGCTTCCTTGGGACTCCGCCCCACCTGCTTTCCGCCGCATAGGCTGCCAACTTCCACCAGGGTCTAGGGTAGGTGGTTTCTGAGCACTGCAGGTTTTAGACTCCTTGAAACGCGAAAGACGCTCCTGGGATAAAACCCATCATCTGGGATAAATATCACCAGAGTAGAAATTTGGGTCACTCTGAATTTAGTAAGGACACACGCTCAAATTACTTTAAACTATTCAACACTGACATTTTCCTTTATTATAGGAATATTGAGAGGAGGTAAAAACTACAAAGCCTGAAAACTGCTAAATCGTGATGAGAGCAAATGTCTATCTTTAAAGGTCACAATTTTAACATTATCTGTTATCTGCCAGGACGGGCCTATGGCCTCATCCCAAGAAAGCTCCCAAAGTCTGTTTTTCTGTAGCTCTTGGTTCCAAGACTTCTTGTGATAATGGCACATTGGAAGCTGCTAGTCTTTGTTGCTCAAATTGCTAGACCATAAAGCAGCAATAGGATGAGCATGCTGCGGATTTTCAACAATCAGAATTTGTTTTGTTTTAGCTCTCTGAAAATATAAAAAGTGCCTCTTTGCACCCTTTAGGTCTAAATACTTAAAATACCTAATAAATGAAGGCTGTTTTGGTGATGAAAGGGCTAATTATGCTCCTGGTATAACTTCACATTTTGATGAGTATTTCCGGTAGTTAGGTAGTTAAGACCAAATTTATGTTTAACCCACAGGTGACATTCCTCAGCAGGGTGGGAAAGCCAAAAGGGAGAGAAAACTAGGAAGCCTGGACACTACTAGATTGTGATAACAGAGATCAAATGTCTATCTACAAAGTTCACAATTTTAACATTATAAACACAACCTACAATCCAGGGATGCAAACTCCTCAAAAGTCAGATCATTTTTTAGTATTTTTATAAATTTATTTTAAAAAATAACAATTGCAATGACATCAATGATTGATCACCTGTACTCCCCCTACCGCTGGGGGAAAACCTATATAGTGAGCCCCAAAGGAAAATCAAGACATTATTAGGCACCCTGTAGCTAGAAAATGCTGTTGGTCCAGTGGCATAGACACTGACACGTTCAATGTACCAGTGCAATTAAAATATATACATTTACAATTATCCTGCAAAAAAAGAAAAAAGCTCTCAAGAAGTGACACAACTATGCATCAAACCAATTATTCATTCATCTGTTCACTCTGCATCATTGAAGTCATCACTGCAGTCACAAGGACAAATGAGTAGAAGAATTAGTAATAAAGGAAAAAAAATCCAAAGGTCAACTCCCCTGTTCCCACTTTGTGGGCTATTATGGTGTGCAAAAAATAACCATTATAAAAGGGTCATGAGCTATCTGAAATGCAGTGACAAAATGACAACTGATGCATTTCATTTCAAACAAAAGTCAAACTTGCCCCCCTCCATGAAAAATTCAGTAACAATGAGGTTGGTATTACTATGTACAAACTTATAGACACAAATAAATAGTATTTTAGAACCACCATTGGCTTCAGCACTAGAAATTAGGTCTGAGGAATCTCTCTCTAAACTCTCCATCTTAGACTCCTAAACTAACCCCAAGATAAATTCCTCATCATCTTTAATGTTATCTGAAAAAACTGGGGTGGTCTAATTTCTGAAACATAAAAGAGCCAGAAATTTCGAGTGAGCTTACCAAAGAGTCAGCCCTCTGACACCTGGAAAGCAGGAAAAACTACTAGATTCCCGGATCTAGGAAGATATTTCACTTCCAGTTTCCTTTGCATAGCTCTATACCTCTATTTCTACCTTTACTATGGCCTCCCCCTCTGATTTTCTCTTCAAAGGGTTTCTTTTCTGTCCTAATGCATTTAGAGTGATATCAAGGATGCAATCTTTACTCTTGGTATTTAAGCCAACCCCAAATGGTCTTCAGAATTATTGGATTTTCCTTCTTTGTTTCCAGAGAAGGCAGCCAACTCTTCTGAAATATCATCTTGGTTCTGTCTCCCAGAGTTCAACACCTGGAAAATAGATTTCTGAGGTCCAACTCATTCTGGCAACTGTGGCTCAGTTCCTGACCCTGCAGGCATCTCTACTTTTTCCCAGACTGTAGTTTATTCCTATAGTATGGGTGCAGTGTGAAAACCTTTCTGCACAAGGCCTATGGAGAAAGGGGAAAACAAATGCAAATGGCACCAAAGAATCAGCTGCCATGGGAAGAATAAGAATGTCTGCTCTCTGGAGCCAGCACAAAATGCTGCTGGAATGAGGCCAACATCCACATCAAGCTATAGCAGGTAACCTGGACTATGTCCAGGACAGTGTGTTTGAATAGTGCTTTCCTGGCCCTTTGTCAAGGACTCAATCTCAAAATTCTCCCTGGCAGTACTTGTAAAAAGGTTTTAGAATAAATGTGAATTAGTCTCTTCATCTTAATGATCCATTCCAGGTACTCATCCACTGGAGAAGAATCAAGCTCTATGACAACACCTGATAGGTAGACTACTCTTTCTCTTTCTTCCTAGACTGAAACACTCTTCTATTCCCCAAATGTCATCAAAAAGACTACACTTGAAAATCTCTAATTTGCCTCTCTGTTTAGGAATTACTACAGATGTTTTCAGTGCATCAGCACAGAAGTTTTTGAAGAGTTTTGTTTTCTACTTAGGAAAGGCAGTTTCCAGTTCCAGGGCCCTCTATATTGTCTGAAAAGTAGCCACAGCAAGACCTATGGTCCTGATGACCTGTTAACAGAGACAAGCAGACCACAACTTGTCAAAGCTAAAAAGAGAGATTCAGCAATGTATATTTTAGCGTCTTCAAAATTTTATCACTTTATCCCTAGAGTCCAAAATATCCTTTTGGACTTTTCTTGGCTGAAGTCCTAAAATATGAACCCACAGAGATTCTTATTATTACCATAGATTAGATGGCTGTATCTCAGAGAATTTATTGTTTCCATATCACAGTATGGAACTTTCTTGCTCAGAGGCCATCTGAATACAAAGTGTCTATTCAGTTGGTCAGCCTGAGATCCCCCACCAGAGGGATGGATGCTATCTAGATTCCATGGGAAGGAATGAGCTGCGGCTTCCCTGATTGCAGTTCAGGTTGAGAAGGATGTTCTTCCCTGCTGAGATGGCTGGCTGGCTTCACCAGTCAACATAAGTGCTTGTATACTGCTGGGCTGGCAAGTGTCTCCTTGTATCATCCTAATCCATGAAATGTCAAATGTTATCAACAGTCTAAAATAGGTCCTGACTGAAAGGGTGAGACAAAGGCTTGCAACTTCAATTTGCCAGACATTGCTGCAATTATAATACTGAGCCACTTATTAAAAACTAAGTGGTTTCTGTCCTGTAGAAAAGGGCAGAAGTGATCGTCAGTGTCCCATTGGAAGAGTAGATCAATTTCCTGGAACAGTGGAAAACATCGGCAAGGAATATGACCTTGATCAGCTCCATCATATGGCCTGGGGTTAGGAGACTCGAATTATCTGTGTCATTGCTTCTTCATCAGCTTGGTTTGGATCCTAGAGACAAAGACAGCATAATAATGATTAGAGTCCTCTGCAATAGCACAATGACCTCCTGGCTTTCAAAGCTTATCCTCAAGGGAACATGTACAACTTTGCCAAGAAAACCAAAGTTTTGTAATATATCTTTAAAGTCCATCCACATGGTTTAAATGTAGCTCCATTAGGAAGGAAACAATAAACCTTATTTCTTAAAAAAACATATAAAGTGTAGCCTGGACCTCTATCACCAAACACTTTAGAGTTGATAGTGTTATTTCTTTCCTAAACACATGGAGCTGTGCTCTACTCTTAAGGGTTAATCAGGTGGCTAAGAAACAGACCCAGAGAAAACACTGTGACATGCTGCATTTTTATGTCATTTTCTGATCATCACATTTAAATACTGAGTGCTTAGCAAGGCTGGAAAAAACCTATATAATTTAATGCACTCATTTTGTAGATACTTGATGCTTGAAAGGATAAAGTGATTTGTTTGGACTATAATCAAAAAGTCAGGAGGCCAGCAAGGGTCAACTCCTAAATCTTTTGTCTTCTGTATGATTTTTCTCACTAAACTCGGGGTGCTGCTTCTCACTTGAGACCAGTGTAAAGGCAAAAATCAGTCCTGGGAGGATTTTTCCAATACTCCACAGGAACCACCTTTAGTTCACCATAAAAGTCTCTGAAATCTCAGTAGGCAAGATCTGAGAAAAGGCTGGAAGATTTCTGGATGTATAAAGACTGGAGTTGGGCCTTGAATAATAACTAGCACTTTCTGAACACTCATCATGCACTAGGGACAGGCTAAAAAGGTGCCTAATGTGCATTACTACATGAAGTCCCCACACTATTTCTATGAAGTACCCAACACTATTCTACTTTACAGATGAGAAGACACAGGTTCAGAGAGGCCAAGTTAAGAGCAAGGTCATGTTGTTAGCACCTGGAATCAGGAAGAGCTCTTGGCACAGTGGCCTACCACATTTGGCAGTCCATTCACACAGTATATGGATGAATAGCAGTGAGAGTGAGGAGCTCTAACACTACAGGTGAGGACTAATAGCTTCAAAGAGTTGTTAGTGTTCCTGTGTCGTGACACTTGAGGAAATCTAGTACAATTGTTGAGAGACATAATGAGAAAAATTGCTTAGAAACTACAAAGAAATTGCCTAATTTGTGGTGGATTAAGAAATGAAGAACATATATTGTTGAGTAAGGGACTTTCATGATTAAAAAAACTACACTATCTTATAAAGACTGACCTTGCATTACTGTATAAGATCAATTGAAGGAGACTGGAGATCAATTTAGAGAATACTACAATAGTGTGATGGAATGTAGTATTTATACAGAATGAATTATCAGTACATGGAAGAAATTCATTAATTCCACAATCATTTAGAGAGTGCTTGCTCAAAACTGGACATTATGCTAAGACCAATGAATACAGTAGAGAATAAAATTCTCTACTTTCTACATAACTATACTCTAGGAAGAAAATGATCTTGAACATTTAGACAAATTAAATAATTAAATGGTAATTATACTGAAAAAAAAAAAAAAAAAAAAAGATAGCACGAGAAAATTCTGGAATAGAAGAGACCCATCCAGATATTATGTGGGCTAGGAATAACCTTTCCAATCTAAACCAAGGTCTAAAAAAAAAAAGGAGACAGTTATACAGAAAGACTGAGTGAAGAAGATTGAAGACTGAAAACTTTAAGGACAAAGGCCTATGGCAAGAGGGAAAGGAGCAAGAGCACATGGGTGCCTTGCTGGCCATGGTAAGAACTCTGGATTTCAGGCCAACTGCAAATAGGAGAGGGTCAGGGATGAAGGAGCTCAAGCAGGACAGTTATACATATTTAGAAGACCACACTAAGAGGTCAAGAATGTGAAGGCGGGGACAAGAGTGGAAGAAGGAAGACAAATTGTTTTTTATATCTAAGTCAAAGAAAAGAGGACTAGAACCAGGCTGACATAGTTGGGAGGGAAAAAGGTAAATCAATTCAAATTATATTTCTAAAGATAAAATCAAGATATACTGACCTAGAAATGCCTGTAAGATAATTAATTTAATTTCAGTAACCATTTTATTAAGTATCTTATATTAGGTAAATTATTAACTTCTCTCAATCTGTGTCAATTGTAAAATGGTGATGATAGGTAATTATTATCTCATGGGGCTTGAGGTTGCTTAGAGCTAATTAAAAAACATAATGATTAAAATAATACCTCCATATATAGTATTAGTGAACACTGCTGTTACTATTACACTAAGAAACACTATAACTTATTCCATGAAAACTGAAGTAAGAATTTCAAGAAGGAAATAATAGTAGTAACTGGGAAAAATGAAGAGAGAAGAAAGGTTACAGGATTCAGGACCTCAAGGGCTTTTAAGACCAAAAAGAAAAACTAAGAGATTATGTTGCATTCAATTTAGAGAATGTGATTAGTCCCTGAGCATGAAATGGCAAAAGGACACTGGTAAAGGCTTCAACCCAAGAAAAATACAAGGCAATAAATAGAAGAATGAGCTCTTATCACCTCACCTGCATATGGGGACTATCCTTTTCTTTGGGAGAGAAAAATCGTCCACCTTCACCACGCTTCCGAGCCATGGCATGACGGTGCCGAGACTCATGCAGGTATTTCTAAAATAAGAAATAAAACCACTTAGTGACTAGCCAGAACCAGCAGAATTATCTAGTACACACACTGCATTGCTAAAAATTCAAGAGAGCTGTGACCAGAGAAAGAGATAAGACTTTGAATTATGGAGCAAGTTTTGGAGAAAGTACTTAACCTAGAACATGAATAAAATGCAGTTAATCATACATAACTACTACTGTAAGAATGTAAACGTTAAATGAAAAAAAAGGGGGGGCATAGCAGAGATCACTACTTGCCCCTTAATAGAATACCAAGTTTTAGTTAGGCAAATGGCTGTTCAGTTAAAAAGACTGCATTTCCTAGCCTTAACTGACGTAAGGTGTGACCATGTAACTAAACACTGGCTAGTGAGATGGATCTAACTTCTTGAGAGAGGGTAACTTTCCTGTTTCCTCTGTTCCTGGACCAGAGCCCAGCCTTGGACTGTTAAGTAGCGGACTGAAAATATTAATTAAAGCAGTAGACAGAGGAGAAGGGATCTTGAGAACTGAAGGAATGATCTAACTACCAATCCAGGACAATTTATCTCCAAATTTCTTTTAAGAAAGAAAAAAAAAAAAAAGTTCAGACACAGTGGCAAGAGGATTGCTAGCTCCAGGCCAGCCTCCACAACTTAGTGAGACTCTGTCTCAAAAAATAGATAGATTTAGAAAAAAAAAAAAGGGGGGGGGGAGGTCCTGGTAGAGTATCACTGGGCTCAGTCTCCACTACCAAAAACCAAACCAAAATAATAATTAAAAAATCCCATTTAGTCCACTGGTTCTGTTGTTATAGTTGAAGCTATACATAAGCCATAACAAGTGCTAACTCTTACAAAAGATAATAGCCTCCGAAATTAGCTTCAGTTGTTTAGAAGGAAAATAAACCACATAAAGGATAATCGTGATACTCCTGCTCTCGTCTTGTGTCCTTCCCAATGTTACACATACCCTTCTTTCCTTTGGAATTTTCCCTTCTGCTTCTAGTTTTGCCCGAGCTTGCCTTCTTTTGAGAATACGGTGGTACTGTTTGGCATTCACATAGAGGGGCTCTTCTTCAAGCATCTCTGCTCCAGGTAGGGGGATTCTCTGGATAGCAGGGACAGAGCCAGCTCCAGGCACCATCTGCACAAAGAAGAAAACAGAGTTTACAAGCAGCATAGGAAACAGTTTTGTTGGGTTCCTGTTATATAGATTCCTGAAGAACATTTATTACACTAAAGGTCTATCTGAATTTTAAACAGCCTCAGATGATTCTTTTATAGGGAGGTCAGGACCCACAAACACACACCACACTTAACTTCATGTACATCTGTTAACATTCAGACAAATCTTTTGGTGCTGCCACATCTTGGACTTTTGTGTTACAGGCTCAGCCTTGGACTCTTTTGCTCTTTATGAAAAGGCAAAAGCAATACCCTTCATGAGGCTTTACTGGGTATTATGCTCAAGCACAAGAAAGCCTATTGGCTTAGGTGGCTCTAGGCCTCCAAAAAACAAACCTATGTCCAGGAAAAAACAAAACAAAAACCAAAACCAAAAAACAAACAAAAAACCAGAAAACACCACTGTTGGTTAGAGGGAGGCGTTAGAGAGTTGGGCCTCTCCTAGTCCATCTCATATTCATAGCTTCACTTTCTAGGTACGCAGCCATAGAATGGCCAGAAACAGTCATCATAAGAATGAAATAGCAAAAAGGAAGGGAGGTACAGGATGACCAAGTGCTACTAAATGCCTACAGATATAGAAATAGGTTAATAATCCTTTTGGTAGCTTTCTCACCTCTATGCAGACTTCTATTCATTCTTAATTTATGCATTTAGGAGCTATGAACTAATGTTTTATTTTGACATATGGTATTTAGCTTTTACTCATACCCCAACTCCCCAACATATTTATACTTTTGTTTGTTTCTCTAATGATTACAATCTAATTTTTAGTTTATTTTTTGTTTCATCCACCACAGGCAATGTGTTTTCCATTTTCCAATGATCAGTAGCCTATTCTTCCTTTCATTATCTGAATTCTGAATAAAATCATAAAAAATTAGATATTTACATCTTTTTAACCACTGCTACATCTCCAGCACTTGAATTAGTCCATGGCACATAGTGTGGGCTCAGAATAAATTATGTTTCATTGTATTATTATTATTAGCAGGCAAAAATACATGGAAAACAACAGTATATAAGAACAGCAAGCTGAAAAGTAAATTTCCTTACCATGACCATTCCTCCTGAATTGACCACATTGCCTGCCACTGGTAATGTAACAGTGACAGTCCCTTGTCCACTGCTGGTTGTGTTGGTATTGGCTCCTGTCTGAACAATCTGTGCTCCTGCCAAACTGGCTGCTGGGATGGTGATCATGCCTGAAACAGGGACTGTAACTTTAAGAAAATAAAATGTAAAAACAAAACAGGCACACAGAACAGAAAGAAGGGAACACAGTTAGTCCCTCTTCTACCTGACAACATTCACCCACCCTGGAAAAACATGCTGAAAAGCACAAGAGAAAAAGTACTTTCCTAATCTTAACTCTGGTTTTCTATACATAAAATCCAAGTAATCAAAATCTTTGAAATTTCTATTAACTGTTTAGGACCTTGTCCAGAGTAAATCTATTCTTGAGATGAGTACTTGCCCTGGACAATCCAATAATTTCAAAAGGAAGCCAGAAAATATGGGGGCCTCTCCTATGCCTTAGTCTGACTACAGCTATACCCACTGCTCTTATAGGTAGGAATTATCAATCTGCCACAGGCAGGAGGTTTTATAAATTTATAAGTTTATGACCCCAAATTGAGGGGTTATAATCTTAAAGCACTTCAAGTCTTTAAACTATCAGCAGTACTTGTTCACCATTCAGTCTGAGCTCTCACGAGGGCCCAGTCCAGCTCAGACTCTGGTGCGGGATGACAGCACATGATTCTTGTACTCTATGGATTCTGTATACTGCAAAATTTTATTCACAAATCAAATCTTTAGTCATGGAATCTAAATGAGGTATTCTCTTTTTATTGGCAATACTGGATACTGAACCCAGGAAGTGCTCTACCACTTAGCTACATCCTCAGCCCTTTGCTAAGTTGCTGAGCCTGGCCTCCAACTTATTATCCTCCTGCTCAGTCTCCTGAGTCACTGGTATTATAGGTAAGCACCCCAGCGCCTGCCTGGCCTAACTTACCCAACTATCTGACAAATGTTTCCAAAATCCTTCAAGTTCAATTTGAGCACCTCTCTTCCCAAGCAAAACAGATTTATGCATCTATTCCTGGAACACTCTTCTCTAAGGGTCCTGCACTATATGTATTTGTTCACATCTCCCTTATTATACTAGAGGCTCTTTGAGAACTCTTCTTTACTCCTGGTTAAATGCTATATATGCAATAGACATATAAATCTTTTGGGAATGAATAATGAGTGACCAAACAAACAAAACACAACAGCAATGGGACAAAATATTAACTTGTTTATTGATATAGAAACTTTGTATTTCCAATCTTCTATTTAGAAATATTTCTTCCCTATAACATTTGAAAGCTCACATAATCCCTTGGATCAGTCTTTTGACAACCACAGTAAGAACTCCATTCTATAAAAAAAAAAAAAAACATTGTTCATGGGGTCCTGTAAATGAGTCCTGTTGAGCTCATGGCCAAAACTTCTGAAGCACTTACAATTGCTCAGAATATAAGAAGATGCCCTAAGAAGTTCCAGGGAACCTATGGACCTACTTACCTTGCTGGAGAATAGTACCATCTGCATTAACTGGCTGGTAGACAATGGTTTGCCCTTCAGCAGTCTGTGCCACTTGCTGTCCCTGAACAGCAATTTGCTGCTGAGTCTGTGGGAAATAAACAACAACACAATTTGATAGTGTCCAAAAGATATCTACCAAAGAAAACTGACCATGTGGTCCTTTAAAACACAACACTTTTGATGGATTCCTTTCCCCATTTCTATTATATATGAAATACTTGGTTTTGCTATCTGATTTTCAAAGTCAGTTCTCCTCTTGAATTGACTCATTACCTGAGTCTGGCCAGCAGTGACGGCTGTCTGAGGCTGCTGAATGATGATCTGCTGGGTCTGACCCTGCTGTCCCTGGACCTGCACAGCCTGCCCACCCTGGATTTGGATCTGTCCAGGTGGAACCAGTTGTATCTATGGAAAAGAACACAAAGAAAGAAATGGTATTCTATTGACACCACTTTCCTTTAGTTAAATGAATTTCTCTAGAAAACAGGAAATGCTTTGAAGAGGGAAAAAGACAGAAGTCCTATTGTGCTCTCAATTTTGAATGAGTGACAACTTATTTTCCATTTATAAAATGATCAGGGAATTTTAATATGGTCTGGATATCTGATATTGAGGAATAAATGTTTATTTTTAAAAAGATGACAGAGGTGTCATTTATTTCTAGAAGAATGTTCACTTAAAAATACATTCTGGGGCTGGAGATGTAGCTCAGTGGTAGAATGCTTCACTAGCATGCACAAAACCCTGGGTTTAATCCCCAGTGCCACAAAAACAAAAAAGACCCCACAATATTCTGAAGTGCTTTTCACTGATGAGATGATATTATATGTATTCAAAATATCATTCCCAAGTCA
Organism: Marmota flaviventris; assembly: GCF_047511675.1. Classification (NCBI taxonomy): domain Eukaryota; kingdom Metazoa; phylum Chordata; class Mammalia; order Rodentia; family Sciuridae; genus Marmota; species Marmota flaviventris. The sequence continues at coordinate 112,789,518 of NC_092503.1, forward strand.
ATGGTAAACTGATGGTAGCACAAGTAGATATCTTTATGAGAGAGATACTGAACCACAGAATCCAGTTAAGCAGTATGAGGATTACTGACCCACAGAAACTATGAAATGTTTTTTTGTTTTAGTTTTGAACCTCTGGGATAATTTGTTATGCAAAAATAGGTAACTAAGACAACGTGAATGATCCTAATCTTCTTTCCAATGCAATGCCCTCACTAATATTCAGTGCTATCATTAATGTTTGCTGGCCTTTTTCTGATGTTGTTCCCCAATATTCTTGTATCTATTTCCTTGTTCTCTCTTCTGATTCTATTGTCTATATCAGGCCAAGAATCTTAATCTAAAAATTATATGCAATGTTTTGCAATCTAGATATCTATCCTTTTTCTTAGAAGGTGTATGGTTTCACAGAAATGCTAAAATGGAGAATACAATTCAAAAAAGGTTAAGAAGTACCTTTTTTTTTTCTTTTTAAAATAATGACTATCAAAGAACACTAATAAGAAGCCATTTCTTACATAAAAGGGATTTAAGCCTTAAGCATTTTAAGGGAGACTGGAATCTCACCTATAGCTTTGTGTGTGTGTGTGTGTGTGTGTGTAAGTAATTTTTCAGCTTAATTAGTTACAATCCTATTTTAAAAGCAGGGAAATACACAACTCTTCCAAGAAAAACAAATGTCATTAAATCAGAGAATTCAGAGCTAGAATGAATCCTAGATGTCACCTACATAAACTACATTTCTGGTTGGATAAACCAATGATTAAATGGCTTGGCAATGGAAGTTAGGTTACTACTCTCACAGTATACTGTGCCTACAACTTGATCATAGTGTCTCTATTTGACAGTGGAGAAGGCATCATTACCAGGGACTGGAGAAGAGGCAGAGAGAGGAAGGGCAGAAATGAAAGAGCAATGTGAAATTGAAAAAGCACACACTGAAAATAAATTTAGAGCTTCATACATTTATGCATGGAGAAATGTGGAAACTATTTTTAATCTCAGCTACAACTCGATTTTGGTAAAAATATGCCAATAGCATTAACAATGTTCTTACCCTCTGCTCAAGCAACCCCACTTTGAAACTACACTTAAAACTCAATTGAAAAGTAAAACTGTAATGATCTATGTTTATAATAGCCTCATCTATAAAAGCAAAAACAAACCCCCAAACCTTCAACTACACTTTAAGGATTCTGAATTTCTGAATCATCAAATTGAACACTATGAAGGAATTAAAAATGACAACTAAGAAAACAATGTAATATATATTTAAAAGAACAGGTTGAGGGGGCTGGGAATGAACCTCAGTAGTGCAGCACTTGCCTCACATGTATGAGGCACTGGGTTGGATCCTCAGCACCACATAAAAATAAAGATACTGAATCCATCTACAACTAAAAATATTTTTTAAAAAAGAAGTAAATAAAAGAACAAGTAAAGAAAAAACCTATGGGCATGGTATAAATTACACATAAAAATACAAGGGATTATGCAAAAATTACAAGTTGAATTTATAAGCAGTGTCATGGCTGATTTTTTAAAACTTATTTACTGTAACTATTAAACTATTCAGATAAGTAAAAATTTAATATTCTCCCACATCTCCTTTTCTGGGCTCATAAACATATATACCCATAGGGAATTGATACCGATTAAAGATGCAACCATACAGTGAACATTGTTTTTGCAAACTATTTTTCACTAAAAATCCTTCAACATTAACCCAAGTCAACAGTTCATCCTTTTTAGCAATGACATAATACTTCATATGTGAGTATAATTTATTCAAATCATTTCCATAGATAATTAATGGATTCAGATTACAAAAAATTGTTTTGCTAGCACAATGCTGCACTAAATATCTGTACATTTCTCTCTACACATTGATACTTTTCTTCCCATAGGATAGATTCTCAAGTGGGACTGCTAAATGGTTTATGTATTTAAGAGATAGTGAGATGACCTCCCAATGGGAAATGACCAAAACCAATGTGTGCTTCTGTTTTTCCACATCCATTCTAGCAGTGGATATAACCAATTTAATATCCCTCCAATTTTAAAATTTTGATGCCACGGAGTTGCATGTTAGCATTCCCTATATATTTCTTTCAATTTCTTCTACACCTATGTCCTATTTACTTTTGTTTTGTTTCCCAATCAGTTTTCAAGTCGATTTATCTTTTTAATTGATTTTCAAAAAAAATCTTGCTTTTTAAAAATTCTTTCTATATTTTTGGTAATGTTGTATCAAATTAATTTTAACCTGCTTTTCATTCATTTTCTTGTTCTCCTAACTTTCTAAGAGAAATACTATTTATTTTCATTTCTTTTAAAGTAAAGCATTTCAGATTATCAAATTTTGCTGTAAGTACATCTTTAGGTAGGTTTTCTTTTCCATTATTTATGAAAAAAACAAGTTATATGGAAAAATAACAAGTTATTTGGGAAAAAATGAGAAGGATAACATTTCTGACTAGAAACAATCCAAAGCAGGTTGGTATACTCCCTCCCCTAACCCTCAAGTGTGCCAATATAACTTATATCAATAAATCACTTAATAAAAGAGATTGTTATCTTTTTATATTCCTTATAGCAATTCAAGATCATGCTCATATCTTAGCCCTAACTGGAGAGGTTAAATTTCTGCATAGTTCTGCTTTATATCACTAGTACTACAAAGAAAGAAAATTAACTAAGTAAGAAATAGTGGGTAAAAAGCAATTAAATGTAACATGACTGTCTAGCAGTCTTCAACAACCTATTCTTTTAAACTTCTTATGTGACAGACTTTTGAAACATTTTTAAAATAGCACTCACCTGTTGCAAACCCTGTGTCCCAGAAACAGGTACTTGCATGATGGTTTGACCTTGTCCCCCAGGGACAGCCTGGACCATAATAGGTTGGCCAGTTGATGTGATTAATTGGCCTCCACTGACTTGCACCATTAATGGTTGGCCCTGGACCTAGAATGAAATAAAATAAGAACAATGAAATAACACAAGACACAAAATTATTTTTACTAAGACAATCACTGGAACTATTCTGTTAACTTGCTAGAGGGGGGAAAGGTAGGAGAAATACTAGGAAAATAAGCTTAGTTCTCAATTTATCTTTTTCAAATATCCCTGGTATCTCTGACTAAACACCAAACTGAATCTTTTAAGGTCTGATATAATGGAGCATATCTAAAATCTTCAGAAGTATTAAAAGATACAAGACATTTATCACCAAATAAAGCTTTCCTTTTTAAACCAATACCCATGAATGAATGGTCTCTTGTGAGGGCTGCAAACCATGAATTGAGAGGAAGGTGATGGATGGTTGAGTGCAATTCCAAATAATCCAGAGGGAGTAAATCAAACTGCTCTAGGAAAGTGGGTAACATGAGTCCTGAAAGCTTATGCAGAGGATTCCTTTCCCCATAGTCTCTCAAGCAAAAGTGAAATGTACACATTTTATTATCTTCACTCTCTGAATCTAGATGTTTGTTGCTTAAAAAGTCCACTATTAAAGACTTCCTGCAAATATTTTCTGGTCAGTTTGCAATCTTCATGGTAAAGTTCCTCACGCTGCATCTTGTAGTATCTACAGTTACTTTAGCTTTATCAGAAGCAATGACAAATACCGAAATTAGAGCAGTCAAGTGTACAAATAGAATTTCCAACTTTCAAGGGCCTAGAAGTAAATGAACTACTCTAGAAAGCAGGTCACTGCAAGTGCTCCACCACATCTTAAACCTCAAATACCTAATAGGAAGAATGCTTTCTGGAAGCCAAAATATAAGCTATGTTAGGAATAAACAGGAATGATCAACACAGCAGCTAAGAGACCCAAACTTTCATTTTCATGTTCAATTTTTGTTTTGAGGAATTATTTAAGAGAACAAAAGAATACTTGTATGACTATATTCATTCTTAATGCCAGAAATTAATGTGCTAGATGAGTAGGATAGTAAGACCCTCCTACCACTGCCACCACCACTGCCAACAATGTACTAAATCTACAGAAATATTTAAATACTAGGTTTTGCTTAACTATTTCATGAGAAATTTCACTTTAAGGACTTTACAGCCTGACTTTCATGTTTCTCCTTCCCTTACTTCCCCATTCAAATTCCCTTTGCTACGCCAAATGCTTGCATATGCTGTATCAGAAAAGATTTATTAGAAGACTTACTGCATGAGTAACTGCAGGAAGTATTTAGAATTCTCCAAAAATAATGAGACCCTTAGAGAAAAGGTTTCCATTTCTTTAAAACACAATTTATTTAAGTAGTTACAAGACACATCATTAATCATTTTCTGGCTACCCACTGTCTTAATTTCCTCCCCCACTGACATGCTATATGCACATGATAAAACTGAGACTCCAAAGAGCTCACTGTGTTTACAACACATAAATGATACAAGGACACATGCATCAGACAATAAGCCATACAGTTAAGAGCATGTTACATTCCCATTCCACAAGTGGTTAACGACAATCCAAAATACTATTTTATACATTAATAAGATGAAGCAAGCATGAACAACATAAACAAGCTATTGAACTAAGATTCCAATAAAGTTCAGGACTACCAATGAGCTCAGCTTCTTTTAGACCAATTTATGCTCAGAACTAGTTGCATTATATCATCACTAAATGCTACTGGTGGCAGAGGCAGGAGTTGAAAGGGTAAAGTGAAATGACTGTATGAAACAGTTAAAAAGGATTCTTAGCAGCACTAGTAATAAAGTGAAATGCTGGTTTTATATTCTAGACCCTACTCTGAATCATTTCCAATTCAATGAAAGAAAAAAGGAAGGGCATATAAATTTTATAATTTTTCAAAAATATGGTCTTTAAAAAATATATCTTTATTTCACTTATTTATTTATTTATTTTTTATGTGGTGTTGAGGATCGAACCCAGGGTCTCGCACTTTCAAGGCGAGCTACCTACCGCTGTGCCACAACCCCAGCCCAATATAGTCATTTTAATCAAAGTAATCTACAAAGAAAAGACTAGTGCCTCTACTTCTGTTTTTGTTTGTTTGTTTGTATTGTTTTTTTGAAAATAGGAACAGGCCAAAGTTTAACCCCAATTTATGGCAATGAACATGGCCATACATAATGAAAAAACTGCACTGTTCAGTTTAGAAACCTTTAAAATATACGTTTTTTTAAAGCATATCCAAGTAACTATTAAGAATCATTAGGGTCGCTCTAATACCTAAGTCTTGAAAGTGTATCCCACCCTGCTGAACCAAACAGAATGGGAATAATCTCTACAAATCTAGTAGTAAGACAGTCATTATTTTCCCACGAAAGGTAGTGAAAACTAATAGTTATGAAGACATCAACATGATTCAGTGCTTAAACCTTGCTCAACTATTATTTTACAATCAAGTTGTCCCTTTAATAATAAACAGCCTAGTTAATTTGCATGTGTGTAAAATTCCTTCTCAACTCTAATACAAACTCATGAAATTTTGCCATGCAAGCAGATTGAATCTGAGCACTTTATGAGTCCTAATGCCACTTTTAAGAATTTTTTCTTGTCATGTTTGTTTCTTTTCCAGAGACTTGCTCACTAGTCAAATACAGTTTTCTGAAAACAGATACAGCAGTCACTACATGACTTAGCATGGAACATTAGGGAAGTGGCAACTTAGCCTCAAAGACAAGTTAGAAGCATCAAAAACATGCAACTGACTGATTCCTACTTGAGATCCTAACACACACAGCACCAGACATAAGGAGAAGTTCATGCAGTGCTCACAAAGAATCAGAGAGGGCACCACTACCTGGAGGGTCTGGACCTGCTGGCCTGAGGCAGATGCCACCTGGGCCTCAGTCTGCAACTGGACGGCAGTGACACCACCCTGCTGCTGAGAACAGGAACAGGAAGATCTTGAAATGTATCAGGAAGGAAATGTATAGTTCAAGACATGAGATTACCTTACCTCTTGTGGGAGGGGGAGGAAAGTCTTCTTTCAAAAGCCTTACCCTACACAGGGCTTTCAAAATGTATAGTCTCCCTAAACTGAACTGTTGTGTGGCAGGATCAAAGATATAAGCATCCTGCACCCAGAATGGACCTTAAAACTTACTTCCACACTCAAAAAGGCCAAACAACATTAACACAAAAATTTGTATATAGACTTTCCCTCCAGAAATATTTCACTCTTCTGCTTACATAATTTTAATCCTTTTTATATTTCCTCAAATAAGTTCACAAGAAACAATGAAGAATTTCTGGGGCTTAAATGCAATCACCAATAAAGGAAGGATGAATTAATCACTGTGAACCATCATCTTCATAGTCATTTGCTTTTATGTCCCAAGACCAAGACTTATTTCTATCCAAATGAACTGTCTTAGAAACAATGTTTTCAGTGATTCAACCTTATTTTGATATTCTCATAAGTTTTGACAGAATAGAAATCCACACACTACAACACTGGCCTGCACGGAGGACCCTTTGTACCTTTCTCAAAGGCAGCTGGAGGAAGCTGCCAGAGCCACAGCAGCTACAAGGAAGGGAAAAGCAGCAAGGGAGTATAAATAATTAATCTCTTAATCAAGAGGAGCTCCTTCCTTTGATTATTAGATCAGAAAAAGTCACCATTAACACTTCCTTTGCTCTCCCTACTTTGCTAAGTTGGATTTTGAATGCAAAAACTATTTCTAAGATATCAATCTTGGCCTAAGGTCAAATGAAAGCATAATACATTTCTTTTTTCCCCTTTCTTCTAGGATTGGGAAAAAAGTGAAGTTTTACTGAAATAAATCTAGACAAAAAGTGTATATATTCAAGGATGCAATTTATCTTATTTAGGAATAAACTAGCAGCTGGGAATTTCTTTCTAATATGTGGTTATCCACATGTTTAAATAATATCTGAGTGTTGAACTAAAGCTTTTTAGAATAGGTACTAGGGTGGACCACATCAAAGAATGATGAATTTCTTGAAATCTGAGTGGTGTGTACTATGGCCAAATCTTTACAAAATCACAAGTTAGCTCAAAGAAGGGGTGGGAGGGAGGGTTGAAAAATAATAATGATTAAAAAAAAAAAAAAAAAAAAACCCCAAACTCCAAATGTCCATCAGATAAACAAACCAGATGTTATCATTTTCAATGAGACCAAAGAGGCAATTTATTATTAAACCAGGCTCCCATAAAGAGCAGATTCTAGATGGTCATGAACTCATAACACTTTAGCATAAATTATACCAAATATTTCACTAGATTTGGTACCTCTTAAATAATTCCCAATAATCATGTAACAGCCAATTTGTGCTATTATCAGTTCCACTGCTGTGATGTTTCAGGATGTTTTGCTTTCATACCTGCTGCTGAATCTGTCCAGCCTGCACAACAATCTGCTCTGTTGAGCTATTGCTATTCGCCGTATATTGCTCCATGGCCCCTTCCAGATAGAATCCTGTCCACAGTGAGCTTCACTTTGGAGAGCCTAGAAGACTGTGAGGTGGTGCACTCCTGTTAGAAAAGTTGGGAAAATAAATTAAAATGAGCTTGTCAAATTATAACTGTGTTTAACATTTACAATAAAATGGGATAAAAGAAAATGTTAATTATCAATGTTATTTTTAACTAGACTTACATGGTCAAAAATAACATCACAACACCATTTTCATGAAAATGCTTTTAGTCCTTTTTTATAAGCGATCTTACCTTTCAATACTACCAGAACAACACTTACACCTTGGCAATACTCATTAAGCTATAATATCTTTGTTGCAAGGTCTATTTAACACAGATTTTCAGATCTGTGGGAGTACTTTAGAGAATAAAGATTCTTTATTTTGTACCACACACTTGCTGCCCATCAAACATGTTACTCTAGTTCACTATATATGGTAAGCAATTTAAAATTTCAGGGCTTATTATTTAGTAAATAGTTTACTCCAAATGTGAAGTCAAATTTTTTTTATATCAAAATCTCTATCCTATGAACAGTGCAATTATTGTGTCACCTAAAAAAAAAAAAAAAAAAAGATAAGAAAATCTCCATTTGGTAGCACTAAGAAAGCTCTAGCAAAAGTTTAAGAGTTTGTATCATAATACAAAAACTAAAAAAGACATTATACAATGTCAAAATTTGCCACACCATCGGAGTTAATCTGTCTTTCCCTGTTTTATGCACTCGTGTCTCCTTAGCATCATTACTTTTGTACTTTGGGGTCATTATTAAGTAAAATGAACATTACGTGAATGCAAGCAGTGTGATTCTGCAACCAACAGTACGACAGTTGAGAGAGCCAGTAAACAATTAATGGTGGGAATTAGCATGGATACACTATCCTGTCTTTGGCCAAACAATGTGAGATTTTCTCACACTACTTGGAATAACACAGTTTAAAACTTATGAGTTATTTTCTTTTGTAATTTTCCATTTAATATTTTGGGACTGTGGGTAATTGAAACTATGGAAAGATATCTTGTATAAGGGGGAACCATTGTAAGTGTGGCAGGGTAGCACACCTCTGTAATTCCAGCTAATATTTGGGAACCTGAGTTAGGAGGATCTCAAGTTTGAGGCCTACCTGGGCTATTTAATGAAATCCTGCCTCAAAATAAAATAAAAAAAGCTGGGGATGTAGCTTAGAGATAGAGTACTCCTGGGTTCACTTCCCAGTATAAGGGAGGGTGATGGTGGAGGGAACAACCTGCCAAATCCTTAAAGTCAGCAAATAACCAGTAACTGTTCAAATCTATCCTTTTCACACACTTTCAGATTTGAAGACTCCTTTTTGAAATAAGGACACAATTAGATAAACTGAAGTGATATGAGAACCCAGAATAAAGATTTGATTGAAACAGTAACATTATAAAATTCCAAAGATTAACTTCATTTTGGAAATAAACAAAATGTAAATAAACCATTCCTTTTCAATTTTTCTCTAGGCCTTCATAAATTCCAAAATTTGAAAGATAAAATTTTGTGCACTAAGTTGCACATTACAGGGGCAAAGTGAAGTACCACTCTCCATCAATCTATGTGTGGTAGATGAGATTAATCACTTGAAAGATGTCTCAATACCATGTTGTAAATGAAGAAATCAAAATAGATTTCATTTGCAATGTTCCCCCAACGCCCCAGCTTGGTGCTACTGGAAAGAAAACTTTGAGACAATTAATGGCAAGTCTTCTAGTCACTGGTGGTCTGTCCTCCAAGGGAACCGCTATCTATTCCTCTATCTCTTTCTACTTCTTTTTTTTGAATCCTGGCCATGAGGTAAGCAGTTTTGCCAAGACATCTGCTGCCACTATGATGTCCTGCTTTGACACAGGCCCCATAGCAATGGGACCAATCAATCAATCCAAAAATTGAATGGTAAAATAAACCTTTTCACTTTATAAGTTGATTATCTAAAGTATTTGTTACAACATCAGAAAGGTAACACAACATTCACGTATACATCCAAGCACTTGGGAGGAAGTGTACTATACTAAAATGTATTCTGAAATGTATCAAAAAGTAAGATGGATGAATGGGTCTGGTAAGGTAAGTATGGAAAAATGTTAATGGTATGTATACAGGTGTTCACTGTAAAATTCTTAACTTTACTATATGTTCAAAGAATTTTACACTAATTGTTGGGGAGGAAATACATAATCTAATCTAAAAACCAATCACGCCTATGACCCCATAGTCAAAATAGGTACAATATAAGCTTATACAAGTCTTTATTTATGACAGGATGGCTATGCCATCATAGCACAGTGGCTTGTGGCTATATGGTTGTCCAAATCACTGCCTTTGCTCCATCAGAATGCACATTTCTGGCCACCATTTGGATTTACACATAGGGAACTAATATGCTTAACACATATGTAAAGCTGATATTTTTCACTGCATACTGACATATAGATCTTCTGATTTTTATACCAGTCTCTTTTGAATTGGTGGACTAAGTCAGCTGGAGAAACTCTGAATATAGTACAGAAAAATCAGGTTATCAGCCAGACTAAGTGGCTCTGCTAGACCTCCTCAAATTTTAACCAGTCTCTAACACACAATACACCTGTTTCTAAACTAATAAAATCAAGGTCAGGATATTTTTATGAATCTTACTATAAGATAGTAATCTAGAGATAAAAAAAAAAAAAACACAAAAAACAGATCAGTAGTTCCTTTGGATTGTAGAAAGGCAGATGGAGTTTTACAAACTTCCTGGTAATAAAAATGTTTTACATCTTCATTATGGGGGTAGTTATGCAGGGGCATATATCTGTTTAAACTCATTAAAGTGCTCGCTTATAATGATTATACTTTGAGCCTAAATTGTATCCCAATATTTAAACTAAAAAATAAAGATCATGAGATGTCCTCTGTATTTCAACATTTTCAACCAAATTCTCTTCTTCTAATTTCCAGAAATTTACATTTGTGTGTGTTTTGTGTCTTGCTCTGTTGCCCACGATGGACTTGAACTCCTAGGCTCAAGTGAGCCTCCCTGGCTCAGCTTCCTGAGTAGCAAGAATACAGACACCATGAAGCCCAGTCAGAAATTCACATCTTATCAGACTAAAATATAACCTGAAGCACATGGGAATGACTAATATATGTATAACATACAGATTTTCTTAATTAGTTTATTCTGATAATACAAATGCTCCAATTTAAGAACATTTAAATCCACTATACTCTGAAGGGTAAAAATAGAAGAAGCCTCAAAATCTAGCATAACTCGTTAACATTAATGAGGGGATGATTCAGTGTGGAGTGGAGTTCGATACTGACACTACTAATGGTGGATGCTATGAGCATTTGGCTTCAGTGAAGCCATATGTTCTCACTACTGTGAACTTCAGTTAGTGGAACTGTAACACAATCTTGACACATTGTCTTTCCTCAAGAGCTTCTCTGCCTAAGATTATGACAAAATTAAGTCAACCAGATTTAGTCTGTCTAGCTCTTACTTGTAACACAAAGTTTTGATTTTTTTTTCCTCCAAGAGAGAAAGAATGAGAGTGTGCATTTATTATGGTTAGCATGAAAATTCTCTGTGCCCTGCCATTTCCAACTGCAGAAGCAGAAATTTGGCCAATGACTAGGTATCCATTCTATTTGTACATATAACATTCTAAAATCAACCCTTCCAGAATCTCAACTTGCAAGCCTATGAAAATCCCTCTGATCACATTTGACAATCATTACCAGGTAAACATTAGACTTACTTTTCTAAGGATCTCTAACTTTTGATTTTTTTAAACCACAAATCACAGTAAGAAATACACTTTGTATCACAATTCAGTACACACATAAACTACAAAACATGTTGCTAAAACATTTCATGAAACATTACTTATCTTTATACAACATAAAATGCACTTGAATATTCTAAATTTTATTATTAAAAATGGCCAGTTTGACTCACTAAAAATTTCAAAACTTAACACATGAAAAGGGTAGTTTCATGTGTGTTTGATAAAAGGCTGGACAACATTGGGCTGTCCAACGTCCATCTCCCTTGAAGTTTTTGAACTGGAGCTTCCTAATTTGCCCCTTCTCTCCTGTACGGTATACCATGTTGTCAGACACTGTTCTAGTGATTTTGGAAAGAAAAAAAAAAGTGATTAAGATTCTGACTTCAAAGAATACTTTTAAATTTAGTAAAGGAGTAAGAAGTAGTTGTGTGTGGTGGTATACCCCCGTAATCCCAACAACTCAGGAGGCTGAGGCAGGAGAATTAAGTTTGAGGTCAGCCTCGGAGACTCGGTGAGACCCTTTCTCAAAAAATAAAAAGGGCTGGGGATATAAATTTCAGCATATTAATAGTATACTATAAGGCCCCACACCCAGAGAAAGGTCACACTACTGTCTCTAAAATGCCAGGCAATACTACAAAGTTTCTCTGCACACAGGTGGAGGATCTTGAGGTATTGAGCAAATGCCTTTTGCAAAGATGTCTAGTTGGGTGGGGAGGTAGCTCAGTGAAAGCACTTGCCTAGATGGTGAGACCCTGCATTAGATCTCTAGCACTGCCGGGTAAGGGTGATAGTGGAAAGATATCAGGCAAAAGTATTTGGTATTTTTAAAATGATCAAATGTACTTATTTTTAGCTACCAAGATTAAAGCGTGATTCAAATACAAATATAAATGCTTCTTAAAAACATCTAACCCATGCTGTCCCATCTATTACAAATAATATGAGAATTAATAGGATTTAAAAAATAATTTAAATAACAAAGAAAAACTCTTCCTAAAAAGTGAAAAACAAGTTTTAATAGTGGAAAGAATACTGGACTAGTTTTCTTGACCTCAGAAAATGTGATTAAAACAAAACAAAACAAAAAAAAGTTACCATATACTTAAGTTAATGGAGGAAGGACTGGAATAAATGTCTCATCTGAGTAAAAATAATTTTTAGTCTCCTAAGAAAAAACAACTCTCTAGCCCCCAAGAAGTCCACCACTACCATGGGACACAATCCACAAATGAGAAACTAGCTTTCCAATCTTAGGAGGGAAAAAAATATGCATGCCACCCACAGGTTCTAGATTCCCCTCTACCTGAACCTCCAGACAAAATAACTGCTTCTAAACAATTTCTTGGCAAGATCTATATGGGTGATCTTTCTTGCCTAATCTCATTACTATTGCCCACTTCCTTAATCTACTTTATCCTTTTGCCTCAAAAACACAACACAATATGATGCCTCTGAACATGCTTCTCTCTGAAAGCAATGCTCTTCCATTCTTTCCGTCCAAAGATATCAACTGTCAAGGCTAACCAAAAATGTGGCCAGGAGCCATTGATTGCTCTTAAAACACTACAGGACGGAAATTGGCCCCTACACAGCACTAACCATTTAGACTCATTGCCTTTCACCTGTAAATCTCCATCAAGCAGGTGTGGCTCTTATTTACCTCTACCCACTCCCTTTCTCCAGCACCATAGGTGATGAGTTTCCCCCTCAGCCAACAAAAAAAGTCCACAACACTTTCTCGGGATTAGAAGTATATCAGGAAAAAAAAAAAAAAACAAGCCACCGACAGATGTGTGGCCAGAACTGTCAAGTCTGATACTTTCAAAGTGACACAGAAAGGTAAAAGGAAAAAAAAATAATAATCGGTACATTTCCAAGGGAGGAAGAGTTCACAGAATGAGCAACGGAGAAGACAAATAATATAAACAGTAGTTGTCCAGCCTCCGGGAAAGAATGCGCAGGGCTATCAATCTTCTAAGAGTGAGGTTCCAAGCACCGAATGGCCGGGCCTGGCAGACGGACCGCTTGGTTGGGCTCCAGCACGGAGAGGTGTGCGGTCCTGCCCGGACAAGCGAGGCGGGGAGGAGAGGAAATGACGAGCCAAAAAGGGGTGGTAACGGCGCCCGGCCAAAGACTCGGGGCTAGTGGGCCAGGAGGGGGGGCGCGGCGGGACAGGGGAGAACCAACGGCCCTCTCCCCGGCCCGGAGTGGCGGGGCGGGTCAGCAGCGGCCTGCGGCGTGGGCGGGCCGGCCAGCTCCGCCCGCCGCACTCCGAGCCTGTGGCCGCGGCGCGCGTATTTTCCAGGCCTCCCTGCTGACCCACAGGGGCTGCGGACACAGGGGCCCGGACTCACTCAGGGCAGGGGACACGTGCCCGCGGGAAGTCCTTTCGTCCCGAGAGTCGGGGCGTGGAGAGTACAAGGGCGGATTTAAAGATGAGGCTGGAAGGACGGGGAAAACCGCCGGGGCCCAGGGCACGCTTGTGTTGAGTGTAGGGGCACTTGTGGCAGTCAAGGCCACCACCCGCATGTCCGGGGTCGGAGAACCCGGGCCTAAGGGTCGGAGGAAAGAGGTTGCATCCCCAACTGGCACTGGCACCCCACAAGGGACAAGAACCCAAAGAGCCTTCCCCCGGGGGCGCCATCCCCACACTGGGCGGCCCCTGCAGGCCCCGGCCGGGAGTGCCCCGAGTCGCCAGCAGGCTCCGGGCCGGGGCCTCCGGCCGCCCTGCTCGGCTAGGCTCAGCTCGACTCCCCGGGCTCGACGGGCGCCTGGGCCTCTCCTGAGTGGTCAGCGAGACCCGCCAATCGGGGCGCTGGGGCCGGCTCTGGGCCGCTGGATATTGGCTCCTCATACTCACCGTGCCTCGCTCCCCCGGTTCGCTGCCCGCGCTGATTGGCTCCAGTACCGGACCCCGAAACCCAATCAGAGGCTCCAGCCGCCGCTGCCGCCGCCACTGCCGCTGCCTCGCAAAATGGCGAACCTGAACAAAGGGGAATCGGGCCTCCCTCCAACCGCCTCCGCGCAGGCGCCTCTGAGACCACGCCCTCTAACCCCAGCCGGGCACGTCCCGCCCCTCTTCCGAGAAGCATCGCGCAGGCGCCTCCGAGACCACGCCCACTTCCTTGATTTGACTACTTCTCGAGTTAAAGAACTACGCAGGCGCCTTGGGGTCGCACCGAATCCTTCAACTCAACGCCGCCCTGAGCGTAGTACCACGCAGGCGCTAAATCGTCTCTTTGCCAGCTACCCATCCCTTTCTAAAAGGCCACTGGGACACACCCCTGGGTCTAATGCGCAAGCGTCGCTATGTCCAACTCGCGGTCGGGTTTCGTTACGCATGCCCGGGCGGCGGCGGGAGAACACGGCCTTACCGCCGGAAGTGCCGCGGCCATCACCATAGAGAGTTAGCTCGCCTAGGTAGCTAGAGGGGCTTGTTTCCGCCCCGCTACAGGGCGGGTGCGGCCATCTTGGGAGCGTGCAATCAAGGGTTGTGGCGGGATTGGCTCCGCTTCAGGGCTCGTCCTTTGCTCCCCACCTAACAGGGTCGGATTCCGAGCCCTTCCCCGCTGGGCGGGGGCGTCCTAACGGCCGACTCCTTTCCAGGTGATGAGTGACCCCTGTACTCACTCTCCCACGGGATGCCAGGACTGACCCCTCCTAGGGTGGGAGAGAGAATGGGAATCTTTAGACTCTTTCTTCCCCCAGTTCCTCAAGCTAGGGAGCGAATCTTCCACGTGAGGCCGCCTTTCCTCGCCCCTCCCTGCGGCTCAGCGCGTCCCTGCCCCGAACACTAGTTGCGGCTTAACGGGACTGTGGCTGGGTCCCTCCGTTGCATTTATAAGCCAAATCCACTGGAGAAATGCTTTTGCGTCCTGCCGAGAAAAGGAGACAGTCCTAAATCGTCCTGCTCGGGAGCGGGCTTGGAGAAGCGAGGAGGCGTGTCTGGGACCGCCTGGGCTTCCTCTCCTGGAAAGCGCGAAAAGAGAGCTAACGGGTCACTGCAGCCTGCGAACCCAGGCGTCTTTCCTTTTCCTTGTCCCAGAACAGTGTTGTGCTGCTGAACGAAGTCATATTCAGCAATAAACATTGGGGAAAAAAACTAATAAGTGGGTGGTCAAGGCCGTTTGAATATAATATCTTTAGGCTGCTTAAGCATTTTTACTTGCTTTTCCCTCTCATAGCAGAAGAAACACTTAAATTCTGGAAATAGCGACTGTCATGGCCAGCAGTCTTAATGAAGATCCAGAAGGAAGCAGAGTGCGTAACAACTATTAGCTTATCGGTGAACTGAAATTCAGAATAATTGAGGTCAAAAGCATAAACACCTTTTAATTAAACCAATAATTGGATCGTCTGTTTTGTTTCTCTCTAGTTGATTTACTCAAGAAAGGCTAATACAGTCCTAGTCAGGGACCAGCCATCACTTTTCTTTTACACATGCCTTAATTTTTTGTGGTAAACTTGTTAAATTCTGTGGTTTTGGTTTTTGTTCATATTGCAGGAGGGGTGGGAAGAGGTAGTGGGGGACACAAACTAAAGGATATGAAAAAATAGTATTTTTCTGTATCTAATAAAGCATTCTTTCTCTTTGCACATTTTAGATTACATATGTGAAAGGAGACCTTTTTGCATGTCCCAAAACAGACTCTCTAGCCCACTGTATCAGTGAGGATTGTCGCATGGGTGCGGGGATAGCTGTCCTCTTCAAGAAGAAATTTGGAGGGGTGCAAGAACTGTTAAATCAACGTGAGTTTTGCAAACAATATACCTGTTTTTCCCTAGTTAAAAAGCATTTTCTCTTATACTTTATTAAGACATGCATGCAAACAGGATTTCTAATAATTGCTTTTAATTCTTCAGCTCAAGTTTTTCTTTACAAAAATGGCTTCTGGTTTGGACCCTTATCACATCAAATCAGAATTCTTGTAATAGTTTCTAATCTCTATCATAAAACTTTGATGATAATATTACTCCACTTTTCAGAAACCTTTAATAACTCAAAAGTACTGAGCAAAGTCCATGGGTGTTAGCTTGGCATTCAAGATCTTCTGTTTGCTAATATTCTACCTAATCTTCAAGAAGGAGTTCAGAAACCACCTCCTTCACAGACTCCTTCCATCGCTTTTTACTAATGACTTTAAATCAGAGGTATACATTAGAATCACATGTGGAGCTTCTGAAACAATTTCTCACACCAAATTCCAGGCTTACTGAGTGTCTACCAGTCATTCTGATTCCGACTTCAAACAAAAACAGTTTCTTACAGCTTTGTATTGTAGCTATTTATAAAGAGAACACCTTCTCTGAATTGAATACTTACTAACTTTTTGATTTGTTTCTTATAATGCTGAACACAGGTATAAAAGTCATTAGCCAAAAAATAAAAAAGTCATTAGCAAATGAACATTTTCAGTAATTTAAGAAATAGTACATTCTAAAACAATTATAAGGCAATAGACTTCAAAGTTTTTTATATGGTCAGGTAAGGATATATTTGAAATTATGGGCAAGACAAAAAAATGGGTTTTGAAGAAACATGATTATAAGTAAGCTATCAGTAACAGTATTTGGGAAGGCTAATAAAAGCAAACAGTTCATGGGAGACAGTGGTTTCTTCACAGTCAAATTATTTCTAGTTTTTAGATAAACTTAAGATTTATAAAGATTAAAACAATCTTAAGAGTGGAAATTGGTGTTTTGGCTTTCCTTCCTATTAAAGAACTGTTTTTTTCTTAGAAAAGAAATCTGGAGAAGTGGCTGTCCTCAAGAGAGATGGGCGATATATATATTATTTGGTAAGATGGGGCCAAATCTTAATACATTCTAAGGATTGGTGAACAGATGGGCTGCCTTGCATTTGTGTTGATTATGATGCTTCATTCTACACAACAAAGAATATCAGAATGCTTTTGATTTTGTGACAACTCAAATCCAATGGTGCTGGCTACTTGGAGCACTCAGTTAGAAAGGAGCATAAGGCTGCATCCCAGCTCCATGGTCAAAGAGTACTGTGCTATGCCCCAAAGTCCTATGTTCTAAGACTAGCAAAAGTTTGTGATGCCTCCTATACTTTATTTCCTAGTCATAGTGATAGAAGCAACAATGTCTCAAAAAACAGAAACCCCAAAGGGTTTTTTTTTTCCTTATTTTTCTATATCAGATGCAGTGCCAAGTATTACCCAGCTCCTCTTTTGCCTGCTGGTAGAATAAGGAACTCTCCACTTGTCCAAATGCCTTTGCCCCCAGAGGGAACGTGGCTTCCTTAGTGATGATGGTGGGTGGCTTAGAGCCAACCCACCACATGCCTGATCTGGACAGCATCTGAATGAGCAAATATCCTAGTTGATGAATTCTGATCTTATAGCTGATGTGATTTTCAGTGTTTTTACTTTGGAAAACTACCATTTCCTCTCTATTCTTTGGTAGAGAAACATAAAAGCAAGCAAGTACAGTTACTATTTAAATAGAGACTTTTAATAGGGAATTTTCAGGTGGTATGGCTTCTTCCTTGTTACAGGTATGCAGCTTATCTTTTGGAAGTGGCACAAAGATTTTCATTTGCTTTGCTTAGAAACAATTGACAATAGACACAGTTTACCAATCTCTTGAGTTTCCTTGGGAAAAGAAAGATTTCAAAGGTGGAGTCTGAGTTTCTCAATCCAGTTTTAGTGAGTTTTTCTGGGGACCTCCTATAAAGTGTGGAAGGAGTAGTATGACATTTGCTATTCCTTTTCTAGATTAATTATTCTATAAAATGCATTTATTCTTTTATTAGGATGTAAAGGAATCAAATGGCTTTTTCATTTTGAGCTAATGAGAATGTGAATCTTTGTGTTCAGATTACAAAGAAAAGGGCTTCACACAAGCCAACTTATGAAAATTTACAGAAGAGCTTAGAGGCCATGAAGTCCCATTGTTTGAAGAATGGAGTCACGGATCTCTCCATGCCCAGGCAAGGAAATCCAGGGCCCTAAATGAAGATTTAATTGGTGGGGTTGACTGTTTTAGTCAAAGATGAACAACTTCAAAGTTTAACTGAAAATACAGATTTAAAGAGACAAATTTCCAAACTTTGTATGATCACCAGTGAGCCAGTTGTCTGATTTAGGCCAAGGGATAGCCATTTTCTAGCTTGAGTTGAATGAATCAGTATAAACCCACATCAAAACACACGCCTGCCTCAGCCTACTTATATGGGAGAAACCATTTCCATTCAGTCACATTTATTGAATTCTTGGCATACTTTTCTTGAAGCCTGTTCGCCAAGTAAACTAAAGAATCAATTTCACAGCAAGAATTATTTCCAAACTCTGACCATGGCAATTGTGATTTCTTTCTTGGGCCACTTGTGGTCTCCCAAACCAATTAATCCTGTGTCAAGAAAATTGTAGATTATCGTTGCCTTTTACACTGCATGCTTATTTGTGGTCAGCATGAGTGGTAGCCAGAGGATTTGTCCCTGATGTAACTTCTTAGATATTGGGGACTTATAGGAAGGACAGTGGGTATTCAACATGTCCTTTATTTCCTTTTCAGGAAGTAGTCCTTACCTCTTTTTTCCCCACTACCGTAGTAGTTTTGCATCAGTGCTGACCATGCATGCAGGTTTATTGCAAGTCTTAAGTTACTTTGCATGTGCTACAGTGTCCCTTATCTTATACTGGTCTTTAATATACTCATGGCTTATGAATCTGAAACTATTTTTTATCATAATTCTTCAGGGACTTAATTATCACATGATGATGTGAAATTAGCAATTTTAACCCCGTCTTGTCCTGAGGGATGTTGAAGATCAATAAAGTAACATCTTGGATGAAAGGTGCTAGGTGATGTAAGTTTCTCACCAGGGTATTGCAAAGACCTTAGTCCTGGATTTCAAGCATTTCGGCATTTTCCAATATTCCATCTTGACCTCCTTTTTTTTGCAGAGGTCCTGTCCCTTGTCCCCTTTCTCCTTTTCATTTTCCTTAACATTACATTATTTTGAATGTATTTGGAAAATACTAGCTGGGTGTGGTGGCGCATGCCTATAATCTCAGCAACTCAGGAGGCTGAGGCAGGAGGATTGCAAGTTTGAGACTTGCAACTTAGTGAAACCCTGTCTCAAAATAAAAAATGAAAAGTGCTGGGGATGTGTTTCGGTGGTTAAGTGTTCCTAGGTGCAATCCCCAGTATTTGAAAAAAAGAAAAATGCCAACCTTTTCATATCCATCCGTAGCCAGTTTTTATCAGTAGAGAGGTAATGGGATAGTGAATCTCCTGTATCATGGCAGAGTTACACATTTTTAATCTAGCATGAAATAATTGGGAAGTGGTATCTTAATGGGCAAAGAGAAGTGACAGCTATTGGATGTTTGAGCTGTGTAGGAATGGTCTCGGGTGACTTCACAGCAAGAATTATTTCCAAACTCTGACCATGGCTGCCTATAGGTGTAAGGCCAAATAACTGCTTTGGGGGGATATAGCCCAAAGGAAAAGGGAAAGAGCAGTCTCCTAGATGCCTTCATCACAGCCAATGGAAATGTTTTATCTTTGTTTTTTAGGATTGGATGTGGTCTTGATCGTCTGCAATGGGAAAATGTATCTGCAATGATTGAGGAGGTATTTGAGGCAACAGACATCAAAATTACTGTGTATACGCTCTGAGAGACAAACACTTTCTACGTGTTCATGTTCTCCTGTGTCGTTCCTACTTGGCCATAGGACTGAGCAAACTGACCTTAAATTGGGCAGCGGAAAATTTTCACTTTATATTCTGTGTCATAGGCCAATCTTGGGTTGTTGTATTCCAGTATTTGGATTGGGACTCTGGAGGAGGGATAGCTTGGGATATGTTTCTCTGCTTTTTGCTGGAGGTCAGAAGTCTGCAGCCTGATACTGGGCCCAGAACCCAGAAAGTTGGGCCTGTGACCTCTGTTTGTTCCAGTATGCTACCTGATTTGTTGGCTGGCCACTAGGTGGCAACATTGATTGTTTCTTTGCCGTTTAAGAGAAATTTCAGGAAGATTGAACATTTAAATTACTTGTACATCTTTTGTCATTTGTGCACTTAACTTGGCATTATTCTTGGTGAAATTCATCCTAGGAGAGAATCATGTTTTGTTTGTTAATACAAAATTGAATTCTACATTGTTAACAAGGAATTTGTGACCAAAACGGAAAAATAAATCTCTTTTCCTTGGGGTTCAATGAGGTTCTGTGCTCATATCTGTTCTGGACTTGAGTAGCAGAGAATAAGCTGATAACAATTTCAAAGTTGGAGGGACCACTGGGAAGAGTATCAAGGTAAGAAACATGAGTGGACAAAAACTATGGATCAGTGCAGTTGGAAGGCAGGTTTTGAATCTCATGGTGAACTCATCCTCTGCATAGATTCTGTGATGGAATATATCTGAATTTAATCATGACACACAGGAAGCAGCATGTGTTGAGTGCCTGGTAGAGTGCTTCACACAGAATAGAGACGCAGTAACTCAGTGATCTAAACCAAGTCCTTATGAAATCTTCTGAAAATTATAAAGGCACTTTCTCACAAAGTTTTAATTTGTTGGCAAGGTGGGGTGACAAGTTTGTTTTTAACTTCCCTAGAAAATTCAAATGTGCAGCTAACTGGGATCCCAAGAATACCACTGTAAATATTCTTTTTTTTTTTTTTTTTTCCTGAAGTTCAGATGTCAAGTCTGAACTTTCATAATGGAAGAATAAAGTTCATGGATTTAAACAGTGGCTTGGTATTGGAGCTATTGGGAAAGCTAGGAGGCATATTTTTTCCCCTTCTTAGCTGTGGTTCTCAGAGTTAAAACAGCCAGACATGTTACTGATTTTTCTCCCAAAGATGAATGCTGGGTTTGTTAGGACTTGCTGCTTTGCTAAGTGTCAAAGAACAACTGGAATTTAGAAGGGGCTTACTGAAACACCAGAAAAGTACTGGTTAAATATAATCTTCGTACTTTAGACTTATGTTCTTATCACATTTCAGCCTGATAGGCAACAGTTGCTAAAAAGTATTTCCCTTTCATATCTCTTTTTGGAGCAGACAGTTCTGCATGTTGTTGGTGAGCAGGGGCAAGTTCATCAGCAAAGAGACCAAGGCTTTTCTTATTTTCTATCTACAGAAAATAAAATTGAAGGGAGAAAAGTGGGGAGAGGATATCTAAATGCACAAAATTGAAAATGAAAGTGGGGTGATAAGTAGAAACTTGAAGAATTAAAGTATTTTGTTTAACTCTAGGCAAAATAAATCTTCATGTCTCCCCAGCTCCACTATGATGCTGGGGATTGACCCCAGGGACTTGTGCATGTTAGGCTACCACTGACTACACCTCCACTCCTAGGCAAATAAATCTTAACACTCGGTCAAAACATTGGTTTTCTAGGCTTCCTTTACTTTTAAAAAGATTACAGCTAATTTTTTTCTTGGACTATGAGACATGATTCTTTTAACAAAACCTAGTCTCATCCAGGATTGGCTGTAAGTGGAATTCTGGGACTCAGCAGGGATGTGATAAAGTGTTTTGTCAGTTGCAGATAGTCTTGGGGTCAAATTCCGATGACTTATTACACTTGAAGCCTGGGGAAAGGAGGCATGGCCTGATAATCAAAATGAACACATTATTCTTGGAAACCCAGTTGGAGTTTGGCAAACACCCAGAAGTTCACATGTGAAATTTTGTTTCCATGTAGGACTCAAACCTTTTAAGAAGTAAGACTTTTGACATTCTTCTTCCAACACTATCAAGAATCATGTATTGAATACTCTTACATGATGTGTGTGTCTACACGTTGAAGTGCCTTTCATCCTCCTCTTAATCAAGAAGCTAACTGCTTATTCACTGGCAATTGGGATGTTGGTATCTTACAACATTCCTCTGCTTTTTGTTCCACGTTCTGCTATGCTTTTGTCAGAGAAGGGGGAAAGCCCTCATTTACAAGTCACCTTGGAAGAAATTAGTTTAAGAGAGGCAAGACCGTGGTGGGCAGTGTGCATGGGAAAGGTAGTTCCTGTTGTCTGGGAGGTTCTGGTTTAATCTTCCCTTTCATGTCATGGTCTAAGACGTCCTTACACCTGATTGACTTACTGTCCATGGTAACTTCCTGATGCACAAGTTCCTTAAAATATCAGGCCACAGAAAAACCACACTATTTCTTTTATTAATGTTGCTGTTTTTCTTTCTTAAAATAAAACAGCCCAATTTAACATAAAATGCATTTCTGGTTGTATTTCAAATATCTATACTGTGGGTCTGAAGCCCTATGCCTTAAGCAGCTCCAATGGGGAGTCATTAAGACTTGCAGCCCCACAGATGCCTGGTGCCCATATGTAGTTGCTTTTCTCTCCTTGTTGTTCACTTTCCTGTTTCCCCAAAGCAGCATAAGAGAGACAGGCACAACCTAAATGGATTATAGCAGTGAGAAGTGTATTGAGTCCTCTGAGGGCCTTGTCCAGTGCGATTAGTTGATGTCAGATGTTGTCCAGCTCCAGATGGTCATATTAGGAAGACAGGCAGGTCCAAGATGGCATATATGTCACTACTGTCTCTTGACGGCAGCATGCAGACCTTCATGAAAAAAACAGATTGTTACTGAGAGCCTTGTAGGTACCAACAAATCCCTGAATCCAGAATTTCTTCTCCATAGTTTTCTGTGGTTCCTGGCTGAGCCAGGATTGGGTTTGTTTCTTTCATTCATGTTTTGGTGTGATTTATGCAGGGAAAGGCCCAGAGAAATCTTTAACTCTTCTCTTGGTTAAATATATGGTTAAACTTTTTTTCCCAAAAGGTGAAGTAAGAGATAAGAGGCAAATTTTATTTAACTAATGCTCATTTCTTGGGATGATTTTAAGAGGCAAATCTTATTTAACAGATGTTCATTTCTTGGGATGATTTTAATTAAGCTGGGTTGTTCTTTCGGGCTTTTAGACTACAACTCTATTTCATGCCTTTTTAAAAACTTGGTGCATTTCCTTCAGGATTGTGAGCATTTAAATAGAGGACAGGGGAGCATGTAGTAGACTTAGAGGGCATAGTTTTATATGTATGCTGAAGAAGGAGGCTTATAATGTGGGCGATGTCCCAGTAATACTCTATTTTTAAATAATCTGACTTAGAAATGGACTTTTTCTTCAAACTGGTTTATTTTTTGACTTAAATCAGTATGAGCTACAACCCTCAATTATCCAAAATCATACTACCCCTGAAAATGCTTAATTTTAATGGAAAAAAAATCCCTGAAAAATCAAAACAAAATCCCTGAGGATTGTTAGTTAGGTAGCTAGAAGTGGCCCATGAAAAATATTTAAGAAAGGATAATAGGGTTAAAATTAAACTATTCTTCATTTCTCTTTAGAGTCTATGTTGGGTTTATGATTATAGTGATACCAATTATACTAAAAAAATGTTTCAGGAATTTTGAAAGTTTTAAAAGGTCACTCTCAGCAGTCTGTCTCTTGATGCTCACCACAACCCAGAGTAAGTGTCATATTTTCTGTGAGCAGATTACCTCATGCTTTTCCCCAACTGAATTCAAAGACTGAGTCCTTCTTTTTTAAGAAATGACTGAAAATCATGTCTTCAGGAATTGCAAATACTCAGCCTGAGAATGAGCAAGTGCCCTATGTGTGTGCCTAATAGAAAACACCTGCCAACAGCAAGCTCCAGAACATTGATATTTCCTAAATGTGTCTATAAAGCAGCATCTTCTCTTAGGGGTATTAGGAGTGAGAATCACCAAAAAAAAAAAAAAGAAGAATTAATAGAAACATGTTGCTTTCATGTTTTATTAATATGGGAGTTGTTTGAGAATTAAAGTTGAGTATGAGGGGGGTTAAATACCCATCTCTATCATCAGAGGTTTTGATCAGTAACTGTGGCCTTGTAACGGGGCTCAGTTCAGTCATAGCATTTCTGTGGGAGCAAACTAGATCAGCAAAATTTAAAAAAAGATAGTAAAGGATCCTTTACCCTCTTTCCTGAGGATAATTGGCCTTTTTCTGTAAGAGTCTAATTTACCCTCAGCAAGAGGCCAAATTGGCCTTAATTGTGTCCTAATTATTTGCTTAAATAGCTAATCTTTACTTCCAGTTCTCCTATCACCTCTTGATATCTGTAGGAGGCTACTTCTGAGCTGCCACCTAATTTATAAACATCTTTTTAACCCTTTAAACATTCCTGTATAAACAAGTTTGTGGCTGTGTTATCCTGATTCTTGCATTCAGCATTTTCCAGTGCTGAGGTCTTCTCAATAAGGAAAATGTTCTTGCATTAGGCATTCATGCAGCAATTATTGATCTCCCTCAAAGCATAACCATTTGCTTGAAAACATAAAAGCAGGTCTGGCCAAAACCAAAAGTTGACTACAAATCCACTTGGGAATTTCAGAATTACCAAAAATGAAAGAATTGCCCCTAAAGAACGAAAAACCTGCATTAGAGAAAAGCAGATGTGTAGATTGCAGACAGCTTGGGAGCAGAGTAAGTCTGGACACATGCTCAAGGGGACATGCTTGGGGGACTTATCTTCTCTACTGTTGTCCGGTAAGTGGCCCTTGTGCCATCTAAATCTTACTGAAGTTTTGTCAAAGCTTTAGGATCCCTTTCAACCTTGGTTTTCCAAGTTATAGGAAGTTAGTTTGAAATAAAAGGATAGAAAAGGGAAAGGATTTTGGCACAAAGATTCAGAGGTAAGAGAAAATGAAACAAAATGTTCTAAAATGTTTTAAAACCAACCAAAAGGAGAGAAGTGCAATCCTTCCAATGCAGATTAAACATTGTGCCACTCATTCTACCTGACTTCGCGTCTTATTCAAGTGAACGGTTGGTGGAAAAATGGTGCCCTGGAACCAGGAGAACTCACATGAGGCCGAGCCCAGCTGCCTACTTCAGGATGTCTGCCAACTTCTCCTCATAGTATAGGAAGTTCTCCTGAATGTCCTCCCAGGGCTCGAAGGCCTTGGATTGACCCTCTTCTTGCTCCACAAAATTCTGCCAGATGTACTCAAAATCCTGGGGCTTCATGATACGCAGTTTGCAGCCAGCCTCCTTCAGTTTCTTCAGAGCAGTCTGGATCTCTGGTTCTTCCCACATGAAGAGTCGCCCCACCAGAATGAGCAGGCGCAGGTTCTTGGTCTTCCCAAGGGTTTTGATAATGCGGTCAGCGCAAGCTGCACAGGGACTAGAAGACACATACCAGGTGACATTGTACCGCAAGGCCGGGTCAAAGGTGGGCAGGATGGTGTTGAAAAAGGCTTCCTCTGCGTGGGCAGCTGCATGCTCATCCTCTAGGTATCCCCGAGATGCCTGGACTTGGCCTCCCTTGCCCTGCGCTTCAACCACATAGCAGAGGAAGGTCTTGTTCCGCCCAGAACTGTACTCCACATTCCGGAACTGAAACTTAAAGAAGTTGACAGGCAGCCGCTCCCTGTAGGTAAAGGAGACAAAGGGACAGGGAAGGAGAGAGAGAATGATGAGTTCTTGTGTCTAGACCCAGCCTAGAGTAGGTAGATCTCCAAGACATCCACTCTTACTAAAAATAGGTCTTGCCTATGCTAATGACAGTCATAAAAAGGCATGAAAGAACCCAGAAGTGTTTACCTGGAGGGAGGGAGAGAATTTGGATTGGGTTTGTGTTCTGGTCACCTCACTAGGAAGGATCCTCAACACTTTCCACCATCTAAACAGCACATCCTAAATCAGTGAACCCTTAATCTGGCTATATCTTCAAGTCACAAGGAGGACTAAGCCTGGGTCCCACACCAAATCAATTAAATCAGAATGTCTAGAGAAAAGTCCCAGGCATCAGTATTTTTTTAAAAACTCTCTAGAGAATTCTAATGTGTGTCTAGGATTGACAAGCAATGCTCAAATAGCAATTTTACCAAGTAGCAAGTGTGTTAAATTTCTCATGACAGAGCAAGACAAAGATTTTGCAAAGCATTTCATGCTTTCATTTCTCCTTGTAGCTCATGTAAATTGCATTTTGAGCGCGGAATGGCCTAGGTCTTGTAGTATGCTTGTAGACAGTTTCTCAAGTCTGTCTTTTCCTTCAGGTGAAAGGATTGTCACATGGTCTGTGTGAGAATTGCTACCTGTGAGACAAAACTGCCCAAGGATACCTTGGGATAAGCAAGCTTGTGTGTAATATTGAGTCATTTCAGAGTCATGAAAGATGTAGCCACTGCCATCCAGATGCTTATAGTCCAGCAGCTGGATTCTAGCTGGCCCAAGAAGGCAAAAATAAAAGAGCTGAGAGCATTAGAAAACTGCTAAAAGTGGAGAGGTAGACTAGAGAACCTATGGTATTAAAACTTTCACGTTGATTCAATCAGGAGGCAGCAGAGAACTGTTACCAGTTTTTTTGTAGAAAAGCATTTAAAAGTGACATCCACAGCAGGTTACTATGGCCAATGGAGTGTAGCTGGGGTGAAAAAGTGACTAATCGTCTTAGGACACCAAACTTAGTGACAAGGAGTTCAGGTGTCCAGTGGCTTCAAAGAGGAGAGAAGGATGATTAGAAAATTAGGAAAAGGCCAGGTTTTTAATAGTAAGAAGGAGACAAAATAGGAGAAGAGCTACAGAGGGCGTCAGAGTTGATAGTTTTTGTATTTCTGTTTATGTGTGTGTGTTTCTAAAATAGGAAAAATCTGTGCAGGTGTGAAGGTCAAGGAGAATGAGGAGGTTTTAATAGGAGGGATTGATTTTCAGAAGTAAAGGAGGGGTGAGTACCAACTAGAAACGCCGAATGTATTTCTTTTTAAAAGTATAATCTCAGAGCTGGGGATGTAGCTCAGGGCAGAGCACTTCCCTACCATGCACAAGGCCCTAGGTTCCCTCCATGCTCAGCATAGCCAAACAAGTAATCTTTGTGCCTTCCCGAGAAGATAACTGTGGCATCACTAACTCACATGCCCTGTCTCCACCCTTTCTTATTCCCCAGAAAGGTCACCAGACTCCCTGGGCTACAGGGGAATCCCTGGTATCCCAGAGCCTTGGCTGCTTAAGGGTAACAGCAGATGCCAAGAGCTGACCTGAGTTGTTTCCTTGCAGGATTCCCTGCCCCCACTCCATCACCAAATTTTTTCTACACAAGTTTCCATGTCTCTTGCTGTCAGGTTAAGTTTCCACTGTGGAGATGAATGTGTTTGAGGACCCAGCCCCACATTCCCTTCAAGTACTATACTTAGCTCTCTAAGCCCCTGTGTCCCTAGTTGCAGGTGTTTATTATTTACTTAACATTTTAGCAGAATAGATCACCTGATGTTTCCTCTCTCCTCTTTCAGTCCCTGCTGAAAATTCACTTATCCCAAGCTCTTCCTAGTTACTCCACCTGCCTGCTCCTGAATTCTACAAGTTGCTCAGGGGTCCCATCACTCTCTGGAGTAGATTTTGCTCCTGAGAAGTACAGAACTCATCTTTTTAGCCCAAACCCTTGTTTTATTCCTCAAGATCTTTTGCCAGGCCACCCTCCCTTCTCCAGGTCAATGCAGAGCCACCTGTATGATAGATTCTCCAGTGGAAATCCTTGGAAATATTCATCATTACTTGGGGACTTCAGCAGTAGCTACCTATGAGGTCCCTCAGGTTTCTTCTGGAATCTCCCAAAGCATTGTTCCACCTTTGCTAAGTGTAGTTCAGCCAGAAGTATGAATTTGGCTGCATACAACTGCAAGTTTGGCTGGGTAGTTGTGAGAAGCCTGCTTCTCTCTGCCCCACTAAAGTTCTGACATTTTCCCTACCTCTTCCCTGGGCAAGAGGAGAAGAATCAGAAACCTGAAACCCAAGCAGGGAGAAGAAAGGTCATCTCTCTATAAATATCGTTTTCTGACCCCTCTGGCCAGCAGCCCCAGAGCTGGTTCTGTCCCTCAGCGGGGCCCTCTGGAAGAGGTGCTGGAGGAGAAGAGCTTTCAATGGGCAAAGGAAAGGCAGGGAAGATTTGGCTTTTAGTCTTTCCTTTGGGCTTGCCCAGAGACTGAGCTTGCTTGGCATCTCGATGGGCTTCTTGGTCTTCCAGAAGGAGCATGAGGGTCAAGTGAGGTACTCTGGGCTTCCCGCAGACTAAAACAGCCAGGTCCTGGAGGGAATCCAGGAGAACAGAGGTAGTGGAGGTCTGACATTTCTGCAGCAAGCTGGATAGCATGGCCACCTCAGTTGATTTTGTGGAATCACAAGATAAGTGAACGCTATTATGCCCACTGGTGGAAGAAAGGACATAGTGACACCTACCTTCTTAATCACAAACGGTGTTTTCTAAAAACATGATATGCCTAGGCATTATATCTACTTACACCTTTTTTTTTTAGAACCCCAGCAGATAATTTCACTATTAAAGGAGTGTGTGTGTGCAGGGGGTGCATTCTATCTGTGTGTGTGTGTGTGTGCATGCACATGTGTGTTGGAGTGGTGTGACCAAGAGATGATGGTAGTAGATCTCCCTCCCTCTGCATTCAGTCCCTTCTTCAGGAACAGAAACCACCATTATATGATTCCTGTTTTCTTCCTGCAGCTTCAGGCAGCACTTAATTTAGGCATCGTTTTCTCATGTTTTCTGCATACAAGGCCATGGGCATCATAATTATCTAAGAGGGAAACCCAGAATCCTAATATCTAGCAAGAATTGGGAAGATGGTCTGCTTGAAGGAGGGAGAAGAGCTGTGAGTACGTCTTTTTCTCAGGTTTGCATTTTAAAGGTTTGCATTTCCAAAGTAGAAATTTGTACTATGAAAAGGGGCAACCTGGAGGGCAGTAGAAGATGGTCTGAAATGAAACGTTTGCTTCCAGACAACTCTCTAAGTGGAAAACCTACTCACAAGGGATTGAACATTGACTCATTTCAGCTTTCCCTCACTAGACCTGCCAGTGACCTGTGTGGAAGATGTAGCCTTGCTCTTTTCTTCGGTTGCCTTCTTTTTCAGAGTACTTTCAAAGTGGATGCCAAGGAGTAAGCCTAGTCAGGGAGAGGAGTGTGGCGCAGAGGCAGAGGGTTACAGAGCTGAGGAGGGAGCTGTAGATTCGCAGGACTGGATGAGGATCTGCCCCAGGCAAGCCCTTCTCCCCAGGAGGTACCATATTTGCACATAGCTTTGACCTCCTACCAACCCTCCATGCAGGCCAGGGTGGCAGTCGGTGGGCTGTCTTCTTCACCCATCATGCTCCAGAGGCATCCTTCTCTAGACGCTGCCTCTTCTCTCTATCCCTCATTTGGCCACAGGAAATTCCTGGTAGCTCAAGAAGTGGTTGAAAGAAGACCCACTCCATCTGCCACTTATCTCTGTTGTGTAATAATCCCATTGATGATAGATTTTGCTTTTTGCAAAAACATACACAATACAACTAGCAGGGTGCTGCCAGTCACTCCTTGCTGGGATGGGGAGATGGGGAGACAACCTACCATGGTGCCTCAGAGCACCCCTAAGCTTCCTGCAGGCAGAGTTAGGCATGCACCCAGAGAATTCTCATCTAAACCCAGCACCACCAGGTCCCCAGACATCCTGAGCTTTTCTCTGCCAGAAGATCTTTCTCCAATTCATTCCCCATCACAGATCTGGCAGAGAGACTAATACATAATAAATATTCATTCATTAGTTCATTCCTTTATTCAGGAAATATGTGTTGGGTACCTATTAGGAGACAGGTGCTAAGGATAAAGCAGAAAAAGACAAAGTCCCTGCCCCCTGTGGGGTAAATATTACTATTGGGGAAAAATGGGCTGTAAATAGCAATTCCTACTCAGGAAATATTTGTGAATGTAAAGTAATCCTCTTTATGGCTTCGGTTGTGGTGGGATGCTTTGGAATCAGACAATCCTGGGGTTCTTGCCCTTCTACTAGCTGGGCAAATTACCTAGCCCTCTAAGGTTTAGCTTCCTTATCTGAAAGATTATCTAGCCTTTTAGATTGTGAACAATGGTAGAATCTCAATAAATTAAAGCTAGTATTGATGGACAGTGCCTTTTCCAGGCTCAAATCATGTCTTTTAGAGCTTCGTTGTAATTAATTTATTTTTGTGGTACTGTGGCTTGAACCCAGGGGTGCTCCTACCACTGAGCTTTTTTTTTTTTTTTTTTTTTTTTTTTTATGAATCACATTCTCACTAAATTGCCACTTGTGATCTTCCTGCCACAACCAAAGCTCTGGGATTCCAGGTGTGTGCCACCATGCCTGTCCTAGAGCTCCATCTCCTACATTTCCAAACCTTTCCTTTTTCTTCACTTCCTCTCACTTCTAGCAGTTGGAGTGGTGTACTGCTAAATATTTAACACTCAACTCTGGAAGAAAGACAGAAAAAAAACAACAACCCCGATTTCTAACCTTTTCTGATTTTTGTAATGTAATTACTTCTGCTATGGAGAAGTCACTGAACATAGAATAGGGAAAAGATACACATGATCACCTTTCAAGCCAATAGGAGCTAGCTTCATTGCAGTTTTAGGCCTTTTTTCCAGCACATTCCACCATGTTGCTTTATTAATGTACTTAGGTCTGCTTCATCCTGAGCACCTTATTCAACCTGAAGCACTGCAGTCATCTCTTATCCTTACCAGCTACCCCCTTTTTCGGACTATTCTCTGAAAAGTCATCTCTCTTCTGCTGGTTTCCAGCTCAAAAATATAGGGAGCATTTTGATCCATTCCCTATGGGAGTCCAGGCTAGGAGAGGACTGGCTTTGCTGGTCCCTTGGATTTCTGGGCATGTGGAAGGGAAAACTGTTTCCTCCCCCTGTCCCAGCAACAGTCATAGCTCCACCTCTGGGCTATTTTAAGCATCTGTTTACCCAGAGGGGCCAAGGAAACAGATCTCCACAGCTGTTGCTTATGGCCAGAAAAGACTCAGGCTCCACCTTCCACCTGAAGTGCGCTCAGAGTATGCAGAAAGCTGCCTGCTTTGCCTGTTTCTCTGAGCCTTGGGTCATGGGAAGCCTCTGACCCTCACTACCTTGCAGATGGACCCAGGATGATAGGAGACAAGTGGCAAAAATGAAATCAAGTA
This sequence comes from Marmota flaviventris, assembly GCF_047511675.1. Taxonomy (NCBI): domain Eukaryota; kingdom Metazoa; phylum Chordata; class Mammalia; order Rodentia; family Sciuridae; genus Marmota; species Marmota flaviventris. The sequence continues at coordinate 112,820,720 of NC_092503.1, forward strand.
AAAAGAGACCAGTGGCCAAGAAACTTGACTGGTGGTCAGAAGATCTGCCACTTCCTGGTTCTGTGGCCTTGAACATGTCACAAAGTCTCCCTGAGTCTCAGTTTCCCCTGCTGTAAGGGGCAGTAATCAATCTCCCTCTCCTAGCATCTGCTGAGCATTTGAATGAGCTCATTCACTTGAAAGCATGAGTGATTTTAAAGCCCTGACAAATGTCAGTTACATCAGAGGACTTAACCCTCAGGACCCACTTCCACGGGACCCAGAGCATGTTCAATTCAATAGTCTAATTTAGCTCCTGTGCTAGGGAGAGCACAGTGCTGCATGCAGTGGGGTGTGTGTGAGCAAAGACAGCGTGGCTTAGCATGCTGAGGTGTTAGAAAAAGGATCTTCCATAAGAGCCCCTGGAATTGAGGACGCCCCTGGCCTGGTTGCCCTAGGCTTTCCCTGTGTCTATATTAGTCTGTGCCCAGCTGCTCCCCTAATCCTAGGATGAGGGTACGATTAGCTGGTTGAGCATGGGCAAACAGAAGTACAAGGGCTACTCACACTTCAGGAACTAGGCTGCATTTTCCCTTAGGCTCCTTTAGAAATCGGAAAATATCTGAGCTAGAAGGGGTCTAGAAGTCAACTAGCGTAACTTTCTCCAGTTAGAAATGATAAAACCAAGACTGGAAAATCACTTGTCAAGCATCAAATAGCAAGTTCAAATTACCACCCAGGGCTCCTCCCACCCTTGAGGGCATGGTGCCTCCATTCTTTCTGAAACTTCTCTCAGTGGGGTGCCCACTCTGCCTGTGCACGGTGCTGGAGACCCCTGTGAAGGAAATCCTGGACCTGGAGAAAGTGTGGGCCCACATTTTCCTTTCTTAAGGATTCTTAAAGATTCAGCAGGATCTTTCTCTATAGAAAGAGAGGGGAAAGGAGGAAGACACTTGATTTTATTCTTAGAAGTGGCACAATCGACAAGATAGAGGGACCCTATACATGGCTCCCCTCTGGAGTCTCTAGACACTTTACTCAGCCTCACTTGAGCTGAGCTCATTGGAACAGCTCCTCTGTCCAGAAGTCCCTGGCCTGTGTTATCTGTGCTGTGATTTCTTCCCTAGGAGGGGAGCAGACAGTCTCTGGGGAGACTCAGAAGAGACTTAATAAGGTGAAAACTGTTTCTCACTCAACCTTGGAAAAGGATAGATCTGCCTTAAAATCTTCTACTCCAGAGAGAAACTCTAAGAAAGTGCCAGAGACATAAACATAGAGGAGAGACCTACTCAGAAGCAGAGCAGAGAGATGAGGTGTGTGGTGGTGGTGGTGGTGGTGGTGGTGGTGGGGGAACATGACTTTGGGGCCATCTTAAAATGTGCAAGTCTTACCAAACTTCTTGGGAATAAGCCTCTCTCCAGAAAGGCAGGTGACTCCCAATATCAGGAGGCCATAGTGGCGGTTTCATATTTGGGTGCTTGCCTCCAAAGAGTTCCTCTGCCTTCTCCTGAGAGAGCCCAAACTGGTGCCCAAGAGGCCAAGACACCCTGAAGATCCCTGCCAGGTACACAGGTGCCTTCTCCCAGAGCTGTGGCTAACCCTGACCTCTGCTCTTGCATACTCACTGTCCATAGCCTGCCCCACGCCTAAAATCTCCTAGGGAGGAGGACCCAGGCCCATGTCCAAGTCTCACCCTGTGACGATCTCAAAGGGCGGCAGCTCAATGAGCTCCTTCAGCTTCTCGGGGTTCTCCAGGTCGTCCAGGTCCTCCCCATTTTGGGAGGCCGGTGCAGCAGCCGCAGCAGCCTCTTCTTTCTGGGCCATAGAGGGGCTGTGGTTCAGGAGTTACTGAGAGAGGAGAGGCTGCGGGTCTGGGCCAGGGCCTGGCGGCAGAGTCCCAAGCAGCTGTCAGCAGCTAAGTATGGCTGGGGATGACGGAAAGAGGACCTGGCTGGCCAGGCTTTGTGCTTGTGTCCCTCAGTGACAGGCTTTATAACCAGGGCCTCCTGCCCCTCCCCCAGGCCCTCTCCCTCTATCTTTTTTTAATTGAGTGACAGAGGGTGCCAGGGTGGGGGAATGGAAACTCTGGCCATTACTATCCCCTATCTATCAGTCTGAAAAGACAGAAAGCTGGCAGGTGGGCATGGGAGGCCTGCTTTTCCCTGTCTTCCTCTCCCTCTGCCCTTTGTTTCCAACCTTCCCAGCTCATGGGGGAGATTGTGAAAGGGCCACGGGGCAGATATCTGAAGATTACGAGGAGAAGCTCAGAGTTTCAAGCAGGCTGTAAAGGGGGTGGTTGCAGAGAGCCCAGCCATTTTCACTGGGGGAACCTGGATTCAGGGAGGAAGAGTCCCAAGGAGAGGTAGGATAAAAACATGATTTGGGAAGAGTGTGTAAATTGTGACTCAAAGGGAGTAGATGCTACTTTGGCTTTTGTGAACCCATGATGCCATGGCCAATGGAACAGGAGTGACAGGAGCTGCACATTGACCAAGATTTTAAATGGGCCTGGCGGTGAGTTTAGTGGTCTACACAGGAGATTAGACTTAACGTCTCTACTGCTGTGGGAGACCATGTGTGCTATACCCATGCTGCACACGGGGAGATTCACAGACTGTCCGGAAGACAAACATTCAGCCTGCATGCGATGTTCCCTCTCAATCAGTCCTTGATTCATTTAACAAATATTTAACTGAGCATCTGCTCTATGCCAGGTGTTGTTTTAGTATTGAAATGATGGCAAAGAACAAAGCAAATGAAAGTCCCTGCCCTCATGGAGCTTGCAGGGGTTGGATAATAAATAATATAAGTAAAATATTTATCTTTATGATGTTTGGTGTTGCTAAAGGCTAAGGAGAAAAGGCAGGGAAGGGAAGATAAAGGGGCAAGGTGTGAGACTGAGTTTTTTTTTCATAGGCTAGCCAGGGAACAAGAATTGAGATAAGATCTGAAAGAGGCAAGGGAACTAATCATAAGGATCTCTAAAGGGAAAGCTCAAGTTCCAAGGAGAGAAGCAGTGGTGCAAATGCCCTGAGGTGGAATGTTCCTACTGTGTTTGAGGAACAAAGGTAGCAAAGGCTGCAGAGTCCTAGGAGAGAAGGCGAAAGAGGGGAGCAAGAGCTAAGGAGACTGGGGCCCTGTGGACTCTTCTAAGGACCTTGGCTTTTTCTTTGGGTGAGATGGGAAGCCATTATCCCTGAAGACATTAAACACATGCTCCAACTTAGTTTTTGCAGGATCCCCCGGCTGCTTGATTGAGATCGGGGCAGTGGTGGGAAGGAGCAATAGTAGAGACCAGTTAGAAGCCTGCTGAAACTGCAGAGAGGAAAAGCAAAAGCCCTTGAGCTAAAAGGCAGCAGAAGATGGCCAGTTTGCAGCTCACCTGACACGTGCTTCCCCGGGTCATAAGTCTTCATGTTTGGGGCAGTGTAAATCAACACTAGAACATTCTCGGGAAAATGAAAGGGAGGGATCAGGGTCATCTGCAGGTTGAAATGAGGAATGGAAAAACACTAGGAAACTGGCCTGAACATAGCTTCACTTGGGGTTGGATAGTGCTAAGAACATAGGGTACCTTTCCAAGGGTCTGCCTAGGAGCAGCCGGGACTGTTGGTTACAGAGGACTCCTGCCTCCAGAGAGTTCCGAGCAGCATGGTGCAGGGTTTGTAGAGTGCCTGGTCACTTATGCATAACCCTTTGACTCCCCAAAGTGTCTCAGTGTGGACAGTGAATTATATGTCACCCTGCCTGTTACTAATTCTTGTCCAGAGATGATTTTGTAGGCATTTTCCCAAAGGAATCAAGCACAGGATAAAGGGAATAGTGCCCATGTCCATCATGAAAAGATAGTAGCAACTGATAAATAGCAAAGAATATTTATGATCACACAAACTCACAACATTTAATTAAGAAGAGTTTACTTCATCCTTTTATTTAATCGACACTTAACAAGGGCTTCTGTGTGTAGTAAATACCAAGAAAACAAAGATACATGAGCAGGGACTAACAGTCTTTATGACACTTGGGGCATTAACCTCACCCCAGGCTCTCATGGGTGTGGATGATGCCCTCATTTTGCACATTAGGGATCTGAGGCAAAATGATTTGTACAAGATCACCAAGGATTTGAGTCCAGGCCTTCTGAGCCTAAGTTCAGCCTGATTTCCAGGGCTAATGAACATCTCTGACACATTAGAAGCAGGAGTCCTTATCCCTTAGTTGATGTGCTTGGATCAACTAAGGACAAGGAAAACTCTCTGACAGGAAGACTCCTGTCAGTTCACTCTTCCTGGTAGGGATGGGGTTGTTCCTGAGGGCAGATTCTTACTTTTTTTTGTGTGTGTGTGTGTGGGGGGGGGGGGATCAAACCCAGGGCCTTGTGCACGCAAGGCAAGCACTCCACCAACTGAGCTATAACCCAGCCCAGGTTCTTATATTTTGGCTTTCATGTATACCCTGGATTAGGAGGAAAAACAGTTTGTGTTCACAATCCTATCTCAGCCTCTGATTCGTGTGATCTTGGCTAAATTGCATCTCTGGGCCTCAGTTTTCCTCCCATGACACGGGCTAACTGCTGCTATCTCCTCCAGGATGGTCAAAGGAATCAAAGTGAAGGACAAGGTTGGGGGGATGGCAAAGACCACAGAGCACGGGTAAGTGGTGGTGAGCTTTCTGACTCTCCTAATAGCTCTGAGAGACCCTGGGAGAGGGCGCAGAGGGAGTCCCTGACTGTTCTCCCTGAAGAGATGATCCCTTGCCCCCACCATAGCCCTGGATAGTTTTCCTTTAACTTGTGGGAGAGTGCCTTGAGGCTGATGACTGACAGCTTCCTTTCCCACAGCACCTCGTGTCATGTCCCCCGGCATCCCTGGAGGCCCTTTGACCTGCTCTGGCTATTTATGGCTCCTCCTGTAGACCTAAATTCCTGGCTCTCCTTTCCAAGTCAGACCAGTTCCCCCCACTGGCCCCAGAGTTACAACAGCTAATCTGGGGGATCAGGTGCCAAGATCCTGGCTCCTCCTCCTGCAGCTGCTACTAGACGCTTTGGGGGGCTGGGTGCCCTGTCCCTTACCCCTACCCCTGTTGGGGAAGGTTCTATCAATGTCCTCCTGCACAGGAGGAAACTGGGCAGTGAGGTATTTTGTTCAAGGTCACACAGGAGCTCAGTGATGTGCTGGAGTTTAAACCTAGCCTTTCCCTCCTGCATCTTATGCTGCCTGGACCTCAGTAACAAGGAGAGCAGTGAACTGACATTAACACAGTCTTGGCTGCTGGTCGGACAATACCCTCAGCACCTGCACTTTAATTCCTCCACTCCTCACAAGGATGTTTGGGGTAGGTACTGTTAGAACGCCCATTTTACAGATCTTGGATCTGAGACCTAGAGGTTAAGCGGCGTGCCACTAGTGAAGCAGAGCTATTTGTTTCCAGTGTCATGCTCTTGACCCCTTTGCCATTCAGTCCCTACCCTACCAGGATTCCTGAGGCCAGCTAGTGAGGAGGGGAAGAAGGAGCCAGAGCAGCTGGAGAGGCCCGACAGGAGCTCTTGCAGGGAGAGCAGTCTCTGGCAAGTATTTGATATTGAGGGGTACATGTGTGTGTTGGGGATACAGGGATAGCGACACCACATGACTGTGAGTGGGGAGAGAAAGCTAACAGAACTCTCCCAGCATTTCTCTGTGGGCTCCTGTCCCTGAAGGATGGGTGAGACCCTGGATAGTTGCAGCCAGCCACTCCCCGTCCCATTTTTTCCATGATTATTTCAGAAAACATTCAGGGGCTCTCTTGGTGGATGAAAGGGAGGGGATGAGGTCAGGCCTGCCTGTTCCTTGGGCCTTGGCTAGATGTGAAGCAGAGAGGCCAGGAAAAAGGCTAATGGAAAATAGAACCTCAGAGGAAAGTTTAAATTCTCACTCTGAAAGAAGATACCTTGGGGGTGCATGGTTGGAGTCGGTGCTTTATGTGCAGGGACAGCTGGAACCCCAACAGAGTGTTGCCCCAGAGACAGCTCGGGCGCGCCTGCCCCTTCGGTCACTACTGAGACAAGGTACACAAACAACAGGCTACGGGCACCAGACACCCCCTGGCGGGCAAGAGTCTGCCCCCTCTGGAAACCACTTTGTTGACATAAACACGGGGTGTCCAGGGCTTTGAGCCACCATGGCCAGGGACAGGGAAGGAGGCCAAGGGTCTCCCAGAGTCTGAGGCTGGGATTGGCGAGGGCACCAGAATCACAGGGTGGACCGGGTTTTTCAATCTTCAGTAAAGGACACAGCGCTTGCCTTCCCTTGTAGAACACGCTGCCCTGGGAAAATGGTGACACCCAGGACTTTAGTGCTGGTCACTGTGATCCTCCATTCCAGCAGCCACTCCTGGCTCTGCCCAGCTCTCTCAACATTACCTGGCTTGAGTCTTTGAAGAAAATGGTCTGATAAGAATCTGCCCATTAAGGTGACTAATACGGTTCCTTTGAAGGAGTGTTTGTAAGGCCAACAGACCTACAGGGACAAAGTATAAACTCTGCAATCAACTTTTGAGAGAATTCCAGCCCTTAAAATGAGTAAATTGTTGGATTGGATCCAGGTGCAAGAGTAGGGGGCTTTTCTCGTGCTCCTCTGAGTGGACAATTTCTGTGTGGGTCCGGGAACCTTGTAGACATAGACACTAGGTCAAGAATGAGACCCTGAATAGACACTGTGGAGGCCTCTCATGGCTTGCACACTAGAAGAGGGGACCTGAGCTTATGAAGGGTCTTAAAAAGCTGGAGGGCAGAGGGGTTCTTGGAGGGAAGGAAATGTTTCAGGGGCTCTACTTGATTATAAAAGAGGAAGCTCGGGGTCTGAGGGAGTCCCCAACAAGTCCAGCTGTAGACTGAGTACTTAATGAGCTGCTTGTGAGGATCAGCAGTAAAATCCTTACGAAAGGGTCTCAGGCTTGATTCCTGGAACTACAAGAAAGGGGAACTCTGGAAAGATTCTGAAACTGAGCTTAGGGTATAGGAGAGCCTCAAGAGATAGACTGGGTGGTAGCCACCCACAAAGGAAGATGTGATTTTGGAGCCTGGTCCAAGCCTGATGAAGAGGAGGGTGGCCTCTGTGCCATCAGCTCTGCCTGCTGAGGGTTGCAGGAGCCTGAAGTGCACTTCCTGCCCCTGCCTCCTCCCAGCCCAGTTGACTGACCTCTGCCCACCGGATGTACACCCACAAGTCTGCTGTCTTACCTCTCCTCTCTCATGTTTCCATTCTGCAGAAATTGGCAAAGGGAGGAAGAGCAAATTGTTGAGGAAAGAGAGGAGAGATGAAGATATCTCTACCTGGCTTTGCTCTTTTGCCTACCTCTCCCCACCTCTCCAGCCATGGGGTGGGAAATACGCGCAGCCTTGTGAGGAGTCTGTCTCTTCCGCCCGCACAGAATAAATCATATTCAGATACCCATTCCGATGCATAAGGAATAATACTACCCAAGGACAAAGAAGCACATGTATGTGATTTGGATGGCATACATTGGGCAAAGACAAGAGGTGGCTCAAACTCTTTTATAGGCACAATTCTGGTGACAAGAATGCAGGTCTGTTCCAGACTAGTCTCTAAACTCAGAGTTGGGGTAGGGGAAGGGCAAGAGGCCCAGAAGTATTGAGAGACTGTGAAATTAGAGCCTTCTGCCTAGGATCAGGGAGCTGGTGCAGAGGGGGATTTTTAAGGACAGATCTTTAGGGTCAGATCTTTAGGTTCAGAGCTTGGGGTTGGGATCCTACCCTTTCATTTCATGCTGAATTTCTGTACAAGGTCAAGAATCCCTTTAGTTTGGCTCATGCCAGCGAGGGCTAGGGACACTGCCCAAGTTAATCTTCTTTCTAGGACTGTGGGTCTTGACAGCTGGTTTGTGGCTTGCCCTGGGGAGGTCAGAGTCATATCACAGACATGTTGCATCTTCTTGGAGAATCAGCTTAACTTTTGGAATTAACTGGTTATGTGAATAAAATCAGCAGCAAATATTATAATGCCTGTATGTAATGATAGTAGTACCAATAGGCGTTCCTGGGATGTTGACTTGTCCAAGGTCCCACAGTGAGAACAGAGCTTGATAAGAAGCCATGCAGTGGTGGCTCCCAGGCCCATCTTCTGTCCATCAGAATTTATAATCAAATTTGGAAATTTAAAAGTTTAAAACAGTTAATGTATATAAATGGAGCCATAAGTTAAATCAAAAGCAAAATTTATTTTATTTTTTGTGGTGCTGGGGGTACACCCAGGGCTTTGTGCATGCTAGACAAGTGATCTACCACTAAGCCACACCCAGTCTAAAAGCAGCTTTTAACAATTTGATTGAGGTAAAGATAAGATACACAAGAATAAGTAAGAGCTGGTTGTTTTGTGCCTGTGATGATGGCCAGGTTAGCTCATGACCTGAGGAGGAGGCTCCAATTTGCTAGCTGTCAGGTTTGGGAAGTACTTTACTTACTGCCTGCAACTCGGAGCAGAGTAGGCCTGCATCGGACCGCAGGTGCTTACCAGCCAGGTGGTTTCCTGGGGTCCACTCCTGGAACAACAGACATTTATGGAGAACTTATTCTCTGCCATTATCTCATTTATCCCGCCCCCCCACCCCCCACAAATCTGTGAGGTCCTCATTTTAGAAATAAGGAAAATGAAACACAGACAGCTTAGGTTGCACTAGGTAACCAGTTAATCAATGACAGAATCAGTCTCCAACCCCGAGTTGGTCTGACTCCAGGTCCAGAACTACAAACCACTACACCATATTATCCTCATTCCCCAAAATGATCTGACTCCCTGGGTCTGGAGCTGGGCTGCATTCTGTACCTCAGTAAGTACCCCCAGAAGGCCACTGGACCACACTTTGAGAAGCAATGCTCTATAGCAGCAGTTTTCCATCTGGCTGCAGATTAGAACCAGAGATTTCCAAAACTATTAAAGCCCTTCCCTTCTTTTTCAGTTGGTCCAAAGTAAGGGTGGGAGTGGTGGCATTTTTTTTTTTAAGTGTGACAATGTATTCATTAATCCATTCAATCTGTCAAAGTAGGTCTGGGTATCTACTTTGTGTTCTTCCCTGCCCTGGGGCTGCAGATACAAAGGTAGGTGGGACCTATGTTTGCTTTCCCTGGACTCAGGTGACTGGCCTGGCTGGGTGGAGTCTGCTGTTGGTGGAGGAGGGGAGGCTGGGTGAGCTCTGGAAAGAGCAAGTTCATTCCCTTCTCAGATGCTGCTGCTGCTGCCTGGCTGCCCTCTTTGTAAGGTCTTCAGCCTCACCCTAGAGGACTGTTTGTTTGAATTCCCAAGCTCCTTCTCAGAAAACCACAGATTGTCAAAGTTAAATAGGGCCTGAGAAATGATCTATGTCCTGAGCCCTTGAACTTTCGTAGGCAGCTGACAAAAGTCCTGGGGATCGTGTTAAATCTAAAGATGCCGGGAGCTCATCGCAAAAGGTCTAAACCACAGGTCTCCACTGGGGCCCCAGGAACATGTCTATTTTAAAATGCTAAAAATGGCTCTGGCACACTTTTAAGCCAGGGTTCTTGGCCTTGGCTGTAGCAGAGGCAGTCATGGGGAGTTCTAAAACCATCAATGCCCTGGCCTCATCCCTGGAGAGTCTGATCAGTATTTTTAAAAACTTCCTGGTGATTCCACCAAGCAGCAGGTGGAGGCCCCCTGACTGCAGGGCATATGGGGCTTTCCAGCTGGCCTTGTGCAGACACTGGGGAGGCAGCCCAGGACAGCCACTCCTTGCCACCATCGCAACTTTGAAACAAGACCAGAGGAAAATAGGAGGAGGGTGGAGACAAAAATTTAAAAGCCACAGAGAGGGTGGAGAAAGGGAGAAACCAGAAGGCTGGATAAGAAGTTCCTACTGAACTCACCTCCCAGCTCCCTAAGGCTTACATTCACTTTTTTTCCTTATTATATTAATAGTTAAGTGATATAAAAAATTGGAAGTATAAGAATATATGAAAACAAGAAAAAGCATCTGTAATCTTACATCAGAGATAATCACATAAAATCTTAGCATGACATATTTTAGCTTGTTATTTTAGTATTGTTATAACTTATATTATAATATTTTAGTATTATATAATATATAATTATATAATCTTTAATCTTAATATGGGACATTAGTATCCTTTTTACTTTATTTTCCTGTTTTGCTTTTATGTAATATTTCAAAAGGTTTTGTTTTTCATGTAATTAGAAATCTAAGTGCTAAACCATCATGCTGAGTTTGGGAGGGCTTGAGAGGGATGGAGATGGCACCTACCCTCCCCCAGGTGTGATCACCCATTCATGTCTACTCACATGCAGGGGCAGAAGCTTCTATGCCCACTCTGCAGCCCTGGACACCCTGCACTCAAATGTGCACTTAGCATCATACTTTCAAAGTTATTAGTAGCGTTTCATATTTAAGTATTGAAAGATTTCTCCCTCTTTCCCAGATCTCTAAATTCTAAGGAAAAACAGTACCAGGGTACCCAGGAGAGTGGCCATATTAGACACAATGGGTCTCTGCTCCTGAGCCTGCTCACAGTCTCTCCTTACTCTTGCCTCCTCTTCCATGCCCTGGGGTCCCAGTTGCTGTTCTCAGCCTTGGATTGAGGCTGGTGCAGTGGATACAGGTTGTTTCTCCACAGGTGGCAGGTCATGGCAGTGTTCATAGTGGATCTGACAGGTAGGGTGTCGGCAGCAGTGTGGCCACTTTGGTGATGGGGTGTGGTTCAGCACTTTACTCAGCATGAACCTGTACAGCAGCTGGTGGAACTGCAGGGCTAGCTCCGAGGGATAGGGTCTATGTGCTGCCTGAGAGCTGGGCCCCTCCACCTTTCTACAACCCAAAGAACCAAGTCCCAGGGCCCTGTGGGAGCTCTGAGTAGTCTTCCATCCTGTACCTGATCTGAATGATCTGCTTCTGGGGCCTGGTGCTTTTCCTCCTCCTGCACTGCTTCTGCTACAACCACCACGTGTCTTACTAGATCAGGTTTGTGGGCTGCTAGGAAGAACATCATTATAGTCCAGCTTATGGTGAGTTAAAGGGCGTAAGTCTAAGGGGTGGGACCAGGGGCCACCCAAAGTTCCCTCCCAGGTCCTTCCACCCCAAGTAGAAGGCATAACCCTGGAGAGATGGTGGTAGAAACACTTAACAGAGGTTGTGCCTCGGCATCTGGAGGAGGTCCTCTGGCGTAAGGACTCTTGATTACCAAGAGGGAGCCCTGTGAACTAAAATGTGGGATAGTCATTATGGTCCTCATTTGAGGGCCAGGGGGAGCTGGTGGGAGGGGAGTGGAGACTTGGAGAGAGTGGAAGAAGAGGGCTGGTTGGGATTCCAGGCAGGCACCGAGGGTTTTCTCCAGTCCTGCTGCTCTGAACCACCTTCAACCCTGGCCCCAGTGTCTTGCCTGTTTTCTGGATTCTAGGGACTTATTTTCTTCACACCACTCAGTTGGCACCTGGAGGACACTGTCCAGTATTGGTAACCTCTTCTAAGTGGGAGGCTTTCCTCCTTCTAGGTGTATGTGATTTCTGGAGGTCAGGTTCAGGTATGACCATCTTTTCATTCTCCCACAGTGGCCAGGTCCTCGAGAGGATGATGTCTTACCTAAGCTGACAGTAACCAACCTGGAAGGACCACATTCTGAAAGCAGGAGCCAGAGATTCCTGGGCCATTTCTATCCACAGGGGGCCAGTCCATCTGCTCCAGCCTTACCTCACGGGGTCGACTGGCGTACTCTGGTCTCCTGTGCAGATCTACACAGGGGCAACTGGCACTGGGATGCTCCCTGTTTGAAGCCTTAGCTCTTGTCTGCTGGAACCGTTGGGATGAAGTTCATCCACCTCTTTTTAATTCCAGGGGGTTGAGCTGCAAATGCAAATATCCGATTTCTTGTGTCCTGACTCTCAAGGAAACAAAAGCCTGATCTTTGATTAAAAAGCTGCCATGCTCAATTGCTTATTGCTTTCTTTGCATGTCACTTGCATGTGAGACAAGGGATAGACCTTCCTTCATCCAAGTCCCTCACCCAATATCATTCTTCTCATCTGCTTAACATTTCAGCTATCTCCCTGTGATTGACTGGATTTGAAGGAAAATTACCCAATTATTTCCAATGTTCTAGAGTGACAACCTAATCCATCCTTTCCTGCCAAGAACACTTGTCCTGGAAGCTTCCGGGAGAGGGCTGCCCTGCGTGCCTGCCTGTGCATCTTTTTGTCTTTCTTTGCTTCTCACCATCCATTTGCTCATCTTCTAACTTCCTGTCTTAGTTTTTCCTATTTTTCTCTCCTGTGTTGGACGTTCCATTCACTGCCCCTCCCTTCCCACATCCTCTTTCCTCCCGTTACCCACGGCTCCCAGGGCTTCCTTTTCCCCAGGCCTCATGCTCTCCTCACTGCAGGCAGCAAGGTTTCTCTACCCGTGTCTGATGGTGCATGAGATGTGGAGGCAGAGAGGCCGAGGGATGGGAAGAAGGGGGAGCAGGGCTCCCAGCTGGTCTACTTTTCTCAAAGGTAGCAACACTAGTTGGGGAGTCCAGGCTGCTGCTTGCAGGGGCCTAAAGTTTTCTTTCACCAGAGGTTACCCTGGTCTGCAAGAGTCTTGTGTGTGTGGTGGGGGGAGGGGGTTACTGAGGATCAAACCCAGGGTCTCAAGCATTCATGCACGCTAGGCAAGTGCTCCACCCTGAACTATACTCCTAGCCCTGCTAGATCCTTGGTGCCTGGTGTTTGGAGGGAGCCCCTTCATGGAATAGTTAAGGGTTTGTGTTATGGTTTGGATGTGAGGTGTGCCCTGCAAAGCTCAGGTGTGAGAAAATGCAAGGTTTAGAGAAGAAATGATTGGGTTATTAGAGCCTTAACCCAATCAGTGAATCCATCCTCTGATAGGATTAACTGAGTGGTGACTGAAGATGGGTAGGGTGTAGCTGGAGAAGGTGGGCATTGGGGGCGTGCCTTTGGGGTATGTGTTTTATATCTGGTGGGTGGAGTCCCTCTCTGCTTCTTGATCATCAAGTGAGCTAGTTTCCTACCTCCCTCACTCTTCCACCATGAGGTTCTGCCTCACTGCAGGCCCCAGGTATGGAACCAACCTTCTATGGACTGAGACCTCTGAAACTGAGCCCTCAGATAAACTTTTCCTCTCCTACAATTGTTCCTATCAGATCTTTTAGTCACAGCAGTGAAAAAAGCTGACTAAGACAGTTTGGTTCTGGGAGGGCTGGCCCTCATGTGATAGCTCAGCCCCACCCCCCCGCCCCAGGATCCCATTTATGCCTCTGGTCTTTGCATCCTATGAACCAGATTTGTGTCTGTAGGACTGGTAGGGACCTTTGGATTTCTTCAGTGCCTTTCTGTAACCAGGATTGTCCCCAAGCGAGGCAAATACTGACTTTGGAAATGAATTCATTATTCATGAACACAGACCCTGGAACAGGCTTCTTGTCGGCATGACCCTTCCTGACTTGGAACTCGAGCTTGACAGATATTTTACAAAGCCCTAGAACTTCATGACTCAGAGGTGAAGGCAGCAGACAGTGGAGGTGGGTGGGGAATCTGGGCAGGAGTGGCCTGGTGCTTCCTGGAAGAGTCCTACCTCCCAGTCACCCTGAAGAGGGGAAGGGAAAGTGTCCCTGTCTGTTGTCAAAGTCCAGTCTCCTGTGTGACTCAGAGCTTCGTCCAGCAAAAACTAACCCCTTCCCTCTTTTTCATGTCAAAATTCTGGGCACCCCTTCCTTGCTGGTCATTTGAGCATGAGGTCTTCTTCCCAACTGGATGTTCTCTCTCTTTTCCCTCCTGACAGGGAAGGGAGAAGCAGGGAGGGGGCTGTGTCATGGACAAGAGGCTAGAGAATCATCAACTGAGACAAAAGCAGAGGAAGTGACCACTTATCTTTTTTGTTAAGTTGTATTTTATTTCCAGTTGACACATAATAAATGCACATATTTATAGGGTACCATGTGCTGTTTTAATTCTTGCATACTTTTTGTAATGATCAAATCAGGGCAATTAGCATGGCCATCACCTCAAACATTTGTCATTTCTTAATGGTGAGAACATTCAAATTCTTTCTTCTAGTGATTTTGAAATACACAATGCATTATTGTCTATTATTGTCACCATATTGTGCAATATAGCAGCAAAACTTAGTGTTGTCTTATTGTAACTTTGTACCTGTTAATCAACCTCTCCCCATATGGCACTCCTTCTGATACCTGCACTCCTGTGTTCATTGCAGCACTTTTCACAAGTACCAATAGGGAATCACCCTAAGAGCTGGGATACTATTCAGCCTTAAAAGCAGAAATCCTATCATTTGTGTCTCATGAATTAAGCGAGGCACAGAAATATAGATACCGTGTGATATCACTTACATGCAGAATCTAAAACAGTTGTTCTCATAGAATTAGAAAGCAGAAAGGGGGAAGTTACTTGTTTTCTATGGGAAATGGTAACTGGAGGTTGCAGGAACTCACCATGATTCCGTAGGGAGGCAGGCCAGACCACGATGATAACAGTTTCCATTTATTGAGCACCCATTCTGTGGTATTTGCTTTTCATTTACTAGCTCAATAATGATAACTACTATCCTATGCAAGATAGATATTATTATCTCATTTGACAGACCAGGGAATTGAGGCTCAGAGGGGTTAAAGATTGCCCAAAATTACATAGCCAAAATGCAGGTCACCTGGGATCCAAAATATATCCTTTTCTCTCTCCGCTGGCCATTTATTCAACAAGTCTTTATGCAACATCTGTATGCACCTGAAGCTGAGGCGACAGTAGGAGACGGCAGGGACACAGATGGAGGCACTTTCATTCTAGTGGTGCCATCTCTCCTGGCCAGAGTTCTTAAGGGCTCAGCCCCAAAGTTCAGCTCTCCCCCAAGGGGCAGTGTCTCTGCTAACTCTTTGAGTGCGAGGAGTGGTATCAGCACTGGGTAGGAAGCGGATTCCAATGCCACCAGCTATGTGTGGGTCAGTAGCCCTCCCTGTACATCCGCATTTTTCCCTGTGCAGGAAGGGGCGGGCTATATGCTAAGCTCCCTTGACCTGTACATTGGCACCGGCCTGCAACTTCTTACAGCCTCAGAGCCTCAGGCCCAATCCAGACTTTCGGAGAATCATAACGTGCATTTTAATAAGATCCTCTAGGTGATTCATGCACACACTGTAATTTGAGAAGCTCTGGCGAAGTCTGGCTTCTCTTACCTTCTCTCATTTTAATAACCTCTGGCTGGGGCAGTCGCTCACCAGCAGGGGGCGCCGTAGGGAGGGGTTTCAAGGTGCACGGCCTGTACCCAGGTGAATCCTTCCCTTTCTCCTCCCTTCTGGACCTATCCTGCTAGCTAAATTGACTGACTCCTGGGATCCTCGGCTCCTACCTTGACTCGATTGGACTTTGCCAATAGAAAAGGACACTCTCCCCAACTCCTTATGGACGCTGGGAGGCATGAGTCGGCCAGGAAGCTCTAGGCCACTCCTACCTGATTCTCCGCCCACCTCCACTTGTAGGCTGGCCTGGCTGACCGTGTCTGGCTGACCTGTCTATTTCTCAGAGAAGGAACTACTGTTCCGGGACAAGCCAGGAGCCTCTGGGAGGAATTAGCCAGAAAGGTGAGCCCCTTTCTGGGGCACCTGGAGGTGGGTGGGCACTGCAGCGGGGTCACCTGGACTCAGGGGAGGGGCGAGGCCAGAGTGTGGGGATCTTCGGTGGCAGGAGAGGAAAAGGGCCCCTGCTGCTGGGTGCTGCTGGGCTGATCTGTGCACTATAGAAATGTGGGCATCGCTAATGAGCGCTGGCTGTGACTCAGCCGCGGCCTCACTCATCCCAGTGCTTTTATGTCCTGTAATGATAACTGGAGATCTAGCAGATGTTGGGAGGTGCGGTGAGAACAATGAGGGAGAAGGGTTGAGTTTAACAGATCTGAGCAGCACTTTGCAGCAGGACTCTGGATCTTTGTGTTGGAGAAGGCAACTACCTAGGGACAGGCGATGGCGGGATTCTCAAGAGCCCTCATTTTAGGGAAATGCTATTCAGGACAATCTGGGGCCTGGAGCAAGACAAACTGGAGGAATGAGTGGGTGTGTGTGTGTGGGGGTCGGTATGGAGTTGGGAGGCTCCAATTCATACTTGAATAACTGTAGTGCTGCAGGTTCTGTTCAGCAAAACTGGGGACCATTTCCCCTCCTGGGGCTAGGGGGAGGATGAACTGAGAGTCAATGCAATCTGCAAGAGCTCTCAGCCTGGGGCCCCAGGGCTGAGTTGGGGGAGGAGCTAACCTGCTAGGTAAATGAATGGTCTCCTCTTGAAGGGCCCTGAGGCTTTGGGGGTGGTACATACATACCAGCTTCTCTGGGTGGGGACGCTGGGCCAAGGGACATCACTGCACCACCCAGTGGGGTGGGGAGGATTTGGACTCTGGTCTTGGGAGGCCCCAAGAAGGTTGTTGCTGTAGAAACGAAGTGGGTCTCCCCCCCTTCCCTTCCCACTAGCTGGCTGGTCCCCTGACATTAGTGCATTGGTGGAACCAAGGGCGTGCCGTTAGGTCCTTCTATTTCTTTTTACTCTATTTCTATTTCTTTCTTGTCCAGCTTCATTCCCTCTAGAGGAGGAAAGAAAGGCCTGGGTCAAAAGGATGGGCGGGGAGGGTGAGGGGTGTTTCTGAAAGTCCTTGTCATCCTGGCGCATCCTTCCTTTCTGTCTTCAGTTGGTGCTTAATAGTCCCTGTCCATCCTGATCTATGAAATGAGATACAAATAACACCAGCTCTTTGAGGATCAAATGAGATGAGCCATGGAGAGGGCAGCGGTGCAGAGTGAAGCTCCATAGATGATAGCTATTATCAGAGTTAAAATTATGAATATGGAAGAACCAAAAGAAAGGGATGGAACCTAGGAGTAGCTCGAACCCACCTTCCCACCAGATGTGGGGCACTGTCAGCTCACCTGAGTCACCTGTGTGCCCTGCAGGCAGGCTGGCTGAAGAGGCTGGCGCACTGACCGCAGGGTCAGGTTTTAAGGCACAAGGGGCAATGCAAGCCTCCCTTCCGGTCCACATCTTCAGCGAGGAAGCCCGGTAAAGAGGCCCCGCCTGGAGTCCATCCCGAGGACATAGAGGAGCTTCTGCCCTGTCTGGAAGAGGGTGGGAAGGGGGCTTAGTTTTCCTGGGGAAGGAAAGAAGGTAGGCAAAACCTCAGCTCCAGGTGGGTGGTGTGAGAGAAGGAGCAGGACGTAACGGATGCCAGAACTTTTTCAGTGGAGATCCTGGTGAATCAACCCGAGGGGATTCTGAGGACTTGGAAGGAGCACATCCTGCCTCACAGATCTCAGCCGCCAAGTGAATGAATTCCACTCCCTCAGCAGCTCCTTGAGAGCTGAATAAGACGTCATCTTTAACAGGACCGAACTTCCCACAGTGCCTGATACACAGCTGGTGCTCAGGAAATACTCATTTGGGAAAGCTGCATGTGGCCGCAGATGATCAAGAGCTGCTCAGGCTGGTGGGATGGCGATGGAGAGAGATGCGAGTGGGGGAAGAGACTTCCAAGGGAGGGTTGGTGACCCAGAGAGGTTCTACTGAACAGGAGGGCTGCAGGGGGGACACAAGGCAGGTGGGGAGAAGTGGGAAAAGTAGGAGCCAGAATGAACTTGTCCCATAGAGTGAGAGGGTGTTGGAAATCAGGGGGACTTGAAGGTGGATTAAGGAAGAGCTGGCGTTTCTACTGGAGGCTGCTGGGAAGTCTCCTGTGAGGAGCAGGCCCCCACCTTTGTTTTTCTTTCTTTCTTTCTGCTTCTTTCACTTTTAACTTTTGTTACTCATGTTGTACTGTGTGTTTGCCTGGGAACTACCTTGGGAGTTTCTGGCAGAAGGCGGGGCATAAAGAAACAAACACATTTGGACAGTGCTTATCATCCACGAATGATGTCACAGGACTTCCCTCCATCCTCAGGATCGCCTGGGACATTTCCCCTCCACTTTTAATAACTTTGGAAAAGAATGATAAAGTTTACATAAAATACATGTTTGGTGCCATTCGTAGTCCTTATTCACATCTTCCGCCCTCTCAATTTGCCATGGCCTTTAGCTGTGACCAGTGGGAAGAGTTTGGGGGGTATCCTTCCAGACCTGCACTGTCTTAAGACAGCAGTCACTAGTACATGTGGCCACTGAGCACTTGAACTACAGCAAGTCCCAGCCGAGATGTGCCTTAAGTGTAAAATACACACAGAATTCACAGACTTGGTGTTGGAAAAAGAATGGAAGATATCGCAATAAATTTATATTAATTGACTGCTGAAATAATATTTTGAACGTAGTGGGTTAAATAAAAATAGCATTAATTTGTCCTATTCCTTTTTTAATGTGGCCACCAGAACACTTAAAATTACATATTTGGCTTGCATTTTGTTTTCATTGCACACGACTACTCCAAATCTTTCTCTACACATTTATATCTACACACACACACACACACACACACACACACCCCCATAAACCCCTATCTATACTATATACACTTATCTTTTTTGCAGTGATGGGGATTGAACCAAGGGCCTCTCACATGCTAAGCACACACTCTACCACCGAGCCATGCCCCCAGCCTATGCCTTTTTTTTTTTTTTTACATTAATAAGATCAAAGGAGGCCTATGTGTGTCTTGCTTTTTTCCACTTAAGATTTTGCTGTATCAGCACTTGCAGATCAAGATAAAGTCCTCTTTTTCCTCCTTTTTATTTTGAGACAGGGTTTTGCTAAGTTGTTGAGGCTGGTTCTAAACTTGTGATACTCTGACTCAGCCTCCTGAGTTGCTAGTATGCCACCACACCTGGCCAGGGTAGATATTTTGACAGGTGAAGAAACTGAGGTATACTAATCAGATAAGCATACCCAGCCACAATGCCCTAGATAGCATTTGAACTCATTGTCTAAATGTAAACTCTTTCTGCCTCAGAGTTTATCTTGATGTACTAGGTCATGAAAAGTTTGTCAGAGAGAGAGAGAGAGAGAGAGAGAGAGAGAGAGAGAGAGAGAGAGAGAGAGAGATGGGGGGAGGTGAAGGTCTATGAAAGGAATTGATCCAGCAGCTGTGCTGGAATGTGCTCCTTCACTGCAGCCACATGGAAGCCAAGTCTTGGCTTCTACAAGTCTTGACCCAACCCATTTTTTCCTCCAGGCCCTTGGCCTTGACTGGCACTGGGTG
Source organism: Marmota flaviventris (assembly GCF_047511675.1). Lineage (NCBI taxonomy): Eukaryota > Metazoa > Chordata > Mammalia > Rodentia > Sciuridae > Marmota > Marmota flaviventris. The sequence continues at coordinate 112,839,902 of NC_092503.1, forward strand.
CAGGAGAGCCAGTAGCATCTAGTGACCAGGCGGATGTGCCCCCAGGAGAGTTCCTTCCAGCCCTCCCAGTTCCTCCTGCTGGTGGGGATCCCAGTGGCGAGTGCTCTCCTTCTGGTTCAGTGCCTTCGCTGGTATCGCTCTCGCTGGCTGCTGGGGACCTGTCTGAAGCCAGATGGGCAAGAAGAGCCAGTGTCCCCGTCCACCCCACTACCAGAATATGATGCTCCAAGGCAGTGTCCACCGGCCACACTGCCAGAGATAGCTGCCTTCTACCAGGAATTGCACATGCCCACCCAGGGCCAGACCATCATCCGCCAGCTGATGAACAAACTGTTGGTGTTTTCGGCTCGAGAGGTGGATCACCGCGGCGGTTGCCTGATACTCCAGGATACAGGCATTTCCCTGCACATCCCTCCAGGTAGCCACTCCCAGCCTCCTCCTCGGCATACAGTTGTTGGAACTGCATTAGGACACCACATCTGTTCATAGGCATCTTTTTAATTTTGAAAATTGTTTTTCTAGTTTAACCTTATTGAATCCAAAGACAGACATATTACTTATCTTTTGTGACAGCTTCCTAGCAGGTGGAAGTAAAGTGCCTTGTTCTAGTGACACTATGCGTTGACAATTCTCAGATAAAAGGAAGAGCACGGTTTGCAAATCTACACAAGGCCCTGCATGGGTTAGCAGCAGCCTTGGAAGGATGGGCACTGACTGGTTTAGGATTAGGCCATGAGTCAGCTCATGGCGGTCTCATTCATATGGCCTCTCTGGGCCCTGCTGGGGGCCTCTCCTAGGCTCCTGCCTACCTACTCTCTTACTCTGGCTGACCTCTTTCCGGGGTAAGGGTGCCTGCCTACCAGACCCATCTCAACTCTCCATCTCCCCAGGTGCTGTGGCCGTGGGCCGCCAGGAGCGGGTATCCTTGATTCTGGTGTGGGACCTGTCAGATGCCCCGTCACTGTCCAGGTCTCAGGGACTGGTGAGCCCTGTGGTAGCATGTGGCCCCCATGGAGCCTCCTTTCTGCAGCCCTGCACCCTCACATTCAAGCACTGTGCCCAGCAGCCCAGCTACGCCCGCACCTACAGTAGCGACACCTCCCTGCTAGATGCCAAGGCCTGGAGGCCCCTGGGTCGGCCCGGGGCCCACACGTCCCTGGATGAGTGCCGCATCCTCCTCTCCCACTTCAGGTAGGCACCTGCCCACTGGCCTGTCTTCCTGCTCCCATGTCTCTGCCGCTGTCTTTCCTGACTCCTGTCTCTCTGCCTCGTCCTCAGCTCTGTCTGGAACTGCCCCTTTATCTATTCAGGATGGTCTGCAAATCCCTGGGTCCCCCGTGTCCCTCTTTGGGCCTCTGTCCCACTGTCCATGGCATCTTGTTTATTTCCAACATTGTCCGGGGCTGTGCATCCCACTCCTGTCTCTCTGCCTGCCTGGAGGGGGTCTGCTCCATTCCTACTGGGGTCTCTCTGCAACTGTCTCGACCTTGTGTCTCTGTCCAGTACTATCTCCAAACTACTGAGGCCAGTTTGTCCCCTCCAGTTTCAACTCATGTTTGTCCTCCATCTCTGACCTTCTGGAATGTTAAGGTGTCTGATTCCCCATGTCCTTACCTCTTGTTGATGAGAGCAGGGCCATTTGTGGGGCCCCTCACAAGCATGGGGATTCTGAGCCTACCTTCCCACTCTCCCTGCCACAGAATACTCATTGGCTTTCCTCTGCACTCAGTGAGGGGCACCAGGACATATTCACTTTGGGACACCTCTAGCAGCCAGCCCACCCCTCTCCAGGTCCTCTCCATAGGTCCCTCTGGAGTGTTCTCTGCACCTCCTGGGAGACCTGCACTGGGCCCTTCAGGTGACAGGAGCCTGGTGGTAGATGCACTGGGGTCTGGCGTTTCCCTGCCCTCCCGTGTCAGTCCCTGCCACCATCTTCCTCTGCAGCCTGTACACCTGCGTGCTAGAGGCGCCTGTGGGGCAGGCTGCCCGTAAATGGCTGCAGCTGGCCGTCTTCTGCTCGCCGCTGGTGCCTGGGCAGTCCCACCTGCAGCTGCGTGTTTACTTCCTGAACAACACGCCCTGCGCCCTGCAGTGGGCGGTGACCAACGAGCAGCCCCACGGTGGGCGCCTGCGCGGGCCCTGCCAGCTCTTCGACTTCACTGGGGCCAGAGGTGACCAGTGCCTGAAGCTCAAGTACATTTCTGAGGGTGAGGCGGGTGGGGCCTGGGAACTGGAAGCAGGGAGCCCCATGAGAAAGAGGGGTCCGTGGCCGCCCCCTGGGCTGGGAACCTGGGAACCCTAAGTTTCTTTCCTGGACTCCTGGGCCAGCAGCAGCAGCAGCAGAAAGGAGACCTCCTGGTTTCTGCTGCTGCCCAGAAGCTTCCAGGCTTTGTCCTCTTCCTCCCTCTGCTGTGCGCCCAGCCCTTGCTCCCCACCCAGGACAGGGTGATGCCAGGTGGGAGGTGGGTGGTGTTGTACCCTGCAGGAATGGGGGAGGGGAAGGTGGAGGCTTCTATTGTCCCCCTGGGTGGACCTGGCACAGGAAAGGGCCTCCAGTCTTTCTCTGGGTCCTCTTGCCCTTATGCTAGGGCTGCTGGCATTGCCCAGGGCAAATGCCACACTATATTTGTGTGGTTGCGGGCAGGGCACACGGTGGTGGTGCATGGCTGCTTCAGGGATGGATGGGGGATGGAGGCTGCAGGGAGGGGGAGAGGAGGGAGTATGGGGTACAAGGCCACTTTGGTTCCCTGCCCAGGTTCTGGAGATTTCCATCCACTGAGACCCTCCTCACTTGACTCTTCCCACAACTTCCTTTAAGATTTGTGGAAGGCCCCACCTTCTGAGCCCCTCTGCCCTCTCTCCCCTCCCCAGGTTGGGAGAATGTGGATGACAGCAGCAGCCAGCTGGTTCCCCATCTCCACATCTGGCATGGAAAGTGCCCCTTCCGCTCCTTCTGCTTCCGGAGAAAAGCAGGTAGTCCAGGAGCCCCGAACCCTCCTGCTCCCACCCACCAACAACCCTGATATTCTGCAGCTCTATGCTGGGCTGTGCACATAGACTTTCTGTTAAGGGAGTCAGTGCAGATCTTTGCAGTATCCGGCCTCTGCTTCTTCAGAGCCCTAGTGTTCCTGTAGAGTCCCTTTGACATCTCCTCCCCTCTCACCCCAAGTCTTTTCCTCTCACATCTGTCACTTTCTACCTCCTCTTTTTAGTCAATGAGAACGAGGACTGCTCAGCATCAACCAATGAGATCATTGTCACCATGCACACCTTCCAGGATGTGAGTTGTTATTGAGGGGCAGAAGGAGGGGAGGGCCTGTGACAAGTCCCAGGTAAGGTGGGCCAGGGGTCTGGTACCTGCTGAGTATGGTCCTAATCACATAATCAAGTAGATAAAGATGTCATTTTCCACAGAGTAGACATCTCACTCCCTTGTCTGTCAATGGAGGAATCCAGCGGGGAACAGAACCAGATGGTAGATTAGCCCTTCTCCCACCTCAGGGACTGAGGCAGCAAGGAGACCTGGTGTCTCCTAGGCTGCCTACATCTGAGAGACGAAGCCTGGTATCTCCAGTGGGAGAGTGACCAGGAAGGGGGCTTGGAGTAGGTGGGAGGGAGTTAGTTCTTTCCTCATCTCACAGCCTCAAAGGACTATATGAAGAAATCAGGGGGGTTTCATCTGAGTGGAAGGTAGACAGGTACCCTGATGTTGTCTCTTGGGAGGAAGGTGGGATGCAGGGAAGGGGGCACAAGCGCCTGAGTTTGGTATCTCCCCCTGCCCCATGACCGCATCCAGGATTTCTCATGGTAGCTTAGGATGCACCCTGTATGGGTCTTCGTGTTCCAGTCCCCAAAGAGCTCAGTGGTTCAACTTGAGGTTGAATGTGGGGTTCTGGGGTCAGTGAATTAGAAGGAAGAGAGGGCTGGGTGGGGCATTACCTCCTGGTAAAGTGGCTCTGGGGCACAGGGTGAATCAGAGACACAGAAATAGGGGTAGGCTCTCAGCTTCTTCCAAGGGGAATGTCTTATGACCCCAAGTGTATTCATTGCCCCTCCGTGAACTCAGGGCTTGGAAACCAAGTACATGGAGATCCTCAGATTCCAGGCATCAGAGGAAGAGTCCTGGGCAGCACCACCCCCTGTCTCCCAGCCACCCCTGTGCAATAGGTGAGGTGAGGGGTGACCTTTCTGCCTGGGGGATGTTTGGGATTCCTTCCCCAGCACCTACAGGGCAAGTACAGCGTTTGGGGGTCTCTTTGATTCTTCCCTCCAAGAACACCCTTTCCCCCTGGCTCAGGCTGCCCCCAGAGCTCTTTGAGCAGCTGCAGATGTTGTTGGAGCCAAACAGCATCACGGGTAATGACTGGCGACGACTGGCCTCTCACCTGGGGCTCTGTGGCATGAAAATCCGGTAAGAAGGGTGAGGTGTGCAGATGGAAGTGGCGGGTGGATTGGGGTAGGGAATCCTCAGGACACCCTGGGAACTGGACCACAGATAAGGGGATGACTTAAAAGAATGACAGCAACTACTCCCTACCCTCTTCCCCGTAGAAGGGTAGCTCTACTGATCACTGTATCCTCAGTACCTAGAGTAACACCTGGCTCTTAGTAGGTCACAATAAATGAGTTAACAATGAATCAAATATCATGCAAGTCACTGGGTGCTCATGATTACTAGCAGATAGTGTGTGTAAAGCATGTGGCTAGGCGCCTGGCACATGTATACTCAATAACTCTCATTTGTGGTGGCAGTGCAGCCACAGTCCCTGTCAAAGGAATTCACAAAGAAATTGTAGAATAATTCTGAACCAGGTCCCAGAATCCAGGCTGTGAGTGCAGGGGTCAGGGAAGGCTTTCCCAGGAGATGGGGCTATAGTAGGGCTTTGAAAATGGTGGGTTTAAAAACCAGCCATTTATTTAAGCATTTCTTCAAGACCCACTATGTCCTGCTAGCACTGCGATACAAGAATGACAGCCGGTTCCAGTTCTCAGGAGCTCATATCTTGTGTAGTAAGGGATGCAGAGAGTTTAAAAATAAAGTCAAGTGATCTTTGTGCCTGCTTGTGTGCATCTACCACAGTTGCCTACCACACTGGGAAAATACACAATAGCTGAAGAGCTAGCTATGACCAGAGGAACCTGCAATTAGGGCTTCAGGGAGGAGGGGTGGGAAGAGAAGAGAGCCCTTGTCTGAGGGGAGCAGCAGAGGTGTTTGTGGGTGTGGTGTGTGCAAGGTGGGACAGGGACAGGCCTCAGGAAAGGAGGCTCAGGGTGGGCGGGGGTGAGCCAGAAAGTCAGGAGCACTGGCTTGTTCAGTGGGCAGAAGACTCTGGAAGATTTTTGAGCAGCAGAGAGTCATGATAAAATCTATGGTTTAGAGCAACTGTTTCCTTTCTGGTGGGTAGAATGCTGTGGCCTGGGAGACAGAGGGGAGCCATTAAGAGCCTGGGTGAGGCAGGAGTGTGTTTGCGGTGGGGGAGGAGAAGGCAATCACAGAAATCAGAGCGGGAAGCAAGCTCAGAGGTCCTTTCATCCAAGCAGCTGAGGCCCAGAGAGGAACAGAACCTGGGAGTTAGCTTCTGAGCCCCAACAATCTGAGGTTTTAAAATCCTGGGGCCTCAGGCCACCCAAGTCCCCTGGACCCTAGGGAGAGCAGGAGGAGACCCAGAGCTAGGCTGGAGAGGAGGGGGGGGGGTCGCAGTTGTGCCTGGAGGAGAGGGAGACCCCTCTCCAGCTCGTTCCTCCTGGCTTGGGCCAGGTTCCTGTCCTGCCAGCGCAGCCCCGCCGCCGCCATCCTGGAGCTGTTTGAGGAACAGAATGGCAGTCTGCAGGAGCTGTACGACCTCATGACCGCCATGGAGCGGCTGGACTGCGCCTCGGTCATCCAGAACTACCTGAGCCAGACACCCAGAGGCAGCCCAGGCCCCGCCCGTGGGGCCGCCCTGGAGAACCAGGGCTTGGAGCTGGACGAGAAGCTCTGAGCGTCTGCTCTCGGGGGCGGGGGAAGCCGGGGGTGTGCTCTTCTGCCCAGAGAGAAAATGGCAGCTTGATGGACGTGCCCAGAATCCTCTTCAGAAGCCACAGTCCATGTCCAAGGCCATCCAGGATACCGGAGCGCTCTCACCCGCGGGCTGCACCCCGACCGCCCCTGCGCCCACGAACTTTGTTCTGCGTGCAGGTCCTCTCTTGGCCAGCAGGGGGCGCGGGAGCCCAGGAGATGGCCACAGTCCGGCCAGCCTCTTGGAAGCTATTTCATAGACCAGTGGTCTGCCAGGTTGCCCCATGGGCACCGCATAGCAACAGTTTAGTCTACAAGGGTTCACTGAGCACTTAATAAGACCCAGCACTGGGCTGGGGCACTGGCGAGTACTGGAGTATCTGAGGTGAGGCCTCGACCCTTGACCAGCACAGGTTCCTTGCAGGAATCAAGATGACCTTCACATGAGCAGAGGGCAAATTCTAAAATAGCAGGTGCCTGTGGTTAGGGCGTGTGGTGGTCTGCTATGGACTGTGCTTTGCTTTAGGAATCAAGAAGGGAGGGACGTTGAATATGGCCCTGGGGTAAGGAGAGGGTTTTAGGGAGGATGTTGGGTGGTGTTCAGTTGGATTTAGGGGAAAGAGCTCAACTGTGCACAGTAGGAGCCAAGAGCAAGCACAGAGGACTGGAGACATTAAAGAGCTGCCCGGGTGGGCATGAGGGAGGGTGGCAGGAAGGTTTTAGAGCTGGGCAGTCACATCTACTGTCCACAACCTCCCCTCGTTTCCTTTGCCTCTCATGTTCCAATTCATGCCTGTCTTCCCCTCTCTGCAGTTCTCTCTCTCATAAAGCATTCAAGCTGAGAAGAAGCTGCAAGATTAACATTCTTGCCCAGTCTTTATATCTCTTCACCTCCAACTGTGTGAGTTTTAAGTCTCTGACTTCATTGACTTCATTTTTTTTTTTTTTGCCTCTATTTCCTGCTGTTGTTCCATCTCTAAATCTGCTCACTGACTGCCTTAGCATCTTTTTTCTCTACCCAGTTCCTGTGCCCTGTCTTTGTGGGTTTCTTTCTGTATTTGAAATCCTCAGTCATTCCCCTCAGGCAAATGTCTCCAAACCAATGTTAAGCATATTGGAAGAGACTGGGCTACCCCAGGAATGAATGGGGCTATTTTACCCATGAAAGAAGACCCAGATTAAGGTCAGAAAATAAAGAAAGGGGTTGAAGAATGTCCCACTCAATCATCAAATACTTATTTAGCACTTACTGTGTGTTAGACACTGTATACAAAAGAGATGGATAGGCTAGGCCCTGAAAGGAGAACAGAGGATTTGACTGGATTCTAGCAATGCTTTTGTTTGCAAACAGGTGTTGTTAATCTGTTGAAGGGACAGCAGTCTCTCTGGCAACCCTAACAATTTGCTTCTATACTTAATTAAAAATATTAATGCTTTTTTTTTTTATAATGAATGCTATTGTATAGTAAAATATGAAAATTGCCTTTTCATAAAAACAGACACATAGATCCATGGAACAGACTAGAAGGCAAACAAACACACACAGATACAGTCCTCTGATCCTTGACAAAGATGCCAAAAACACATTGGAGAAAAGAGAGCCTTTTGAACAAATGGTGCTGGGAAAACTGATTATCCATACGTAGAAAAATAAAACCAGACCTTCATCTCTCACCTTAAACAGAAGTCAACTCGAATCACAGGCCTAGGATTTAGACCAGAAACCATGCAACTCCTGGAAGGAAATGTGGGGTCAATACTCCAACACATAGGTGTAAGCAGAGACTTCCTCAATAGGATTCCTGAAGCTCAGGAAATAATACCAAGAGCTCATAAATAGAATGGCATTAAATTAAAAAGCTTCTGCACAGCAAAGGATATAAGTTAGAATGTGAAGAGAGAACCTACAGAATGGGAGAAAATCTTTGCTAGCTACTCTTCTGAAAGATGATTAATATCCAGAATATATAACAAACTCAGAAAAACTTAACACCAAAAAACAAAATAAAACAAACATCCCAATTTTAAAAATGGGCAAATTAACCAAATAGACACTTATCAAAAGAAGAAATACAAATGGCCAACACATATGTGAAAAAAATGTTCAACACTAGCAATTAGAAAAATGCAAATCAGAATGACACTGAGATGTCATCTCACTCCAGTTAGCATGGCAACCATCAAGAATACAAACAATAATAAATGCTGGAGGAGGTGTGGAGAAGAAACACGTCCTTTTACTTTGGGTGCTGGGGACTGAAACCAGAAGCACTTTACCACTAAGTCACATCCCAGCCTTTTTAATTTTGATACATGGTCTCACTAAATTGCTTAGTGAGACCTCAGCCTCAGCCTCAGCCTCCCATGTTGCTGGAATTATAGGCATGTGCCACAGTGACCAACTGAGAAAAAGGAACTTTTACGCTGTTGGAGGGATTGTCAATTAGTAGAGCCACTATGGAAATCAGTATGGAGGTTTCTCGAAAGAGTAGGAATGGAACCACCATATGACCCAGCTCTACCACTTCTTGGTATTTGTCCTAAAGAATCAGCATACTGTAGCCACACATGCATACCCATGTTTATGGTAGCACAATTCATAATAGCCAAACTATGGAACTAGCCTAGGTGTCCATCAGTGGATCAGTGGATAAATAAAATGTAGTATATGAAGGATGGAAAACAGCAACCCCCAGGGAAAAAGGGACCAACAACCTCCAAGGAGAAAGGAGGACCATGGCTCCCAGAGGGAGCAGGCAAACAATGGGCTCTGGACTTTCACCACTTCCCAGCAACAATGGACTTTGAGTATTCACAACTGCTCCCCCTGAGCTGGGCTTTGAACTTGCACAAGTGTTCCCCCTGACCGACCAAACAATGCATTCTGCTATGATTCAAGTTCCACTTAAACCCTATAAAAATCAGATCTCTCTTGTAACCAATTTCCATTTTCTCTCCTGAACATGTGCCATTCCCGTTGCTTAATAAAGAAAGCCTTGCTGATCCGATGAGGTCTGTCCCCATTTTGGTTATTTTTGCTTTCAGTACCTGTGTACATGGGGCTTTATTTAGTCATAAAGGAGAATGAAATTATGTCATTCGTAAGCAACTGGGTGGAACTTGAGGACACCATGTTAAGTGAAGTAAGCCAAATTGAGAAAATCGAAGATCACATATTTCCTCTCATATGTGGAAGTTAGAAAGGAAAAAGGGGGGAAAAAAGAAGGTGATCTCATGAAAATTGAAGGGAGACCAATGGAGTACAAGAACAGGGAGGGGGAGGAGGAAAAGGAGAAATGCTGGGGAATGCTATTGGCCAAATTATCTGGTCATGTCGTGTGCATGTACAAATATGTAACAGTGAATCTGTACAGGGAATTATGTATAATTACAATGCACCAATAAAAAATGTAGAAAAAAAGAAGAAAATTGTCTTTCTTTGTTATTAACTGTATTTTGCTCTGATTGGTAAATTTGAATGTGGGGATGAGTAGTTAAATTATACCCATGGATAAGGGTTAGAGGGAAGCATTTAGTAGGTTGTGCTTTCGGTGTGAACATCGTCCAGCATGATCAGTCAGGCAGATTCATTTCCCTTTCTGTAGAAGCAAGGTACAGAGTTGGGCTCCACTTGTCCTCTCCTCTCTTCTTTCCACCCCACCAGGGGCTGCTGATCACTCTGGGTTGGCTCCTTGGCCTTTATCCCATTGCTTGGTTCAAAATTGACCCATGAAGGCCGCCTTCCTCCCCTGACACCCTTGCTCTGTTTTCTTATGGTCTCCCATGGGCTCTTCCCAGCCCTTCAGTCCAGTCAAAGACATCTTTGCATTCCTTCCTACTCCGGAACAAATCATTTAAAAGGTTTCAGGTCTCCACGTGTTGTGAACAGAAACCGTGGGGGTTTCTGGGATGGGATAGAATGCTTTCTGGTCCAATTCCAATTTCTCAGAACGGGTTCCCAGGGCTGGCAGAGGGATGCTTAGAAATCCTGGGGCAGGTGCAGGCTGGGTGATTCCCACAGAAGGGTCCATTCCTTTCTCAAATCAAACCTGTATGTATTTACAGCACCTAAAGCTGAGACAAGATGTGTTCTAAGGGGTGTTGGGGACTTAATGCTTAGCCATGGCTGTTGGGCTGACTCAACAGCTCTCATGTCTGTGGGCATGAGTCTCTCCACCCTTGGAACAAACTGACCATATTACAGGCTCGTCAAGGGTCCCCTTTGAGTCCACAGACTGTGAAGAGATGGCACACTGATGACCCAAGGAAGATTCACTGAGCCGGAGAATTTTCCTTTGTGTGTTGCCTTTGGAGGGAACAATTGATCACGGCTTTATGGCCTCACCTCTAGCCCTTTCCTTAATAGGTTACTGCCTGGTCCCTAAAACAAATTCATGACTTCTGCCTTGTGGGTATCATAGTATGAGAAATAGAAAGTCTAGGGGTCCATTTTCAGAATACAGTTTTTAGCTTTAAGTGTAAAATGACTTGGGATGTAAGAAAGGCAGCTGCAGGGGCGAGCAGAATGAAAAGTCACAAGCAGTTAACACCCAGGGTACAACTTCACCGCCCCTTGGCAAACAGGAGGTGAGAGGGAACCACCCAGCACCCAGCACCGACCAACAGAGAGAAACTGTATGTGCCCAAAGGTGCTCAATCCAAGGGGACTTTAGTGCCCCAAGAGAACAAAGTGGGGTGGGGGTGGGGGAGGTGGAGACAACTAAAGGTATATTTTGTAAGCCAGTAGGAGACAGCAAGACCTAGGTGGTGTTTGGGGGAATTGTGCACCCCATACTACCCAGCCAATGAGAAACTAGGGAGGGATCTTGTGCTCTAGGGGATAAAACACTATTTTTTTTTTTTTACCCAATCTGTGTGTCCCTGACCACCAGGCACCAGATCTTGCAAGACCATTACTAAAGTAGAACCTCCCTTTGGTCTTCCTTGTATCTCTGGGTCCATTCTTTGGGCTTGGATAGGTGAGCATGTTTCTCACAACTGAAGCCCACGTCTGAACTTCTGCCTGTTGGGATCAGAGTGTGGGTTGGTTGGGGGTTGAGGAAGTAGGTGGGGGTCTAGTTAGAGCCTCCAGTGCTCAGGGATACCCTGTGCTCAGCATCCCTTCCGACTGCTGAGTGGTATTCATGCTGATATCCGGATCTGCAGTGTCCAACAGAAGTACAATGAAAGCCACATATATAATCTTACACATTCTAATAATCACATCAAAAAATGTCAAGGGACTGTGGTGGTAGCTCAGTGGTGGAGTGCTTGCCTAGCATGTGTGAGGCACTGGGTTCGATCCTCAGCACCACATCAAAAGAAACAAAGGTATTATGTTCATCTACAATTAAAAAAAAGTAAAAAAGAAACAAGTGACATCAATTTAAATATTTTGTTTAACCTAGTAGATCCAGAATATGATTTCCTCACATAATCATTAGAAGATCAATGCCATATTTTAAGTTATTTTTTCATGTTGAGTGTCAGGCATCTGGCACTTCCTTTACAATTATAGCACATCTCAAATTGTATTCTTCAATAGTTTGCTTCTGAAATGTCTCATAAAGGCGCATGTGTTGAAGGCTTGGTCCTCAGGCTGTGGTGCTGTTGGGAGGTAGATCTGGTTGGCAGGAGATAGGTCATTAGGGGCATGCTTATCATATGGAGGTTCCAGCCCCTTCTTGCTCTGTGCTTCCCAATCATTGTGTGGTGAACAGGCCTTCTCCACCATGGGCTCCTGCCATGATGTACTGCGTGACCACAGGCCCAAAGCCACAGGCCATGTAACCATGGCCTGAAGCCCCGGAAACCATAAGCTGTTAGAGTCTGTAAACAAGTCAAAATAACACTTGGCATTTAGCCAGGGGAATGTTAGAGTTCGTAAACAAGTCTGGATGGTGCCTGGCAAAATGCCAGAGGGAGTGGTTTGAGAAGTAACAAAAACAAGCCATTAAGTGTGGAGATTCCTTATTGGTTGACTGATGTATCTAGTTTATGCTAATTAGATAAGCTGTGTGAAATGTATAAATACTGCTCCTGTCCTGCAATAAAAGGCTTCCACTCCTGCTGTATCAACATACACAAGTTATTCGTCACCCCCCCTGATTATTCTGCTGCAGCCGAACGAACTGCGACAGATGGTGGCCCGTTACGGGGAGCCCCGGGACACTCGGGGGTAAGTGACGAAAAAAAGCTGCCCGTCCAAAGATAGGACGGGAGCAAATCTGCTCGTCCCTAGGCAGATAGGGAGAGAGGAAAAATGGCAATTTCGAGAAAATGGAGAAGATTGATACAGTATGTTTGTGTCTTGTTTTGTCTCAGTGTATTGTATTGTTTTTGTGATGAAAATATGGAAGGGGTGAGAAGTAAATTGATAAGGGAAAGAGGCATCCCAGTGGAACCAAGAATAGTTAGGGCATGTGTTGATAAAAGCCCAAGAACTCTAGTCAGAAAGAAAAAAAAAGTTCAGAGGAGGAAGGATTATCAAGAAAGAAATTGCAAAAGGCTACTACTAAATACTTTTCGTTACCGGAGGGTGCGTGAAGCAGAGAGGCGGCTGCCGAGTGTGCAAGCCAGTCACAGTGCAGCAAGGATTTTCCAAGAGGCGGCGGCGACTGGCCCTTCCCAGCCTCCTGGCCGGGGAGCTGGCTCTTCCACTGCCGCGAGCCCAAATCTAGACCTGACCTGGAGGCACAGTCTCGCAGGCTCTTGCTCCCTGTGCCCAGTAGCAGTTTGAGTCCAGGACACTCCCCAGGGCCATCTGGGGCTGCCCAGGCACTACAGCCAGCAGAAGACGCTACTGGTGTCCCTGATGTTTGGTCATTTTCAATGCCAATAACTAAACTACAATGGTTCTCCCACACCTGGAAGCTGATGAGTAATGAGCACTATTAATGCTTATTTCAAATGCAAAAAAACCTTGAGATAATGTACTAAATTGTTCAGAAGGTTGTTTTCTTAGTGGAATGCTACAGGATTTTCTTTAGCCATCTGGAGTTCCTGCCTTCGTCCCAGTGCTGGTGAAAACGAGGGTGGAAGAATTTCCAGTGTTGCTGAAAACCAGACGAGACTTCGGCTAAGGAACCGACGAGACTTCGGATCAAGGTAGCTGCCTGCAGAACTTACCTGGACTGTGATTTAAGCTAGCTGCCTGCAGAACTTACCTGGACTGTGATTTACCTGGACTGTGAGTTAATCTATTGAGACACTGCTTTACCTGGACTGAGATAACAAACTGTAATCTACAACAAATTGTAACTCGGTATCTTTGCTAACGGTGTCATTGCTGGTATAATTTTTCCAAGGGCTTCCTGCATGGAGCCATCAATTGGCTTGGTATTGTGGCATTTTGTATCCTCCCTTTCTGTTTGTAGCAGGTTATTTATGGTGTTTCTGTAAAAACCACTATGGTTGTTATTTAAATTAAACAAAAGGGGGAAATGTTAGAGTCTGTAAACAAGTCAAAATAACACTTGGCATTTAGCCAGGGGAATGTTAGAGTTCGTAAACAAGTCTGGATGGTGCCTGGCAAAATGCCAGAGGGAGTGGTTTGAGAAGTAACAAAAACAAGCCATTAAGTGTGGAGATTCCTTATTGGTTGACTGATGTATCTAGTTTATGCTAATTAGATAAGCTGTGTGAAATGTATAAATACTGCTCCTGTCCTGCAATAAAAGGCTTCCACTCCTGCTGTATCAATCTACACAAGTTGTTTGTCACCCCCCGGTTATTTTGCCCAGCCAGCCGGGCTGCGGCAATAAGCAAAATAAACCTTTCCTTCTCACATGTTGTTTATGTCAGGTATTTTTCACAGTGGTAGAATGCTGACTATAACCTATGCTAATTTTTATGGGAAATATTTGATCTGAATTTAACTTTCCTAAAGTTTACAGCTGAAAAATTATATTTACACATACAAGTTAAACCAGCTAATTTTTTTTTTCAAAAATAGCATTAGGAATTGGTCTTGAAATTTAAGTTCATTGAAATAAAATAATTCAATTCCTTAATTTCATAAGCAACATCTTAAGGGCTCAATAGTTATGTGTGTCTAGTGGGTACAGTTAATGGACAGCACAGGTTTGTACTATGCATCTAGCTGGATATACCTTTTTATTGTACTTGATCATCCATCCATCCATTTATCCATCTATCCATCCATTCATCCAACATTTGCTGAATATCTGTTCTATGCAAAGCCATGTGGAAATTGCTGGCAATAAAATTCAATGAAGAAGAACATCTTCATTCCGTAGGAGCTCCTGGGATGGCGAGAGTCAGAGGGAAGGGCCCTTTCCTCCCAAGCTTCTTTGCATCTAACTCAAGAAGGAAATGGAGACAAGGTGCAGGCAAACATCCTCTGTACTGGGCCTCTGTACTGGGACGGCTTGTCCAGGTGCAGAGGCAGTGAATGCAAAGTCACGTGTTCCTGGATTCCCAGCTGCCGCAGTCTGGCTGGGCACAATTCAGGAACCACTTGTCAAAAGAAACGAACTTTAGTTTTAGAACCACACACCACACCACGCAGCTCCTCAGGAAAAACCCTCAGAGCCCAATTGCCACCACCGGCTTCTCCCAAGCCTCCCAACCTCCCCCATTCCTCCTGCTCTTGAGGCTGATTGGCTGGGTCGCGTGGGCGGAGCCAAAAAAAGTCCCCCAATGAGCAGCTCCATAGTCTGAAAGGGCGGGGAAACAGCCCAATGAGCATCACCACAGAGGAGCCAATCAGCTAGAAGTTGCTGGGGCAGCTGTGAGCCAATCATCAGCTGGTAGCTGGAAGTTTGCTGGCAGCTGGAAGTTTGCTGGGGCCCCTTCGGCTGTGGCTCTCAACACCCAGCAGATCAGGTGAGCTATTGGTGGGTGAGAACAGAATCCACTCTGCCTCACACATGCTAGGCAAGCACTCCACCACTGAGCTACCACTACAGTCCCTTGACATTTTTTGATGTGATTATTAGAATGTGTAAGATTATATATGTGGCTTTCATTGTACTTCTCTTGGACACTGCAGATCCAGACATCAGCATTCTGGATCTACTAGGTTAAACAAAAGGCCCATGTGTTGAGGCAAGTGGGATTTATGGGAAAATACTAAAGAATAAACAATCATGTGGAGGGCTTGCAAATAGATTTAAGATGAAGTTTCTGTAAACAATGTCTTAAACTGTGCTGACTCAAGTGGAGGGGCGGGGGTTGTATCTCTATGCTGTTTGCTACTTCACTTTAGACAGGAACTTGACTTTACTGCAGCCACATTGATGTCACTTCTGAGTGAGGAACCAGACCTCCACACCACCTCTGAATGCTGAGGCCTCTGCTGCTGTCCAGGCCAGCAAAAGTGGAAGCTCAGAGCACCTCCTGATCCTTCATGTGACTCACTCCTGAATCAAATCTCTAGTGGTGACATCAGGTTATCAGAGCCCAGATCACGTGGTTCAATCCTAGCTGAAAAGACATCTGGAAACTGGAATTCTGACTTCAATATTTAGGAGGTGGGACTTATGACATGCTTGTATCCCTGAATATGGAAAAGATACTCAAATGTTGTGGGCAGAAATGAATACCACAGATATCTACTATAGTTTTAAAGAATTTGTCCCGTCTAGCAAATTCTTCACAGGGAGTCATGCCTTCAGCGTGTGCCTGTGTGATACTTTCAGAATCTTCTCAATAAAGCACAACTGCACAGTTTTAGGAGGACTCTCAGGCCAGTGTCCCTACATGTGATTCTGTAATCCATTATTAGACTTCAGCATGTATTGTAAGTGCTGTGATCCGAATGTTCACATCTTCCCAAAATTCATGTGTTGAATTCTTAATCCCCCAATGTGGTGGTATGAGGAGGTGGAGGCCTTTGGGATGTGATTAGGTCATGGGGGAAGAGCCCTCATGGACAGGATCATTCCTCTTACAAAAGAGATCCCAGAGGGACATGGTCCCTTCCTCCATGTGAAGACATCATGAGAAGGCAGCATCCATGAACCAGGAAACAGACCCTCATCATGCATCGTTTGGGTTAGTACCTTTATTTTGGCTTTTCAGCTTTCAGAACTGTGAGGAATAAATTTCTGTGGATTACATGATCTGCTAAGAGCCAAGTATATGATGCATGGCATTTTTGGTTGAAAGGTGACGCCAGCTAGCCATTGAGATGATATGATTATGTTAAGATTTGCATTCATATGGATATTGGACTCCTGCTGTTCACCTAGGCCGGCTACGGGACTCCTGGAGAGTTCCCATTGGTTGGGGAAGTACAGTAGGAGGGAGTTCCGGGGGAGGAGCTCGCTCGGCGGTCCGAGAGGAGGCCGCGTGGGTGGAAAAAATCTTCCCGGGCGGTACCGGACATTGGCGGCAGTTTCAAAAAATAAACTTTGTTCCTGCTTGAGTGGCTCATGATTTTGTGCCCAGCCAGACTGCGGCAACTGGTGGCCCGCACGGGGAACGCCTGAAGTTTGGAGGTGAGTAAAATTGCTCGCCCCTGAGGGAAGGCAACAAAATGGGTGACCATTTCAAAAAACAATGTGTTCTCGTTTTGATTTATCTTGTTTTTGTTTCAAGCTGCCTATCCCTAGAATTTTCTCAGGCAAACTGGGAAAATTGGTTGGCTCAAGGTTTGAAGTTGTTCGGCCCTGAGAAAGAGAAAATTGATACAACTATTCTTTGTTCGGTTTTTGTTTCATTCTGTTTCGGTTTTGTTTTATGCTATCTTATTGGGTTGCGTTACCTGTATAGTAGATTAGAAACTAGTAAAAAACAAACCGAAAGACTGTTAAGTAAATTGTTAGAAGTCCAGACTATGGTAGAAAACATGTTAGGTCAAGCGAAAGAGAAGGTCTCTCAAGCTAGTCAGACAGAGGAAGATTTGAAGAAAGAAAGCTTAGAGGAAAAACAACCATCAGGCGGGGAATTACAACAGGAGGCTGCTACTAACCCCGTTCTATCACCAGAGGGCGTAATTCAACCAACAGCTCCATCTACAGCTGAGCGGCCCTCAACTCCCGTAGTTGATGGACGGAATCCTGAGGCAGGACCCCAAAGATTAGCATGCCCTGTACTTGAGCAGGCAGGAGGGCAACGAATTCACCGTGCTTTAGATTTCAAAACAGTGAAGCAATTAAAAGAGGCTGTAACAACCTACGGGCCGCAAGCACCCTTCACTGTGAGCATGGTCGAATCCATTACCAACTTAGACATGACGCCAGCAGATTGGGCTAACATGTGTCGATCTGTGCTAAATGGAGGACAATATTTGTTATGGAAGGTTGCCAATGAGGAATTTTGCATGGAGACAGCTAGGCGAAATGCAACAGCCGGTTACCCTCAAAGAAATCTAGAGATGTTATTAGGAAAAGGACCTTATGAGGGTCAACGGCAACAAATTGAATATGATCCTGGCGTATACGCACAAATTGCTGCAGACGCAGTTAGGGCATGGAAAACTTTACAGGGGCATGGAGATTTACAAGGACAATTATCTAAGGTAATACAAGGAGCTAACGAACCTTACGCTGAATTTGTAGATAGGCTTATTCAGACAGCATCTAGAGTATTTGGAGATACAGAACAGGCAATGCCATTTATAAAACAACTGGCTTATGACCAAGCAAATCGTTGCTGCAGAGAGGTCATCAGACCATGGAAACATGAAGATTTAAACACATATATTAAATTATGTAGAGACATTAATGAACAAGGGCAAGTCTTAGCAGCAGTACAACAGGCTTTAGATGCCAGGCCAAAAACATGCTATAATTGTGATCAAACAGGACATTTTAAAAGGAGTTGCCCCATAGGAGGAGGGTTTAACAAGGCTAGGTATCAAAGGAATAGAATACCGGGTATTTGCCCACGATGCCGTAGAGGGAAACATTGGGCTAATGAATGCCATTCTCAAACCACCATAGAAGGTATTCCGTTATCAAAAAACAGACAAGGACCAAGTGTTTACCCACGATATCGTGGAGAAAGGCATCAGGCTCCATTGCCAAAAAACGGACTGGAGGGCCCAATGCTCCGGGGCCCAAAACCACAAATATACGGGGCAGTGGAGGAACCCAGCAACACCATCAAGGTAGTGCCCAGGACGCATTATCCATTAAATCCCTCATCAGACAAACTAGAGGGAGCGCAGGGTTGGACATCTGCGCCTCTGCCAGAGCAGTACTAACTCCAGAGATGGGAGTTCAAATCATTCCCACAGGAGTAAAAGGACCTCTTCCCCAAGGAACAGTAGGCTTATTATTGGGACGCAGTTCTTCAACACTAAAAGGACTTATGATAAGTCCTGGGGTAATTGATCCCGATTATGAAGGTGAAATAAAAATTATAGCTAGTTCTCCAAGAGGTATATCAGTAATTTCACCAGGAGATAGAATAGCACAGTTATTAATAATACCCAGCCTACATGATAAATTTTCCAGTCGTACTGTAGAAAGAGGTTCCAGGGGATTAGGCTCCACAGGTGTAGATTGGGCTATGCTGTCTTTAAATCTAGATTCTCGCCCAATGCTAAAACTAAATATTCAAGGACATGACTTTAATGGGCTACTTGATACAGGTGCAGACCTTAGCATAATATCTCGTCAAGAATGGCCAAAACACTGGCCATTACAACAAGCCACTCAAACGCTTCGAGGCCTAGGAGTGGCAACTAATCCCCATAGAAGTGCAATGGTATTAGATTGGAAGGATCCTGAAGGATGTGAAGGAACTATACAGCCCTATGTATTGGATCATCTTCCTATAAATTTATGGGGACGAGATGTCCTAGATCAATTAGGTTTGACATTAACAAATAACATCAATCCTAATGCGCCCACTACTAGGGCTAGACAAGGCTTTAGGAAAGAAGAAAGATTAAGAGAACAAGAACAAGGTATGACAGCACCAATTCAAATAAATCAAGAAACAAATAGACATGGATTGGGTTTTCAAAAAGGGCCACTGAGACAATCAAAATTACTTGGAAATCAGAAAGACCAGTGTGGGTTCCTCAGTGGCCCCTGACTAAAGAAAAGATACAAATAGCCCATGACCTGGTCAAACAACAATTAGCGGAGGGACATATACAACCTTCCGTATCTCCCCATAATACTCCCATTTTTGTCATTAAAAAGAAATCTGGTAAATGGAGATTATTGCAAGATTTAAGAGCCATTAATAATGAGATGGTTATTATGGGACCTGCTCAATCAGGGATTCCCCAATTGTCTGCTTTACCAAAAACCTGGTATGTTTTAGCTATAGATATTAAAGATTGTTTTTTTTCAATTCCAATTCATCCCGAGGATAGTCCACATTTTGCATTTACTATCCCTGCACTAAATCATGAAGGTCCTGATCAGAGATATGAATGGAAAGTACTCCCTCAAGGGATGGCTAATAGTCCAACTATGTGTCAAATTTATGTTAACAAAGCAATCCAGCCACTTAGAAATCAAAATCCTGAACTACAAATATTTCACTATATGGATGATGTGTTATTGGCACATAAAGATAAAAACACATTGCTAGAATGTTATGCCACACTTACAAATTTATTAAAAAATTATAATCTAGAGATAGCAATAGATAAAGTACAATTAAATCTTCCAATTAATTATTTAGGGGTTTTATTATCCTCAACCATGGTCCGTCCACCCAAAATTCAAATACGAGTAGATCAACTCAAATCACTTAACGACTTTCAAAAGTTATTAGGAGACATAAATTGGATAAGGCCTTATCTAGGCATACCAACAGGAGAGTTGGGACCTTTATTTGATATTCTAAAAGGTCCATCAGATCCAAATTCACCCCGCATGTTGACGCCTGAAGCAAGAAAGGCATTAAAAATCATTGAAACATATATGGAAAATATGCATTTGGATAGAATTGATATAAGTTTGCCTTTATTATTTATTGTACTGCCAACAAAAAATATACCTACAGGAGTATTCTGGCAAGAAGGTCCATTATTGTGGATACATTTATCTTATTCTCCTAATACTATTCTTACTAGGTATCCTGAGGCTGTAGGACAATTAATACTCAAAGGAATAAAAGCAGCCAAGGGAGTGTTTGGGATTTCTCCCAATAAAATTATTACTCCATATACTATAGATCAAATTGATGAGTTAGCTAATGAGTTAAATACTTGGGCAATAATCATGTGTAAATCTAATGTTTCATTTGATAATCACTTACCGTCTAATCCTTTGTTGTCTTTTTGGTCTAAACATCCTGTAGTTTTTCCAAAGATGACAAAAAAAACCCCTATCATGAATGCTCCAAATATATTCACTGATGGGTCAAATAATGGTACAGCAGCAGTAGTTACCCCTGATCAAACTTTTACATTTTTAGTACCCAAACAATCAACTCAAAAGGTAGAGCTTAATGCAGTATTACAAGCTTTTATGATGTTTAAAAATTCTGTATTTAATTTATTTTCTGATAGTCAGTATGTAGTTAATGCTATAGTATCCCTTGAAGATGCTGGTAGGATTTCCCCTTCTTCTACTGTTTTCTCTTTGTTTTCTACTATACAAAGTCTAATCTGGGACAGAAAAGATCCATTCTTTATAGGACATATCAGGGCACATACAGGATTGCCTGGAGCCCTTAGTTTGGGCAATGAGTTAGCAGATAAAACTACACATGACATACATATTTTCTCCACAATAGAAGAAGCTATAAATTTTCATAAAAGGTTCCATGTCAATGCTAATACTTTACAAAAGCGTTTTAAAATAACTAAAGAACAAGCCCGACATATAATAAAACAATGTCAAAATTGTGTGACATTTTTACCACAAGTTAATCTTGGAGTCAATCCTAGAGGACTGATACCTAACCATATTTGGCAGATGGACGTCACACACTTGCCAGAATTTGGAAAATTAAAATATTTACATGTTACAGTTGATACTTCTTCCGGATTTCTGATGGGCTCCCTTCATGCTGGAGAAAAAACTAAAGATGTTATAGCTCATTGCTTACAAAATTTTGCCACTGTGGGCGTTCCAAAACAGTTAAAAACCGATAATGGTCCTGGTTATACGTCCACCTCTTTTAAACAATTTTGCTCATCATTTGGCATTACTCACATAACAGGAATTCCATACAATCCACAAGGACAAGGCATAGTTGAAAGAGCTCATCAAACTATTAAAATGTACTTATTAAAACAAAAGGAGGGAATTGGAAAGGGGTATATATCCCCCAAAGATAAACTTAAAATAACCCTTTTTACTCTAAACTTTTTAAATTTGGATTCATCAGGGCTTAGTGCTGCGGAAAGACATTTGTATCCAAAAAATGTACATAAGCCTAAGGTACTTTGGAAAGATATTCTAACAGGACAATGGAAAGGTCCTGACCCAGTGATAGTCTGGAGTCGGGGCTCTGTTTGTGTTTTTCCACAGGAAGAACAGCAGCCGATTTGGATTCCAGAAAGACTAACTAAAACAGCTCCTACAGAACAAAAGGAAGATGATTCCACTCAAATCCATAACAGCTGATATCCAGATCTCCAGCTTGGCTATTCTTACATCTGTGACAGTGATTAACCAGGATGTTTTTTTCAATATCTATTTTATTATTGCTTTTTCCCACATCATAAAGTTCTATTTTATTTTTGAGCTCATACAGACCTAGGTTAATGTTTTTTCTGATCAGTTTTTTTGACTGTGGAGTTTTTGAACATTGCAATGGAGATTTCACCTAGGTAAAGCTACAAGGCCTTTACTATTGTCTTATGTGTTATATGTTACGTGTGCACACTTCTGTTTTGTGTTGTATGTCTGTATGTGCGTATGTCCATATTTCACATATGAGGGGCGCTCATGCACATGGATCCAAAAAAATTTTTTTTTTTTTTATTATTCACGTGATTTTAATAGTTTAATTTAATTTGGGTAAACAGCTGTTGAGGATTGTTCTAATATATGAACAAATAGAAGGTTAACAAATCTGTTTGTTTACTTTCACCTTTCCTTTTCATTATATTTAATAATTCTGTTCAGGATAATGTAAATTGTTCTAAATATTGTTTTCTTAGTACCTGTTGAAATGTTACATATTTTTTTTTTTAGCATCATTGTCAAAATTCCTATTTTCATCCCAGTGCCGGTGAAGACAAAGATAAAACCAAACTACAACTTCTTTGAGAGTTATCACAACAAACCGTGTAAGCTGATACATCAATGATTTATAACTCAACAAGTAATGCTCAATCAATGAGTCGATTTATTTTGGAAGGATATGGACATATTGATAGATTCCTCTGCTTTGAACTGCTTACAGAACTTGCCTGGACTATGTATCACTTGTATGCTTTATTTTGGGAGGATATGGACATATTGATAGATTCCTCTACTTTGAACTGCTTACAGAACTTGCCTGGACTATGTATCACTTGTATGCTTTGTGATCTATTTGTTGATGCAGCGAATTATGGTAGTGCTAGCGTATCTTTGCTGATGTGTCACCAGTGATGTAATTTTTCCTAGGAGCCGTTAATTGACTTGGTGTCATGACATTTCTGTATCCTCCTCCCTTCTACTAGTGATGGTCTAATTTTGGGGGCCAACAGAGGTGAGGTAAAGAACCTCATCCCCCCACCAGCACCAAGGCCAATTTTGGGGGCCAACAGAGGTGAGGCAAAGAACCTCACCCCCCCACTGGTACATAGGCCTATCCACAAGTATGGCTATATGTTGGACTGGTAGTCAGTGACGGGTATGATCCAATTGCAGTGGTATCAACCTAAGACAGGAGGCTGACGCCTAAAAGTCAGTTTTCCGATGACGGGTAAGAACCATATGTTGAATTGGACAAACCTAACAGGCACGGTCCCTAGCCAGATTGCTTGTTACTTAAACAGAAGGGGGGAGATGCTAAGAGCCAAGTATATGATGCATGGCATTTTTGGTTGAAAGGTGACGCCAGCTAGCCATTGAGATGATATGATTATGTTAAGATTTGCATTCATATGGATATTGGACTCCTGCTGTTCACCTAGGCCGGCTACGGGACTCCTGGAGAGTTCCCATTGGTTGGGGAAGTACAGTAGGAGGGAGTTCCGGGGGAGGAGCTCGCTCGGCGGTCCGAGAGGAGGCCGCGTGGGTGGAAAAAATCTTCCCGGGCGGTACCGGACATTGGCGGCAGTTTCAAAAAATAAACTTTGTTCCTGCTTGAGTGGCTCGTGATTTTGTGCCCAGCCAGACTGCGGCAATGATCTACCTAGTCTATTGTATTTTCGTTACAGCAGTCCAAACAGATGAAGACAATAAGTATTCAGCAAATGAGTTCACCGACAGCAATGAGTTGGTTTATTCTGCACCTTGTCTAGCCTCATGTGCCTCCTGCAGAGGCTGAAAACACAAATTATATTTCCTAGACTCCTGAGCAGATGGGAAATCTAGATCTGTTTATGTTCTGCCAACCAGCTGAACCCAGGCAGGGCTTTAATTTGGAATTGAATATTTGTGTATGTGGTGAGGGGCACCGAATAGGGCATGAAACTAGTGCCGATTTGAGGAGCCATAGGTTTGGCCTCAAGTGTATTCCTTCAACCCTCCCAGCGCTCTGTGAACTACCAAGCCTCTGTAATGTAGTATGTGGGCTTCATCTGGCCAGGGAGGGGTTAATAGTGCACAAAAAAGACCCCTGTCCAATGTGCCAGTGATTCCTTCTCCGGACAGTCTGTCCTTGACTCTGTATCATACCTTTCCTGCTCTGCTGGTATGGAAGGGTCCATGATATCACCAAAGGGTATAAGAGAGATGATAGTGCTCAAGTATTCCTACCAGGTGAAATAAAGATAGAGCAGTCCTATGCTGATGGAGATAGCACCTCCCTACCCCCAAATTAAAAAATAAAACAAACACCAACAATGCTTTTTTATGAGACCTGTCATCCTTATCCATATTTTAAAAATCCTCCTGCAGGTATGTTTATTCATGTACCCAGCCCATATTTGAGTGCTCACGATGGGCTTAAACTCATGGTGGGCCTTTACTTATTTTTGTCCTTTTAGGTAAACTTTAATCCAGACTATGCCAGATCCTTGTTGGTAGAGATGTTCTGACTTTCTGGCCAGCAAAAGCTAACAGCAATCCTGGCAGATGAGTGTCATCATGTCATAAATATATTAGCCCATAGACAGGAATGTGCTTATTATCAGTTGTCAAGCCTCAGGTGGGGACACTTTCCAAACAACTAGGAAGGATACAATCAGACAATGAAGAGTAATGTTTGGGAAATGCTGAAGAGGGTGGACATGAAAGGAAGAAAAGTCCCTTAGTGGAGCAGAGAGTGGAGATGGGGTGGGGAAGGGCCCAACACCTGACTCTCCTGTTCCTTGTCATCTCAGAAATCTACCAGGAGAGCCTTCACATCTGTCTGGTACCTGCTGTGTACCCACAGGGTTCCCCCAAATCAGGCTGCTAGCGCTCTGGCTGAAGAGACCATCTGTGGCCAGGTGGAGGAAGTGGGCCACTGTCAGTGCACAGAGTTGGAACCCTGAGAAGTGCAGGCTCTGGAAACCTTCCCTCCTGCCACCCACACTGTCCTCTCTGCCTCCGACTACCCCCTTTCTGGGCCAAGGAGGTTAGGTAGGACTCTGGTTCACTCTTCATCAAGAGAGATCAGGGGACTCCTTTAATCCAGCTTCTGTCTCTTCTCCTTAATGAACTCTTTTAAATTTATTTGATTCCATCGATGCAGAATGAATTTCCATTCCCTTGAGGCCCAGTCTTGATGAATCGGGATGAGTAAGGACTGTGGAGCCCACAGGCTTAACCTCCAGCTTTATTGTTCTTCCCTGCAGATCTCAGCAAGGTGCTTAAAATGTCGGAGGTTCCATCTCCTCCTCCAGATGATGGGGATAGCACCTCATCCTGTTGTGAGGACCACCAAGGCCACGGACACACAGTACTTGGTCCATGGCTTACACATCAAAGGCCTTCCTCTTTGAACTCCCTGACATGGTCCTTTGGCTGTGCATTTGCTGATTCTGGCTGCAGAGCATCCCAGCCCCTCTCTAATAGCACCCTGACCTTTCAGGAATCATATTTCCCCATAAGAGTTCCTGCCTTGGTGCAGCCAGGGGCCTGCAGGACACAATACAAGTCCCCGAATCCTGAGAGGGTAGATTGAGGATGTACTAGGGACCAAGTGAATGGTCGTGTCCCTCTCAAATTCATATGTTGAAATCCTAACCCCCAATGTTTTAGGAAGTGGGGACACTGGGAAGTAATCAGCTCATGAGAATGGGATTTGTATCCTTATAAGAAGAGACAGAAGGGGAACTGCCTTCCCTTCTTCCTGCTCTCTACTATATGAGGATCAGAAAAGATGTCCAACTGAAAATGAGGAGGAGGGCCCTCACCAGACATTGAATATTCCAGTATCTCCTCCTGGACTTCCCAGCTGCTGGTACTGTGAGAAATGAATCTTCATAGATCCACCTTGTTGATGGTATTCTGTCAGAGTGGCCTGAATGAACTAACACAGCATATGTGACGTGGTTAGCGGTTCTTCAGAGCCACAGAGATCTGGGTGTGCCTACCTGGCTGATTCTTTTCTGGAGCAGGGCTGGACTTCTGTTGCTAGACTGCCAGGGTATCCTGAGCCTGGACCTTCCGTCTTCTCAGGGAGCTGATGAATCCTGACACAATTCCAGAAAATTCCCATTTGGCTTACATTTGCCAGAATTGATTTCTCTTGCTCGGAACCAAGAACTCTGATTAATACCATTTAACCTTAACATTTAAGCCATGAAATACCATAGGTTCTGTATTAGTTATCTGCTGCAGTTTAACAAATTGGCATCAAAGTTTAGTGGCTTAAGGCAACAATCGTCATTAGTGATCTCGCACCATCTCTGTGGGTCAGGATTCAGAGCAGGTTTTGGTGGGGGGCTCTCATGAGGCTGTGGTCACCTGCTGGCTTGACTGAGGCCAGAGGACCTATCTCCCTAGTGACCCCTTCATGTATCTGGAAGTTGATGCTGCTTTGTTGTCGGGGGTCTCTCTTTTTCTCTATATGGGACTCTTCATAGGACTTCTTGAGAGCCCTTGCAGGATGATGACTTCATTATTGATTTGTGCTTTATTGATTCCTAGATGCTCTGATGAGACGGTTGAGGTTAAAAACAGCTGTGAGCTCTCAGGCTTGGAACAGTTCTCTGCCAGACAAGTCAACAACATCCTTCCTCTCAAGTTGTTTGCAAGTGGAGGAGGATTACTTTATTTATTCATTTCTTTTTTTTTTCAATCCGATGTTTTGAAATATGTATACACTGTGGAATGTCTAAATAGAGCTAATTAGCATATGCATTACATCACATACTTATTTCTTATGGGGAGAACACTTAAAATCCACTTTTGCAGTGATTTTCAAGAACACAATACATTGTTATTAACAATACTAAAGGAAGACTTGGTCTAGGTCATTCTCAACTATTTTGCTGTCCAGCTGTCTAAAGTAGGAATATCACAGCAAAACTTGGATCCGTGTTGTTGAATTTGTTTGCACGAACTTTATAAATTTGCAGTGTGTCTTGGCAATCATTTCTGGAGGGATCCTATGACAGCCCTCTAAGTCAAGCAGAGTGAGATGTAGTGACCCCAGTTTGCAAATGAGGAGACCCAGGCCTGTGGCCAGTGGTAGGCACAGTGGATTAGGTACAGGGGTCAGGAATCAGACAGGTCTGGTCATCAAACCTGAGTCTGCCCTTTACTAGCTGTGTGACCTTGGGTGGGTTGCTTAACCTTTATCTTGCTTTCACTTCTGCATCTGTAAAGCGGATCACACACTGCCTCAGTAGAAAGTAGTACCAGTCTTCAGGGTAGTCAGGGTTGAATGAGATAGTGGATAGGAAACACTTAGCACAGCACCTGGCGCTTCATAAACCTTACTCAGCAAAAGTGGGCTCTTGAAAAGAACCTTAGCTCAGATGAGGATGGGGTATGTATTCTGGTAATTTGCATGATGTGTTGTTTTGTACTCACTGATGAATACACTCATGGGAGTTTAGAAACCAGATGACAACCATTCTCCCCTCTAACTCCATCATCTTCCTCCTCGGTGTTGACTCTTCCTTCCTTTTACTCCTCATTTTTACGTTATTCCAACATTTGAAGAAGGCAGAGTTATGAAAATGTACAGGGTAACTTATAGCATTCAGTTGGCTATAGGCCCTCAGGAAACTATTTAAAAAGTATTTGTTAACTCAATCAAAATCCAAGTTATATATGGGGATCCGGGCATGGCTGTCCAGCAGGCTGAAGCTGCACATGTTTGTGCACACACATATTTATAATATGCATGCACATACTTGCGCGCATGCACACACACACACACACACACACACACACACACTCAAACTCCTTACAGTTCATCTTTGGAAACTTGTTCATCCCAAGCCCAGGCCTTAAACAAGACCGTCTTTATATCCCTCCCCAAAGGGTGGGTTTGGTGGTGGGATATGTGTGGTACCACCAGGCCCCAAATAACCCCCAACATGTGATAGCCCCTCACAGCTGACCAGGCCATGCTGCATCCATGATCTGCCTGGATGCTCCTCTATGGAGAGCTGAAGGCCAAGATGTTCAGGGGTTTTCCCAAGTGAAGGACCTGGCTTCAAATCCAAGCCTACCCATCTCAAGCCTAGACTCGGATGCCACAGAGAACAGTCTACCCCAGCTCCCACTCTGGCTAGAACTATGCTTCTGGATTACATCTTGATCTCTGTTAGCTCCCTGTTAAGACACACCAAACACATATTTTATATCTCATTTGCTGAGACCAGTTTATCAGATCAGATATCTGTTACTCAGGGCAAGTACATACCTGCAGAAAGCATCTTTTTTACATGGAAGGGAGGATGGTGAGGGAAAGATGCCCATCATAACACATCTCCCCTTCTTTTGCTGTAAAAGAATCCTGTTGGCACATATTTCACCATCTCCCGGGTCCTGCTGCAGTTAGGTGAGCCCATGTAATGACATTCTTATCACGAAGTGTGAGTGGAAGGTTCCAGGGGACTTCCGCCCAGAGCCTGAGGCAATAAGCATGCCTCCCAGGCAATCCTTCTGCTTCCATTGGCTGCAAGTGGGCTTGGCAATGACCCGGCTCCCACTGTGTGGTTGAGAACCATGTCTCTGGGAAGGCAGAGAAATGAGATAGAAAGAACCTGTCCCATGCTCTGCCTAGAGCAAGGCCACCTGCTGATCAGGAAGCCTCCCTTGGATTATGTGAGAGAGAAATCCATTTCTAACTTGTTTCAACCACTGGTTACTATTGGGTGTCATTATTACAGCACGCTTCCTGTCTGACAAGTTTACCCACAGGGCTCGGCACATGGTAAATGCTCAGCAAATGTTAGCTCTTATCACTATTTGCGCTTCAAAGCTTGCACTCATCTCTAAATCTCGACACAGAGAGCAGAATTCGGGAACAGTTTTCACAAGGGCTCTGTTGGGCGTATGCTCTCCTGCTTTGGTGCCCCAGCAACCGAGTATGGCCTTGAATTCACTCTCCTGCATGGAATGCAGGGTGGCTTTAGGCCAAAGGAGCCCAGTGGGGTTGGGTTGGGGTCTGCTACTATCCAGAGGCACTTCTTGTATCAGATCTCAGTGACCTCCATGCCTAGCCTGGGGCCTCTCATGAGATGACACCCTGGGGTATATGAGTGCTGATGGCACCTGCAGTTGGGATGGGTGGGCAGCAGCCCACCAGCATATAGCCAGCAATCTAGTTTGAGACACTGTCTTTCTGAAGGCTTCACCCCCAGGATCTCAGCAGGTGAAAGAAGATGCAAGGCACAATTGGGGTAATAGACATGCTTTATTTGGATGTGGCAGCAACCCTCCTGCAGGCCTCCCCCCGCCCCAGCTTTTCATAGGCCTTTTACATGTGTAGGCCAAAGTGGGCACAATGCCAACAGGTTACATAAGTGAGTGCAATATACAAGCAGATGTTTATGGTCTTGAGTGCATCTGCTGAATGAGGGTGTTCATGACCTTGATTACTGTCACGAGCAGCTTCTCAGCCTTGTCTGGTTACCAGGAGTTCCCTTCCGGATATCTACACTGGACCCCGGACCGCGACGTACGCGAACACCAAGCACGAACTCGATTGCCTTTTGAAATGCTGGTTTATTCGCACACCACACAAAGCAATACACGAGGTGGCTGGCACACAACTGCACGATCTTACTCTCAGGCGGCGAGAGTTAGTTGTGGGCAATTACATGGAGTTTCCCCCGCGCTTATATACTTTACAAGTTGTTCACACCTAACTTATCTAACATAAGCATACTGCCTGACTACTTTATTATCCTATGACCACAACTTAGAAGGTTACATCATCCACACTCAAAAAGGTTATATCATCCACTTATCTAACATAGACACACTCTCTGGTCATCTTGTGACCAGCACTAAAAAGTCACTGAGTTACTGCAAAGTCCGAACAAGTCCAAACAAGTCCAAACAAGTTTCTCTTCTGATCCATGTTGTTTATTCATCCTTGATGTTTACTCCTGTCATTCCACCCCCTTGATACGGAGGCGCCGATGGTACTGATGGTGCCGATGTATCAAAGCGACAAGTACGGTCCCCTGTCTTAGGTCGTCCATTCGGAAGTTGCCCGTCCTCGGGGAAACGTATGGGCTGTCGCGGCCCTCCAAACCAATCTTCTTCAGATTGGAAGATGCAATCCACGGCATCCATGCAGCCACCGACCACACAGGAGTGTAGAAAAGGATGAAGCATAGCACGAATCTCACAGCAAAAGGGAGCTTTCACATGTGGCACAAAAGGATGTGTCAGTCGTGAATAAACATCAAAATTCAAATCCTTCACTAACGATAAATCTATCACCATATTGTGAATTATCATAAATGGATAATCAACATCTTTTTCCAAGAACATCGGAATTGGAGTCATGCGATCCTTCCGGAACAACAGGTCGTTCCTCAATTTGCGTCCTAATATCCGTCTGATGATTATCTGGTCCACAGACATAGTTCCTCAAGAAATTCTATAACGTTAACCAAGTCTGGGTAAGTTTTGGTGACAATCGACATAAGTCCACAATTTAACAAAATAAGGCTTACAGATATTCCTTAAGCATATATCAAACAAAGATCTAGGGTTATACGTCTTCCTCCGTCTGCATTGCGCAAAACTCCTACATAATACCTCATCACCAAACAACGATGATCTATCATAGCTAAGGGAAATAATCCCATTAATGTAAAAAGCAAATGCATTAGATTGCTGTGTCAACAAATCATGATCAGACTTCATTACTTCCGTGAACAATCCAAATAAACCCTTAACACACGAGTGTACATCATACCTACAATAAACATTACAGTGCGAATTAATATTAGGAATACAGTTCCAAACATGATTTAAGAATACACATAAAGAAGGTACAATACCCTCCAAATTATTATCCAGCGGACACCATGGTCCACTGCGTAAGGTTACTAGTCTACATAAAAGAGAAAAACGTTCCTGCCCAAACAGTGTATATGCACTATATAAAAACCATGTATTTACATGAAATTCGATGCAAAGATGACAATTTGCATAGTGCAACTGTTCAGAATAATTCCTCGATCTTGCCGTCCTTCTCCTTCTTGGATTTAATTTTCTTAGTGCCTTTCGCTTCATGGTCTCTGTAATGTTGAAGTTTATCCATTTTAATGTAAGTTTTCTTTCCTGCAGACTTATTAATCTTTAAACAAACCTTAATGCATAATACTAATAATACAAAACAACATACATATAGCAATCCTTCCTTAATCCAATGGAAAGGATTCCATCTCATAATACAACTCACATCTGCATGAACTAATTTTCTAAAGAAACCTACAAAACTACAATCATAAGTATACTGAAAGTCACGCGGAATCAAATATCCAGAATCAACTAACATTTTAACTTTATGAGTTTCACCTGAAAATCTTTGGAGAAGTTCAGTAGTTTGATTATGTACTGTCTCAATTTCTTTTCCCAATGAAGCATAAATGGATTTGGCTGCCTCTGTTGCTTTCATCATCTTTTTATATTCTTCTGACAGAGGTGGTTGGGGTACAAAAGAATGTAACCCAAAAGTATGATTAGACATATAAACCACCTTAGTCAGGACTCGTAAGTTTTGCGTAGCAGTAAAATCCTTAGACCTAAATAGATGTTTCTTAACAGTTAGATTCATATGTTCCATCATCATGACATTAGTATGTACATGACAACCAGCATTCAAACTTAAAGAATCACTATAAGAGATGTTTTGCCATCGTCGAACCATGTAAGGTTCAGGATAACAAGACAACATATTAAAATTCCCAAGATCGAACAGAGTAGCCTGAGGCATAGATATAGTTATATCAGAAGTCCTAGGTTCATCTGAGAAAAGATCATATGCTATACTAGTTGTTTTACCTATAGCATAAGTGGCTTCACTAGGCACATAATATGACATATTGTTCCATTTTAACCAATAAAACTTATCAAACGGTATTATCCAATCTTTACCAATTTTCTTCGGTATAGCCTTAGTTGGATATCCTATTACAACCTTAGATGTCGACATTTGCCATAAATTAATCATGCAAACACCAGTTTCACACCAAGAATCCTTTGTAGGATCTAATATGGTTATAGCTGATGCAGTTTCCATGCCTATGCCAGTTCTAAATAACAGTCTTATTTCTTCTAATCCCGCGGTGATCATTGCTTGCAGATGTTCACACTCCTGAGTTGCCTCCAATTGTTTCATACGTACATTCCATGATGCATCCATAGTCTCAATCACCTTACTTAGTGAATCAACATGATGTTTCAAAAGTTCCTGTTCTGCAGAAAGTCTTTCCATAAGTAAAGATGCGGAGTGCAGATTTTTAGATAATTGTGAGATAACAAAGTTCTGTTTATTCTGAAGTCCTCGAAGAGCTGAAATTTCCACTCGAAGTTCCTCCGTCATTGCTCCAGCGATCGCTGCCCCCAAAGCTGCTCCGGCCAGGAAAGCGCCAATCGCTGCGAACTGCAAAGGTCTCCGTCCTGCTGCATTTCTTTGAACTGAATAAAACAAATCTGGCAACACAGTAGACTCAAAAGAAGGACATACAGTTTCACCTTTCAACAAATCACTAACAGACAATCGTAACACAATTGGCTGTACTTGTGGTTGTATCAAAAATCTAACTGGCTGATGTAATAAAGGTAAAAATCCTGGAGCCTCTAAAGTCTTCATAAAATTACCGTCCTTTTCCTTGCGTGGGAAGAGGACCGCTCTTGGGAAATGGGCAGTAACCCATCCCTTGGTTTCATTAAATCCTCCTCTATCGATTAAACAAGGATTCAAAGAGGTCAGTTCCATATAGCATTTCTGCATATCCATCTTTGTACTATATATAATATGATTACCTGCATGTGCATCAAACACATCAGTATTATTATGTAAAACATCATGTGTTACAATATCATAAAGATTCCATTCATTGTCACTTCCTGGTAATAACATATACCAGTAATAAGGTAATTTTCCTGGATATATTTTACTAGACCAAGTAGAGAAATCCATTCCTTGTGTCAACCACCATTTCAGAGTTTTTCTATCTGCTATATCCACATGGTATCTAATTATAGTATCCCAGAGCTGTGCTCTAGGGCACCCAGTCTTCAATGACCAGTAGTCATCAGCATTTACCAGGTAAGTTTCTGTTTTGTAATTCACTAAAGTAACTTCATCCAAATCTGGTGGTACAAATGCAAGAGAATATACTGTTGGATGTAAAGTATAATCCCTCGTTTGTTTCTGTTGATTGTCTAATACAGCGTTACCACCTTCATAATGTTTGGAAACATTTCCAGTTATATTTACATCAAGAGGAATATCATAGTACGTGGAATCATTATGCATAATAGACCTATGAATACCAATCACATATTGCCATGAATGTGGAAACCATCTGCAAATAGATCTTTCCATAGCTAAACTAACATTTTTAGTGTCCACATAATTAGAATCAACTCCCATCGGGATTGACATATTATGGACATTCACTCTGATTTTGTCATCACTCAAATTAAACACGGGAATCAAAGTCCCAAAGAAATTATCATAAAACTTAAAGGTACAGTCTTGGCATTTATAATAAGGCCACTTTGAAGATTCTCCTTTGGATCCATTATAAGTATAATCTACCTGCAGAAATGTAACATTATACAAGTGTTTTTCCAAAATATCCTTAGGTGTGACAACCAATACAGGTTGCCAGGACTGATTATCAAACCTATGCCACGTATTATTCACCTCAAGATGCATATGAGAGGCATTCAAATATACAGCATGAAGAGGATTCTGTACACAATTTTGTCTGCTAAAATTATAACACCATGTCCAATTAAATATATTATAATATTGTGTGTAGTTTTTCCATACTGTCTGGTTAACAATGTATTTGTCCACGGTGAATTTATAATCATGTAACCCTGGACTATGCACTCTCTGTCCCAATTTCGGGATATCCACAATCTCTGTGAGGTCCCATTCATTATTGGCATTTTTAAAAACATACCTCCTTGTTTTGTTTTCAAATAATAGCCATCCAGAGTGATTAAACATTCCAAATTCAGGATGTAATACCCCAGTCGTCCTGTAAGCCGGGCCCAGCCTACAGGCCTGTGTGTGAATCTTATAAGTTACAGATGAATAATTACCAATTTTATAATAATATCTATATTGGCACCACTTAAGGAAGGTTGAATCAACAGGGAAGCAAACTCTACCAATAAATGCTTGTCCCTGTGTTCGGTTAAGCATATCTCCAAAAATGCTGCGGATACAAACATACCCGATTTTGTCCTTTATTTTAGGAGGCGTGGCCACTGGTTTAACCAAGTTATGGGTAAATGGCTGTGGTAAAGGGTCGGTCAACACAACAGGTGATCGCCAAGTGGCGGTACCTAAGGTATTGACTTTCCACCAATTATCTATAGTAAGATAAGATTGGTTCCGTATTTCTAAGGATCTATCAGGATTCTGTAGGATCTCGAACTTTCCATATATAGGTAAATTAGGAAAATCCGCTACACAAGAAACATAATGGGTATAATTCAAATGAGTTCTGCTTTGCACATCTTCAATATATATAGACATATTCCTTTGTTTAGTGCTCATGGAATCTAGATACTGCTGTAACTCTTTTGGACACCATGTCCCGTAGGGTTCAACTAAAACTTGCGGCCATCTAGGCAACGGTCTAGCTCCTTGTAAATGTCTAGGCAATCTCTTCCATTCATCCAACATTTCCTTAGAATCATTATATGGCAACAAATTTATCCCCAACGTAGTTGTTCGTGGGGTTGTAGTTGTAATTTCACCAGAACCTTTTTCTTCTCCATTATCATATGAAGAATAGTCATATTCTTCATATTCATAATCAAATAAATTATAATCATTCTGTTTGTTGGACACCCAAACCTGAAAAGGTAGTGATGCAACATCTTTTTCTGCTGCTTTTATACATGTAAAGTCATTCTCTTCTGTAAATTCCTCAAAAGTATATACAGTAAGGTTTGGATTATTAAGCACTGCTGCTGTAGCATTATAGCTTTTAACTAAAGGTTTGCCTCCAAGTTTCCTATAATAATACACAAAATGTGGCTTATAAGACCACATATCCATAATCCCAGGTACCAGATGACATCGGAGGGGGTTAGTTTCATATTTGTTAGAATATCCTCCATCCGCACTAGATCTAAACATTGGGCTATATACCCCAACTGTATTGATGTCCCAAAAATGGTCACACTCCTTAGGTGCGGAGTGTTTGTTATAATGGTGGCAAAATGCATAATTATGATAAAACAGGTATCTAATAGCAGTAAAATTTTGTAGGAATTTGTTACTTCTCCAATATTGTGGTATTACTGCACAAGAATTATTACACTCTTGAAGTGAATGAGTGAAATTAATATAATTGAAGATCCAATTTTTGTAAGAATACTTGGTCAGGTTAATGTTCCTGATACCAAAATAATATGGAGTTGTAGTAGTAAAAGTAGTGGGAGTTGTAGTTTGATTTCCCATTACTGAATAGAACTGCAGGGCTATCCAAAGTAGCAAAAATAGCAAAAGTAACAAAGTCCTAGGTGCCATTACCAGAAACATAGTGTATAATTAAGTACATAACAGGGTAACAAATCTCGTACCAACAATTTATGATTAAAACAAGTAGAACCATTCAAAAGAGCTGTCTGCCATTCGTTACAATGAAAATATCCACCCAAAAACAAGCAAGAATATACAATCAGGATAACAAAGCATATGTTAAACAAAACACACAAACGTTTACCTAGTGACAACATCTTGGCTTTTTACTAATCTGAGGTCCCCTTTTCCAGTTGATACCCATAGGGTATTTCCTTGTCCGTGTGATACAATCTCACCTTTAATCACAGAGTTATCTTTTCTGTTACGTATCCACACCTTATATGGTCTTATATTATCTGGGTTTGTGTCCCCGTCTGCCTGCACATCGATGTCCTTTTGAAATGTTTCCTCAAAGGGTGATCTCCTGTGCAGTCTTTGCCTAGAATTAAGTTCAAAAACTGCAATCAGTATTGCCTTGTCAAATGGCACATCTTGTCCTATCTGCCACAATTTAGTCTTTAATAATCCATTGAACCTTTCAATATTTCCTGCTGCTTGTGGGTTATAGGCCAAATGAAAATCCCAATTAATTCCTAAAACGTCAGCTAATTTCTGAACATTTCTACCAGTAAAATGAGAACCCTGATCAGAAGTCACATTCCAAGGACATCCATATGCTGCACACCAGCTCCAAATAGTTTTCATAGTAGAGCTTTGATCTGCATGTCTACTTGCACATGCATGTCCCAATCCGGTACTACAATCTACCATAGTACACACATATTTTCCATTCTGCAAAGGACCAATATAATCAATTTGTACCTTTTCATTAAATCCTCTTGGTGACGGCCTATTATGGGGTGGATTCCTCCGGAAACGTTGTACCGAGGATGCGCATAATTCACATCCAGATATCGCACGCTTGCATGCTCCCCAGGTGACTTTTATATTTCTTCCTTGAAACCACTGGAACATTCCATGTGTTCCAATATGTCCTAATTCCTTATGCAATTGTCGGATCTCATCATCCGAAATATCAGCATTCAATTCAGGAAGTTTTATATGCCAATTTGGGTCACGTTTTAACCGAATCTTTGTATCTGTTCTATCTGATATTTTCCAAGGGGCCTTATTCACCAATTTTAGCCCTTCGGAGTCAAATTTACTCAATTTGTCTGCCACATTATTAAATTTGGATATTTCATCTGTACGTCCTGTGTGAGCATCAACGTGCGCTATCTTTACATGTATAGGTGCCTCCGCAAGAAATTTCCAAATATGTATTCCCCATACATCTTTTCCATTAATTTTATAATCAGATTCCTTCCACTTTGCAGACCATATGGCAATACCATTACAAACTGCCCATGAGTCCGAAAAAACGTGTATATACTTTTTCTTTTCATGGATAGATTGTTCAACGGCCAATTTTACTGCACAGAGTTCTGCTAACTGTGCTGAGGCATCCGAGCCTTCCTTAACTAAGATCTTTTTATCACTTGGTCGATATGCCACAGCTTTCCATTTAGTGACATTTCCTACTACTTTACTTGATCCATCTGTGAACCATGCATTTTTAT
The DNA here is from genome assembly GCF_047511675.1 of Marmota flaviventris. Classification (NCBI taxonomy): domain Eukaryota; kingdom Metazoa; phylum Chordata; class Mammalia; order Rodentia; family Sciuridae; genus Marmota; species Marmota flaviventris. The sequence continues at coordinate 112,876,643 of NC_092503.1, forward strand.
GAGAAGCAACTGCCCCCCATTTTCCAATAGGTTGTGTCTTTGGTTGTTTAATCTCTACCGGTACTTCTACCATAGGCTGAGCAAAAACTAATTCTGATAACCTTAATGTCTTATTATTCCCTGACACTGTTGCATCATTAATTATAGTTAACAAATACCATTTCCATTTCAACACTTTTTGTTCCATGGGTAAACCTCTAAAGTCTTCCTCCTTAGTTCGTACCCAATCCAAAATTGGTATCTGAGTTCTTAATGTAACTATTCTATTAGTTAAAACAAAACCTAGACTCTGTACCGCCGTATAAGCTGTCCACACTGTTTTTTCAAAGAAAGAGTACTTGTTTTCGGAAAAAGGAAATCTTTTGGAGTAAAACCCAACTGGTTTAGTCTGACTATTACTTTTAGTATATATGCCCCAATTTCCAAAGTCATTGGCATATATTATATCAATTATAATTTCTTCACCAGGTTGAGGTACATACAATTGGGTATATGTCTGAACATATTCCTTAGCTAAATCTAATGACTTTTTCTGTTCCGGTCCCCATACAAAGTCCGCAGCTTTCCTGCATACCCTGTGTATTGGAGCCAGAATCATTTGCAAATATGGAATATGTAATCTCCAATATCCCAAAATGCCCATCACCTGCTGAGCCTCTGTCTTGGTTTTTGGTGACTGTAAAGCCAAAATCTTATTTATCACTGCATCTGGAACCTTAGGTCCTTCTGTAGTCCACACCACCCCCAGATACTTAACTGACGTGGCTGGACCCTGAATTTTATCAGGATTGATGGACCATCCTTTTGATTTCAATAATGTAACTACCTCGTCCTTTACCTTATTTAACTCGGTCATATCTTTCCCAGCAATTAATATATCATCTACATATGACCATAACTTAGTAGTTCCTTTATCTTGAAAGTCCTTTAACGTTTCTTGTAAAGTTACATGTGCTATAATTGGGCTATTTTTATATCCTTGTGGTAACCTTTTAAACCTATATTGTACTGATTCCCAAGTGAATGTAGTCAATTCTCTACTCTTAATATCTAATGGGATAGCGAAAAACATATCACTCAAATCTATAGCACAAAAACAAGTAGGTGAAAAATTCCTAATTTGAGCATAAATAGACTCTACATCTGGAAGAGTACCTGGCATAGAAGGGGTTACTTTATTTATATTCCTATAGTCTACCGTCAATCTCCACTTGCCATTAGGTTTCATAACAGGCCATACTGGACTGTTATATTTAAATGATGATGCCTTTTCTATTATATCTTTTTCCAACATTTCCTTTATTGTGGCGCTAATCTCTTCGTGTCCTCCTTTAATAGGATACTGTTTAGTAAACACTGGTGGAGTATGGGGCAATTTTACTGGATCAATCTTTACTTGACTTAAAATTTTTGTTTCAAAACACTTTAATCTCTTCAAAGGTAACCATTCACCATACAATAACCTGATTTCCTGAATTCCTAATACTCCATGTGGAACTTTGCCTACCAACACTTGTATTGTATAATCCAAATCATATATTTTAAATGTTACCCATTCTTTTCTCATTTCTGCCCTATGTCCAGATACTCCTTGTACTATAACTTTTTCCTTAGCTGGTTTATTATTTACAAAATCATCTCTGACTATTGTTACCTCGCTTCCCGTATCTATCAGGAAGGAGTCTGTATATTCTTGATTATCAACTATAAATTTTAATTGTATGAACGGCCGGGTGTCCGGCCGTTTTGCCATCTGGATATTCCAAACCTTGGCATTGTTAAACCAAACCTTCCTCTCTGGCCCTGCACCTGATTTCCTCGCGGCACCGGCCTTTGTGGCTTCATTCTGCTTCCTATCTGCCTGTTGTTTACAGCAACATTTCCTTGTGTCCAGGCTTGTCCTGGTCGCACCTTTCTCCAGTCTTTGCCATTTCCCAACATATTTCTGTTTCTTGGGAGGCTCCGCTGGCCAGGCGGGCCTCCCAAACGGAAGTTTTTTGTCTGGAAACATTGACTGTTCCCATTTGTCTGGTAGCATTTAATATTTCCGTTACCATTTGTTGGAAAGCAGACTGGGTTTCGAGCTTTAGCTTGAAATGACATTGCAGCTTGAAATGACATTTTGTGCTCTTGTTGTAATTCTCGATGTTGCTTTAAGAACTCAACTACATCCCATAGGGTGTTGGCTCCAGCTAGCATGGTTGCCAACATCATTCTATGCTGTTCTGGTGCTCCTTTTATAATTATTCTCCTGAGCGCGGCTGTTAAGTGAGCACTTAAAGGGGATCCTTGAAACTGATTATAAATTTTGCTAAAAATAGCTAACTTCTTTACTATCTTAATCCCTTCACTGGGATTCTTCCACTGTACCTGGCCTTCAAAGGCACCCCAATCTATATGTGGGATGGCCTCTGCCCAGGCTATTGCAATCCAATCCCAAAGTGTGCGTACCCTGTCAGGGTCCTCTTGTATATTCTTTGCTAAAGTGTCCGCAACACTCGGATTGTCTATCTGGATATTAACCACCTGCATCTCCTTGCCTGCGAGTCTTATAGACTCGCCTCCCTTACTATGAATTGTAAACAAAAAGTCTCCGTCGGTCTGACCTTTCTGTGAAAAATCTTGCCTTAACTGAACCATTTCAGGTCTAGTTAAGTCCCTAGTTTCAATAACTTGTTCCAACCCATCTGGGCGTCCCCGTCCGGGTGTGGATGTTTTAATTACTGAAACTGGCATGCTGGCCTTATCAGGAGCTTCCAGTTGGTCCAATATGTCTTTCAAAAATGGGTTATTACTTCCATTTTTAAGGGCTTCTTTTACTAACCTTTTGCCTCTTAGCCTGTCATCATCTATATCATCTATAATTTTACATAATATTCCCGGGATTTCTTTCTTGTCAGCCCGCTCCATTATGGGCTGGACGGTCTGAGGATTACTTAATGTTACCTCAACTGTGGTTCCTTTCTGGAACTCAGGCATCTTTGCCTGAACAATTCTTTCAATACCTCGCCATGGCGATTGAGATTTTAATTCCTTTTGCTCGAGCTTTAGTTCTCCTATTCTACATTTCTGCCTAAATCCTTTTATTACTTCCTTGAAGCCCATGTTGCTATTTTTAAGAGGATCCTCAGTTTAGCTACATGAATTTTCCAAGCAATAAACCCGTTTGTTTCTATCTTATAAGGTATCTGACTTATTCCCTGATGCCAGCTATATAGTGCCCAATTTTCTATCCTTTCCTTAAGCCACCCCATGCACAGGGACCACCGTCCTCCTAAGGATTTTGGTGGGGGCACTCCCCTTTCATTCCACCTTCAGCCTAGACGCCGGACGATCACGGTCATTCTAGGTTTTCAGTAGAAGAAATTGTGCATTGCCATGTGGGTTATATTTACCTGCTCCGGAGCTCTTCTTCCGTATCCTGCCGACTACGCCAACTGTCACGAGCAGCTTCTCAGCCTTGTCTGGTTACCAGGAGTTCCCTTCCGGATATCTACACTGGACCCCGGACCGCGACGTACGCGAACACCAAGCACGAACTCGATTGCCTTTTGAAATGCTGGTTTATTCGCACACCACACAAAGCAATACACGAGGTGGCTGGCACACAACTGCACGATCTTACTCTCAGGCGGCGAGAGTTAGTTGTGGGCAATTACATGGAGTTTCCCCCGCGCTTATATACTTTACAAGTTGTTCACACCTAACTTATCTAACATAAGCATACTGCCTGACTACTTTATTATCCTATGACCACAACTTAGAAGGTTACATCATCCACACTCAAAAAGGTTATATCATCCACTTATCTAACATAGACACACTCTCTGGTCATCTTGTGACCAGCACTAAAAAGTCACTGAGTTACTGCAAAGTCCGAACAAGTCCAAACAAGTCCAAACAAGTTTCTCTTCTGATCCATGTTGTTTATTCATCCTTGATGTTTACTCCTGTCAATTACGTACTGAAATCACAGCTGGCTGCAAGTGTTGGTGAGGGAGCCTAACTATAGCCATCTTGGAGCCCCAAGTAATGACTGGGTGGGTGAGATTTGGGGTGGGGTAGAAGAAGCTCTGTAATAGCAAATAGGGGCGACAACACAGGTGATTCTGTGAATGTGAGCCCTTCTATTTGCAGGTGAGGCTGGAAAACTTGTGTTCCTCTAATATAAGCTAAATCTGTGGAAGAGTCTACTAGGTTAGGGGGCAGCTGTGACATTCCACAGTTCTTTCATTTGGGATGGGGGTTACTATTGTGCTATATAATATTTCATCAACATCAGACTCTTTGAATGAGTTCACGTGTTTTCAAAACTTTCTTCCAAATGCCATTCATGCCTTGCTGTGACTTCTTCCCAGGTCGCTGCAATGTTGCGGGTTGCATTTAGAGTATGAAGTCCTTTCCAAAACTCTGGGAGCCTTTGACCAGATTCTGTAATTTCAACCCCCTTTGCAAACATTTGGTGTTCATCATTTGTTTTCAACACAACCACTGAGCCTCTGTCCCTTGGTTGAATGAGCACTCTGGGTTCCTAGGCAAATATACAACCTTTACATCAGGACATGCTGCCGATATGCAGTAGCTACCCTGGAGCATCATCTAAAACAGGCTTCTTGAATAGGATGTTGTTTTGCCTACAGTATTCTTTTGCTTGTGGGATAAAATAGTTCAAAAACCAGTCTTCAAACAATGCTGATGTCATGCTGGCTTTTTCGGAATAGCAATAATAAACAGGAAGCATATGCTTGCTCACATTCTTGATTGCTCTAGGGTTCTCTGACTGGTAGATTAGGAAAAGCTTTAATCTGAACTTTGCAACATTTCCAGCCCAAAGCAGCATCAAATCCAGCCTTGTCTTAGATTCTTGAGGAATATATGTATAGTGTGGCACATGCTTCCGGAACCAGCTCATTTCATCCATGTTAAATATTTGTTTTGGCAAATATTTCTCATTCACAATCTCCCAGGTGACTCTTCCTTAAAAACTTTAGCACCTTCAATATCAGTACTTGCTGCTTTACCAATGACCTTCACATTATGAAAATTATGATCCCTTTTGAAGCATTGGAACCACCCATCACTTGCTATAAACATCTATGGCTACCTATATAAGATCATCACTATGCCCTTATAATGCAGGGAAAGGATTTCTTGCCTTAACCTGGGTTGTCAGTAGCCTGAGTGGCATGTGCTTCTCTATCTGATCTTCTATTCACGTGACAAGTAAGTTTTCCATGTCAGTAGTCAACTTAAATCCCTTTTTTCATGGAGACAGTGGATTTAACCAATACTGACAATTTCACTACATCACCCATTTGCTTCTTTTAAGATGGTCAAGATTGTCAATTGTGGAAGTTCTAACTCATGCAATGTCCATCACTGGCTTGCTGCCTTAATGCTGGGCAATTAACTTGAGTTTTATCTGAAGAGCAATTGCCTTTCTCCTCTTCTCACCAGAAGCAAGGAGACAAAAATGGGTGTGGTTTTTTTTTTTTTTTTTAGTACACCCAGTACAGTACAATTAACCAGACCCCAGAGCTTCCCCAGAGTTCCCCAGGTTTTGCAAGCACAGTTTTTGCCATTGGCCCTCTGGACCCACAGATTTTGCATCTGAGGAGTCAACCAACCACACATTTGAAAATTTTTG